>NC_090842.1:69266000-69579276 GCF_028021215.1 Eschrichtius robustus | reverse complement strand
CATCTCTCCCTTACTTCCTTCTCTCACAATCCACTTCAGAAAATAAAATCAGCTCTAGTAAAGTAACAGCATGAGAACACAACCTCTTGTGCCACCTTCACAGCAATCACTCTGGTACAGCCCATCAATGCTCATTTAGACTACTGCAGTAGTCTCCTCCCTGATTTCCCTGTGGTGTGACCATATATAAAAATAAAATTCTCACCTATAACCTCTGCAGCAACTGAACCAAAATGGTCAGAACTCTCATAAAAACTGCCTTCTTGGGACTTCCCTGGTGGCGCAGTGGTTAAGAATCCTCCTGCCAATGCAGGGGACACAGGTTCGAGCCCTGGTCCGGGAAGGTCCCACATGCCGCAGAGCAACTAAGCCTGTGCGCCACAACTACTGAGCCTGTGCTCTAGAGCCCGCATGCCACAACTACTGAAGCCCGTGCCCCTAGAGCCCATGCCCCGCAACAAGAGAAGCCACCGCCATGAGAAGCCCACGCACTGCAACGAAGAGCGGCCCCCGCTCGCCGCAACTAGAGAAAGCCCATGCACAGCAACAAAGACCCAACGGAGCCAAAAAATAAATAAGTATATAAATTTATTTTTTAAAAAAAACAAAAAACTGCCCTCTTCCCTTTTACACCCACTTCCAACTTAGGAGCCAATCAGCTTTCCCCCTCCCCTGCCCTCGAGCCTCAGCTAAAGGCAAGTGATGGTGCCCAACTCCCTTGCTATTAGCAAGCTCTGAATAAATGTGAATAATTTCCACACCTACCATCACTCCGTCTCCACCATCACTCTAGCCCTTCACTGTCTGTTCTCTCTGCTGCCAGAGGACGCCTGCTGAGACTCTGCTCCACATTCCCCATGGCTCCCATCACCCTCAGAATAGAGGCCAAGACCCTCAGCTGGCCATTTCAGGCCTGAAACCTGTCCCCATGTTGTCTCCCCCAGAAAGGAAAGAGACTAATGGTTTGTTGGACACTCACAGCTCAGCTTCAACTCCAAGCATCTGAACATGCCTGGGATGCCTTTCATCCCTCATCTCTCTGGGTTCTACAGGAACCTCTCCATGTAACGATGGCTTAGACTGAGCCTGCCTCCTCAGAGCCTGCAGACACAATTGCTGGGACAGGGGAAAGCAAAGACACATAATCCCACATATTGGGAAGGTGAGGGCTCAGCTATCAGCTTGGCCACTGTCACTGGAGCCTGTGGGCAAAAGGGATGGGAACAGCCCATATCACACCAGGGGATGGAGGTGCTATTCCCGTCTCCAGGATTCTACACTCCCAGAAACGAGATGGGGCGCCGGAAGCTCTGCCCCAAAGTGAAGTGCTCACAGAAAAAGGCCCCTCTCTTGGGCCATGATTGGCAAAGAGCTGACACCTTGTGGCACTGAGAATTCTGGGTACTGCAGTCCCCACCTCGACACCAGGTGCTGAGGGGAAGCCCGTGGTCAGAAGGTGGAAGGCAAAGGAATCATTTATTGAGCGCCTACTGTCTTAGCTTGCCAGTTGCTCCCAAGCCTCAGGCTGCATCTCACACCTCAGAGTCTCTGTAACTGGATGAGGTTGGTACCAAACCCGAGTTCGGCTGCTCGCCACTCGAAAAGCCAATACTCGACAAACAAGTGTTTGTGGAAAAGGAAAAGTTGCTTTATTCAGGAGGCCAGCAATCTGGGAAGCTGGTGGACTAATGTCCTAAGACCATCTCCAAGTTGCATCTCCAAGTTGCCATCTCCAAGGCCATGTGAGGGAGGGGCTGCAGGGTGCATGATCCGCTTGTGCTCAATTCTCAGATTGGTTGGCATCAAGGTGAAGTTTCGAGCATCATCAATCTTCTGGTTTCAACCGGTCTGGGGTCTACGTGCTTGCGGTCAGCAGTTTTCCTCCGGTGGGGGTCGGCTTCGTATAAAATCTCCAGTGGGCGCTTCATATCCTAAGCGTGATACGACGCTGGCTGTTTTGGAGGTTCACAGCCTGCAAATCCCAGCCTCATCCCTCCGAATTTGGGACCCAAGGCCAGCAGTTTCACCTCCATGTTGTGAAATGTAAAATGAAGATAAAACCTCCTTTGCAGACCTCTGTGAAATTGTTTAAATATTCCTCAAACATAAACGTCCATTCACCAAAACAGCAGAAAAAAATAGTGCCCATACCTTGGTGAGGTTAAGTATCAAGTGCTTAAACTAGTGCAAGGTGCACGATTAATGCTGAATACATGGTCCTCATCATCACAAACCTGGGCTCTCAGGTACCCATGTGGTAGGAGGTGAGTCAAGGCTGCCTACTCGCAGAGTTATGGGCAGCGTCTGTCAAAATTCACATACACATACCCTGAACCTACGAGTAGCCTTAACAGGAATGATTTAAAATTTTACAGGATGGCAGTGTATAATCTGTGCCGTTTAAAATTATTTCAAGAAAAAAATAATCACACATACAGAGTGACGTTATCAATTTTAGGTAGCCAGTTGCACTAGGGATATGTTCTAGACAAGATGATTCAAGATTTACAGTTTAAGAAATATTTTCCTGGGACTTCCCTGGTGGTCCAGTGGTAAAGAATCCGCCTTACAATGCAGGGGATGAGGCTTCGATCCCTGGTCAGGGAACTAAGATCTCACATGCTGCAGGGCAACTAAGCCCATGCGCCACAACTACTGAGCTCGTGTACCTCAACTAAAGAGCCTGCGTGCCACAAACTACAGAGCCCACACGCTCTGTAACCCGCGCGCCACAACTACAGAGCCTGTGCACCACAATTAGAGAGAAGCCCGCGCGCCGCAATGAAAGATCCCGCATACCACAACTAAGACCCGACGTAGCCAAAAATAAATAAATAAATAATCTGAAAAAAAAACAAATTTTTCCCTCAGGAGTAAGTACAGCCTAGGGTTGTAGCATAATTCTTCTATATCTTACTTTCAAATTCAAAATCTTTGAACTTGCATTAGAACCAATCATGTCGTGTTTGGCTTCAAATTCAATGCAATCTAGCACATGGTGTCCAGTGTCTGACTTCATGGGCTGAGCTCTAGGGGGAGGCTTACCTGGGTTTGCAGCTGGTAACCCCATTACTGATTATAGTACCTTAGGCAGAAAGCCTCACTTCTCCAAGCTTCAGTCCCCTCATTTCTGAAATGGGGAAATAACACTATTCACAGCACATGGTTTTTGGGATTATTACCTGGAGAATTACATGACATCTTCTGGTCATTCTTCCAACAGTGCTGCAAACTCTTCACAATGGAGGACAGAAAATGACTCCTGACCATCTACATTCTCATGACTTGATTCAGAGGATTTCAGGTGCTCAATTCCTCCAGGAACCAGAACCTCACCCCCACCAGACCCCCCCTCCCCCAACTATCCTCAGGTAAACTGGCTCCAGGTGCATCTGTGTAGTAAGTGGAAGCTCAGCCTGAATTCCCATGACTCAAGCTTACCAGATTCAGTCTCCAACAGGATTCCACCACTTGATACTGGGGTCCAAAGTGAGCACTAAACCCTGGGAAGAGGGAAAAAGTGCAGTCACTGAATTCTATGGAAAAGATTGCTCCATTTGTTTAGGTCATCTTTAATTTCCCTCAGCAGAAGTGTTTTTGTAGATTTCAACTAAACTTTGAAGTTTTCAGTAATACTGAAAAAATAACTTTGTAGTGTTCAATAAAATACTTAGGAATGAATATAATGAAAGAACATGTACATGTTTCATTATATTCATTCCTAAGTATTTTTTTAATGCTATAGGTTTGTAAATTTTGATCAATTTTTGCTTTCTGTGTATTGTCAACATATAGAAGACAGTTCATTTACATCTATATCCCTGTCTACCACACACATGTGTATTTATACATATATATAAAGAGAAAGAGAACTGTACACAGCACTTTGCTACATTCAGTTATGCTAGTGAGTCTTCTGCATCAATTGATATGATGTGATTTTTCTTTTTTTTCTTTAGCCTGTTAATATGTTGGATAACATTCTTTGCTCTTCTAATATTAAACAAACCTGGCACCACTGAAAGAAATCTCTCTTGGTCATGGTATATAATTCTTTTTACACACTGCTGAATTTTATTTGCTAATACTATCTTAATGATATTTATGTCTATTTTCATGAGGATAGTTCTAAAATTTTCAGATGTCTTACAATTTTCTTTACATTCTATTTTTTTTAATTAATTGATTTTATTTATTTATTTTTGGCTGTGTTGGGTCTTCGTTGCCATGCGCAGGTTTTCTCTAGTTGTGGCGAGAGGGGGCTACTCTTCATTGTGATGCGCAGGCGTCTCACTGCAGTGGCTTCGCTTGTTGTGGAGCACGGGCTCTAGGTGCGTGGGCTTCAGCAGTTGCAGTACGCGGGCACAGTAATTGTGGCTCACGCGCTCTAGAGCACAGGCTCAGTAGTTGTGGCGCACAGACTTACCTGCTCTGCGGCATGTGGCAGGCGGATTCTTAACCACTGCACCAGCAGGGAAGCCCATCTTTACATTCTATTATGTGTTCTGTAAAGACAGTTGTATTTGGTATGCAGTTCTAAGATATCAGTGTGTTTGTATATCTTGTCATATGCCTGATAATCACCTTGATTCCTTCTTCCATTGATTGCTCCTATTTTGGTCATTTAGGTTGGAGTTGTATTTGTTGTTCTAACTAATGCGATTTCCTTCTATGCCCTGTGTGTTCATCCCTTGGCAGTTTTAGACATTGGAGATATAGTCTTTCACTCTTTAAATTTTGGCTGTCATGGGCTTTACAGAATAGAAGCCTGAAATTCTAAAAGAAATATATTCATTAATTTTCGACACAATATATTTTGCTTGTTACTGATACATTTAAATTGTTCTTGTGACTTCCCTGGCAGTCCAGTGGTTAAGACTCCATGCTTCCAACACAGGGTACACAGGTTCAATCCCACATGCTGCATGGCGTGGCCAAAAAAAAGTTTAAAAAAATTATTCTTGCCTGTTTCACTAAAATATGCTCCTAATTTATCTTCTATTGGTTTCCTTATTTCTTTTACTCTTTGATACTTAACAGTTCTTTAAAATTTAAATGTCTGTGGATTTTCTAGGATATTTTAAAATTTCTAATTTAGTTTTGCTTTATTTAGAGAATATATTCTACACTGCTTCAATTTTAAAGCTTACTGAAAATTATTTTATGTCCCTAGCATTTGGTTTATCTTGGAGGAATGTACCATGTGTACCTGAAAAGAATGTGTATTCTGCTATAGACTGGAGTAATGTTTTATACATATCTACTGAATCAAGTTAGCTGATGATATTGGTCATGTCTTGTATATCCTTACGGTTTTCCTGCCTATTCTATTAATTATTGAAAGAATTTTGAAAGCCTATTCTCAGGCACAAATACATTTAGCATATTCATTCATTCATTCATTCATTTATGGCAACACCACGCGGCTTGTGGGATCTTTGTTCCCTGACCAGGGATACAACCTGTGCCGCCTGCAGTAGAAGCACAGAGTCCTAACCATTGGACCGCCAGGTAATCCCCCATTTATCATTTTAAAATCTTCTTGATTTAAATTACTTGTTTAATAAGATGTCCCTATGTTATCTTTGGTAATATTATTTTTCCTGAAGTTGATTTCTTCTTATATTAATATAACCTCTCCAACCCTCTTTTTAAAATTTATTTATTTATTTATTTATTTATTTATTTATTTATTTATTTATTTATTTATGGCTGCTTTGGGTCTTCGTTGCTGCATGCGGGCTTTCTCTAGTTGCGGTGAGCAGGGGCTACTCTTCATTGTGGTGTGCAGCCTTCCCATTGCGGTGGCCTCTCTTGTTGCGGAGCACAGGCTGTAGGTGCATGGGCTTCAGTAGTTGTGGCTCGCAGGCTCTAGAGCTCAGGCTCAGTAGTTGTGGCGCATGGTCATAGCTGCTCCGTGGCATATGGGATCTTCCCGCACCAAGGCTCGAACCCGTGTCCCCTGCATTGACAGGCAGATTCTTAACCACTGTGCCACCAGGGAAGTCCACCTCTCCAACCCTCTTATGGTTAATATTCATGTCTTATTTCATTCCATTCCTTTTAGCATATACTTATGTTTGTAATTAAGGATCATTTACTATAGGTTGCATGGAGTTTGCCCATGCATTTAATACAGTCTGACAATCACTCCCTATAATTTAAATATATGAGATAGTTAAAGCAAAAAACTGAAAAAAAAATTGTGGGTACAAATGTATAACTTACTCGCTCTTATCTATCTTCTTAGAAAGGGATAAATCAGACAAAGAATAAGCATATAAATGATATTAATAATATAACATTCAGAAGATACACATTCATCTTGATTTTACACTGTTGAACATTTGAAAAATTACATTCACTAAGGGAAAAATGAAGCCACAACACAGATCACAAGTTTTATGAATTCTCTATGAATATATGTATATTTGTTTACTAGAGCAGTGTAATAATATGACTTATATCAAGAAATACGTATTTGGTCTTTTAATTTTTAATTTTTAAAATAAATGTATTTATTTATTTTTGGCTACGTTGGGACTTTGTTGCTGTGCGCGGGCTTTCTCTAGTTGCGGTAAGTGGGGGCTACTCTTTGTTGTGGTGCACGGACTTCTCATTGCAGTGGTTTCTCTTGTTGTGGAGCACGGGCTTCAGTAGTTGTGGCTCGCGGGCTCTAGAGCGCAGGCTCAGTAGTTGTGGTGCACGGGCTTGGTTGCTCCGCGGCATGTGGGATCTTCCCGGACCAGGGCTCGAACCCGTGTCCCCTGCACTGGCAGGCGGATTCTTAACCACTGTGCCACTAGGGAGGTCCCTGCATTTGGTCTTTGTCCAGGTTTTGGGCACAGAACTCCTAAAACCTTAGGTATTTCCTAAGTGAGACGAGCAATAAAAATGCCCTTATGAGGTTACTTTGGGAAAGCACAAAAGGATGGCGGGGCTGGTTTCCAGCAGAACCAACCACAAGATTAGAGGGTTGGAACTTTCAGTCCTACCCCCTGGCCTCTGAGGGGGTAGAGCGGTTGGAGCCTGAGTTCAATCGCCAATGGTCAAGGATGTAATCAATCATGCCTATGAAATGAAGCCTCCATAAAAACCCAAAAGAATAGGGTTCAGAGAGCTTCCAAGTTGACGAACATATGGAGATGCAGGAAGAGCAATGTGCATGGGAACTCTGCACCTTTTCCCCATACCTTTCCCTGTATGCATCTCTTCCATGTGGCTGTTCCTGGGTTATATCTTTTTATAATAAACTGGTAATCTAGTTAGTAAAATGTTTCTCTGAGTTCTGTGAGCCACTCTAAGAAAACTGATTGAACCCAAAAGGGAGGCTGTTGGAACCTCCAATCAGTTCAGAAGCCCAGGTGAAAACATGGACTTAACGACTGGTGTCTGAAAGGGTGTGTGTGGGGTGGGGGGAGTCTTATGGGACTGAGACCTTAACCTGTGGGATCTGATGCTACCTCTGGGTAAACAGTGTCAGAATTGACTTGAATTATAGGACACTCAGCTGGCGTGAGAGAATTGCTTATTGGTGTAAGAAAACCCACCCATACACAATGGAATTGGTGAGACCATAATCTTTAGCAGCCTTTCTCAAATGGGGTTCCATGAGAGAATTTGTTCCCACAGAAAATGATTTCAGTGGATACTGTCTTAAATACCCCAAGGAAAGTACATGCCTAAGACCAGTCTAAATGCATAGAAGAATAATCAGTTCACTACCTACAATGAACTCCTTGGGAAAGTAATGCTTAATTCTCTCATAAAATCTCTCTCATAAATTCTCTCATAAAATTGGATAGAGTATACAAAGGGAGAATAATATAGGAATTTCAATAACACAAACTGTTTTTCCTGGCTGTTTTGTAGCTCATAAAGAAAATCAGAATAATATCACCCCAAAATATGCCTCTTTGACATAAAAATTATTTTGAGCTGAAGGCAGTGAGAAACAGCAAACACAGAAAAAGTTCCCCTTTTTCTACCTAAAGGCAAGATATAAATTCTCCTTTTATTGGAGACAGATTTTCAGCCCAGAGACTGGCACCAAAGGAATCTGCAATCAAACCACACAATATTAGGTTCCTCCCCCGTATTTACCTTCTCAGTTTGCTGCCCTTGGAAGCCTAAAACTGCTTTTCTTCGTTCTGTCATTTCTCTACAAATTTACTCTTCTTTTTCGAAGATACTAATATAAACTAGAATTCTAAGCCACCAATTCCAGTTACTTTTGGTTTAGGTTTCTCCCATGTGTTGTGTGCTGCACATATTAATATACTGTTTTTCTCATTTAGTCTGTTTTTTTCTTAAAGAGACCCATCTGAAAACCTAAGATTGGCAGAGATAGAGTTTTGCCTCTCCTATGCTCATTAAAATTACAAATAGTATACAGAAGTGTGGGCAGAAACATTTCCTGTGTTGGGACAACTTATGTTAAAGGAATTCTTTGGTAGGAACTTCCTGTGAGGCAAGAAGCCTGTCCTCCTTGGAACATTTAGTCAAAAACAAGGAGAGGGACTTCCAGTGGCTACGACTGCGCTCCCAATGCAAGGGGCCCGGGTTCAATCCCTGGTCAGGGAACTATATCCCACAAGCCGCAACGAAGATTGAAGATCCCGCCGCAACTAAGACCCAGCACAGCCAAATAAATAAATAAATAACAAAGAAAAAACACAAGGCGGCACCCCAATGTTCACTGCAGCACTATTCACAATAGCCAGGACATGGAAGCAACCTAAATGTTCATCAACAGAGGAATGCATAAAGCTGTGGTACATATATACAATGCATTACTCAGCCATAAAAAGGAACGAAATTGGGCTATTTGTAGAGACGTGGATGGACCTAGAGACTGTCATACAGAGTGAAGTAAGTCAGAAAGAGAAAAACAAATATTGTATATTAACATATATATGTGGAATCTAGAAAAATAGTATAGATGATCTTATTTGCAAGGCAGAAATAGAGACACAGACTTAGAGAACAAACGTATGGACACCAAGGGGGGAAAGGGGTGGTGGTGGGATGAATTGGGAGATTGGGATTGACATATATACACTATCGATACTATGTATAAAATAGATAACTAATGAGAACCTGCTGTATAGCTCAGGGAACTCTACTCAGTGCTCTGCAGTGACCTAAATGGGAAGGAAATCCAAAAAAGGGGGGACATATGTCTACATATAGCTGATTCACTTTGTTGTACAGTAGAAACTAACACAACACTGTAAAGCAACTACACTCCAATAAAAATTAATTAAACACACACACACAGACACACACACACACACACACACACAGGCTGGGACAATCTATCATATGGCATTTGAGGGATTTTGTGGCTTTGGCAAGACTGAGTAAAGTGGAATCACTCCTGGCACTGGAGGAGCTTTTCAGTGTGTGTTTCTCTTAGAACAGGTTGTTCAAAAGCAAGGGTAACTGTCATCAGACAGTAATTTTACGACACCCCATCTTCTGCTGCCAGGCCAGGTTCCTTGTGCCCTACAAAGCATTCTCCTCATGCAGACACTGGACAAACAGAATGCCCCTCCTTTGTGGAGGGAAGTCTCAGAAATGCCCACCCTTTCCCCCCCGCCTCCATCCACAGCCCTCCTCTCTCACCCCAAAGACCATTTGAAATAACATACTTAAGATTGCTACCCATGGGACCTCCCTGGTGGCGCAGTGGTTAAGAATCAGCCTGCCAATGCAGGGGACACATGTTCAATCCCTGGTCTGGGAAGAGCCCACATGCTGCGGAGCAACTAAGCCCGTGTGCCACAACTACTGAGCCTGCACGCTAGAGCCCACGAGCCACAACTACTGAGCCCACGTGCCACAACTACTGAAGCCCGTGCGCCTAAAGCCTGTGCTGCGCAACAAGAGAAGCCACCACAGTGAGAAGCCCGCGCACCGCGACAAAGAGTAGTCCCCACTCGCCACAACCAGAGAAAGCCCATGCGCAGCAACGAAGACCCAACGCAGGCAAAAATTTTAAAAATAAATAAATTTATATAAAAAAAAGACTGCTACCCCTAAATCTGATCTCCAGGCCTTGACCTAGTCCAGACCACTCTCTACACCCTGTGGACATCTCCAACCCAGCCCCTTCTCCAGAACGCCAGACCTTCCAGTCCAGCTGCTCATGTGACACCTCCACTCTGGACATCTCAGAATCAACCATGTCCACTCTGAAACCTGCTCCCTAGTTTGACTTCCTGATTTCCATTTTCAAAATGTCCATGAAAACAAAAAAACAAAAAAATTTAAAACTTGGTTTTTCACTTACTATCAATCACAGCCTCATCTGATGCAGGAGGAAATGTTGGCGGTGGTATCTTTAAAATATATCCAGAACCTGATCACTTCTTCCCCCTCTCCTGGCACTCAAGTCCATCCACCGTCAAAACATTCCTTGAAGCCGCTGCAGTAGCCTCTTTACCAATCTCCACGCATCCATCCTCACATTCCCTGCCCCAACCTAATCTGTTTCGCCCAGCGCAAAATGTGGGATACTTTTAAAATCTCCACTCAGATCAAGTACTCCTTCTATTCGAAACTCTTATGGCTCCCAGAACCCTCAGAATGAAAGTACAACTCCTCAACCCAGGTGTGACTCCTCACATCCTGCTCGGTGCTGACACGACCCGGATCCCCGATCTCCCCAATGCCTCTGGCTCAGTCCGACCTCCAAGCCTTTGCACCTGTCGGTCCCTCTGCCTGTCCCCCCCTCACACGCGCCACCGCACTGTCAGAAACAGGGACCCCACAATCCCGGACACCGGGCCTGGGCTGCAGGCACAGGAGCAGGCGCCCCGCACTCGGCGCTTTAGTGTCTGGTGGGGTGGAGGAGGAGCGTGTACCTGAGTGGGGTCCCTCAGCGCGGCCGCCGCCATCGGAGTCTGTGGGCGGAGTGCGCCAGGAGAGGCGGGCATCCGGGTTGAGGACGTGGATACCGCGGTCCCAAGCCCCGCCCCGGCGGCGGGGTCACCGCAGGCGTCGCCACCGCCGAACCTCGTCTCGCCTCTGAGCAGCGGGGACAACGCCTCCTCACGCGTCTTCCCAATTCCTCCACCCTCGGTCCAGACCAAGCATTCAAGAGCCCCGTAGCGCGTAGATCCTCACAACAACCGACATAATGTCTGGTTGCGCCTAAGATGCCGGAAGTCCCGCTCCGACGTCTTCCGCACGCACGGAAACGCCCCTCTCCCGGGCCTTCATTGGACGTGTGGCGCAGAGCCTTCTGGGTAATGTAGTTCTTGGTGAGCCATCGGCCTAGGGACAGGTTCAGGGCCTGGGCCTGGGCTCCTGGGGAAAGGCAGGGTACCACAAGAAGGGGTTTGTAAGTGGCACCCCTAATTCCCGAGGATGGGGCGGGGCTTAGCTCCTCTTCAAGGGCCCGCACGCAGATTCCGTGGATTGCTGTCTGCACTAATTAAAGAAATGTTTGGAGTCATATTATTTCAGATAGTCCGGAAAGCTGCAAAACCAAAAGGACACACCACACCAAGTTTCTCTCGTCCATTCATACCTGGGAGCTAGTAACCATTACCTTGTTGCCTTTTAAATACATTCTAGGGACTTCCCTGGTGGTCCAGTGGGTAAGACTCCACGCTCCCAATGCAGGGGCCCTGTGTTCCATCCCTGGTCGGGGAACTAGATCCCACATGCATGCCACAACTAAAGAGCCCGCATGCTGCAACTAAGACCCGGCGCAGCCAAAATAAATAAATAAACAAAATTTTACTGTTAAAAAAAATACATTTGGACTGAAGCTTTAGGTTCAGTGTTGTTACTTTCAGTTCTGGTTAGGGACAAGAGAGGAAATATTCCAGACAGGGCCATGGAGTGGAAGAAGAGAGACGGATGTTGAGATACTCTGGAGCCAGTAGATAGATTTCCTCAGAAAACTTTTCTCCTACCTGTATAATCAGTGATTGTATTCATCCCAGGAAGCAGCACTTTTTTCCAAGTAATATTTCTTACTTGGTATACTGAGACGGGCTGGGACCTGGGACCCTTTGCTGGGACCTGGGACCCTCTGCTGCAGTGCTGCAGTGCTTGCACCTGGACACACCTCTCCTCAAGCAACAAAATACGACGAAACTGTATGGGACTGAAAATAACTGCATGCACGCGCGGTTGGGGCAAATTCTGGAACCAAAAGATACAAAGAGACCAAAAAAACCCAACTGCCACTTTTGAAGGGCCTGGAGCAAAAACAGGGTGTTGGGAGCAAAAGCAGGGTACTGTGCAAGCCCCCCTGCACACAGCACCACCTAAGGGGTGGGCAAAACACCTAAGCCACCCCTCCAGCCAGACCCCTGGACAGACCCCTTCCCTCACCCCATATAAGGAACAAGCTTGCTCCCCCTTGAGGAGCCGGCAAGCAAGGGAACTTGTTTGTTCTCGCTGCCCCCTGCTGCAGCAGGGGCCCCAATAAAGCCTTGCCTGAATTTCTTGTCTGGCCTCTAGTCAATTTCTATTTATTGGGGAAGGCCAAGAACCCTGGTCTGTAACAATACCACCATATATAGAATTGCTTTTAACATCTGAGACCTCTTAGAAAAGAAGTGCTACCATTTGAATGCTATTTCCTGCCTGAACAGTGACCATCATTGTCACATTGGGAGCATGAGCCCAAAATGGGTCATATGAACCCTGAGATAAATGTTTGGGACACCATGAGGTCGTCTCCTTGCTGTGAAGTGATCACCAGGGGTGTGCACCAGGGATCTGCACAGGGAGTTGAGATTATCAGTGAAAAAATTCCCGAGAGTTATTGATAATGATTCTGCAGCTATTTGAAGAGAGTGGAGAAAATAGCTGTGAGGAAATATTTACAACAGCTGTAAAAAGGTAATTTTGAGCCTGAGTACTGAGGTATGAGAACTGAGAGAATGAAGCTGAGCAGATAAAGGGTTTATTCATGAGGCAGCCGAACAAGGAGACAGAACAAATCGCAAATCCATCTCCCTGAAGGTGAGAGGCTCTGGATACTTATGGGATAAACCTGAGGTGTGGGGAGCATGGGGGAAGGTGATTAGAGATAAGAAAAATGTGAAGTAATCATGGTTTTGCACAACAAAGCTACATGCTTCTCCATGGGACTCATGTTCAGAAAATGGCGACGTTAGCATGTTCTAAGGGTGGAGTCTTTGGCCCTCTGATGTCAAATCGTAACTGATTGGATAACTCGTGCGTGCCCAGTTGAAGAGTTTGTTGTCCCAGTCAGTCTTGATTGGCTCAAGCTTGAACTGGACCCAGCTGACTCCAAGTTCGTGAAAAAAAATCCGGCAAACATCTTAATTGTTTAGGCCGTGTGATGCTTGGATGACATTCAAGTTTTTATAGAATCAACTGAAGCAAATTTAATCAGTGAAGGCATTTTACAGTTCAGTATTTATTAACCAAATTATAGTTTAATGGATCTAACTGACGACTCCTCTCAGTTTTGATAGTAGCTATGTGTTTTGTGCAGGTTTCAGCCTATTGATAACCAATGTCTCCCTTGCCTGTATTGACAGTAACTGTGTCCTACTCAACAAGGAACACTGTTTAATCCATATTATATGTCTTACTCCACAATATTCCTCTGCCCTAATCATCCCAGGGCCAGGCTCCAGGCAACTAAAGATCACCCCTGTGCCCCAAGTCTCACCTGAGTTATTCAAATACCCAATCTTAAACTGTTTACTCTGCCCTTGCCTTCCTTTGCCTTGAAACCCCACAGCGACATTACTGTACCATATCCAGCATTTCTATTTTTAGAACAAGTGTCCTCATGAAGAGAATGGTTTAGTTTGGGACAGGAGGAGACCCCCATGATGGTCAGGGATTACTAGCAACACCATCTGAGGTCAAAAGTTCATGAATAACAGGAGTAAAACCAATGAATCACCAAAGCAGTAATTTGTGAAAGTTTATTGTACACACACCAAAAAGACAGCATGCAAACGAGGAACACTCATACCAAAATGTAGTATGCAACACAGGGGTATATTGTTACAAAGCAACTTAGATAATGAGAAAGCAGGGACTGTTTATTCGTCTTAGTGATTGCTTATGGTATTAGAATTTTCTTAAATGATAGGAAATTGGTCAGTGGTTACCTCATACCAACCTTGAGAAACAGTTCAAGTTTTGCTTATAATTTCTGAAGGCATAAGCAAGAAATGACCCAGGACAAATTAGTCTTGCAAAATAAACTAAATTAAGCTTTGTTTTGTAAGATTAAACTGCTTTTGTCTGCTCGGGGAATTTTCAAGGCTCGTCTCTGTTTTTTATTTTAACACTGGGAAAGCTCTACCTCTTGCTGGCAATCGTGGGCACTACTTTGGGTTTTTTTGTTTTGGTTTTTGGTTTAATATTTATTTATTTAGTATTTGTTTTTGGCTGCACCGGGTCTTAGTTGTGGCTTGCAGGCTTCTTAGTTGCGGCATGATGCAGGATCTAGTTCCTTGACCAGGGATCGAACCTGGGCCTCCTGCATTGGAAGCTTGGAGTCTTACCACTGGACCACCAGGGAAGTCCTGTGGGCAATACTTTGTGAGGCTCTGCATTGTCTGTTCCAAGTGTGACTTTATCTTCCTACCCTAAATTGCTGGGCCTGTAACAACTCTGCAGGACTTGGCCCCTGTCAAAGCTTGGCAGGGGTAAGGGGACGAATAGTCAGTGCTATCTCTCCCCATCATGCAAGTCTGCCTGGACAAACTAATTATTTATAAAGGCTCCCTGGAGTAGCAGAAGCTGACACCTCTGCACCTAAACCAGGCTCACTAGTTGTCAGGCTTGAGCTGAAAACCTGGTGTAGGGGGTGTGGTAACTGGGAGACCTCCCTTGAGATCAACAGCCTCTCAGCTGTAGTTTGCCTTCACCTCCAAAGTGACACAATACATCCTTTCCAGGATGCCCATCGGGTACATCAACGGCATTGTCATCACACACAATCCTTGCAGATAGGATCATCATTGCACTCACGTTTCTCCAGGAGCACAGGTATGACCTTACATTGAGTACATCTACCTCCAAGAAGACTTATTTGACACACTCATCATGGACATACAAGTCCAACATCTTTTAGTACTTTTTTTTTCTTTTAGTACTTTTGATGGCAACATATTCTTATTTATAAATTTTACTTCCAAACTGAAATCAGCAGCCACTCCCATTTGTGCCCTCAGAGATTCCTGCACTAAAGAAACTTCAGTAACCCCATCTCATGCCTCGTCGAGTCTCTGGACAACTTATGATAGTCATTAGTTGCCCGTGAGCTTCTGATGAAAAAAATCTAGCCCTCCTCAACTCTATAAATCATTAAAACAATAAAACAACAAATGACTAGTTACCCATTGGGCTCTCCCAGAAACAGAAGCTCTCTAGACCCTAAGCACGTGACTCTCCATACCAGCGGTTCATTATATTTTGGGTCATGGAAACAGCACAACACACTTGCACAGCTACCAAGGCCTCCTCAAGGTAGGATGTTTATTGCAGGGCCCAGCAGTAAGGCCAGGTAAGAATCACGGAATTGGAAATATACCAAAAGTAACCAATACTCAATTCGAGAATCATTCGGGTTTATTGCACAAAATTAGCACAAAGTAGGGAAAATAGGAAAGGGATTAACATCCACTACAAGACCTCTGTGAAGAAGGTATCTCAGCACCAGCAGCTGTCTCCAGTTCTGCAACTGGTCTCGTGACAAGAGTGAGTGGAAGGTCACCTTCTGCTCCAACAGGGCTCTGGCAGTGTCCGTCTGGAACAGTTCTCAGCAGTGTGGAGTGGGGTCCTCCAGCGAAGAGGCTTCAAGTCGTTCAGTTCAGTGGTTTCTTTTCTTTCTTTTTCTTTCTTTCTTAATTCCTTCCTTCCTTCCTTCCTTCCTTCCTTCCTTCCTTCCTTCCTTCCTTCCTTCCTTCTTCTTTCTTTCTTTCTTTCTTTCTTTCTTTCTTTCTTTCTTTCTTTCTTTCTTTCTTTCTTTCTTTCTTTCTTCCTTTCTTTCTTTCCTTCTTTCTTTCTTTCCTTCTCCCTTTTTCTTTCTTTTTATTTTTAAATTTTTCAGCTGCACCGTGAGGCATGTGGAACTTTAGTTCCCCGACCAGGGATTGAACCTTCATACCCTGCATTGGAAGCACGGAGTCTTAACCGCTGGACCACCAGGGAAGTCCAGTGGTTTCTCTTTAAGGAGTCTGTCAGTGGGTGTAACGGTTATGCCCCAAGAGGTCTCATCGTTATCATTTGCTTTTTCTGTTTCAATGAGGTACATTGTCAATCAAATTTTTTATCTGAAGTAACACTAGCAGTCCCACAGCAGATGTTTCAAAACAACTAACATGGAAGTTCACATTGGCCATTGTGAATTCTTTTTCAACTACTTAACATACAATATAATAGCTTATATCCTATAAGTTTCACCCAAGTTGAGTAGGAATCGTATTCTCAACCCCAGCCAGAGAATCACAATGCAGCCTCCTGGGGCTCTGGAGGAAGTCCATACCATCTGCAGGACAGATTTATACATCATTTTGAAACAGCTCCTGATGGGTCACTGTGCTAGAATAAGAACAGAACACTTGAGTATGGGGCATCAGATATCCATGCATCCAGAACGACCCACTATGAGGGTCGTTGGTCTATTGGACCAACCAAGTCATGAAGTCTAAGGACCCTGATTGGACCAACCAAGTCATGAAGTCTACGGACACTGCTGTATTCCATTATAAGGTAGAAATGTACAGCCAGGATTGAGCCAGATCAGTTCTAGAGAACACAACTAGGCTGCATGAATAGGTAGTTGAGACCCCACCAACATGGTAACAACTCACTTCCGTGGCTGTCTGGGCGCCCTGCACAGCCAGAGGGAAGAGGAGAAAGCTTGAGCTGGGGTTCTGCTTGGCTCATTTTGCTTTATGGGTGCACGTAAAATCGACAGTGGCCGCATCACAGCCACATTCAGGGTGTCTCTGAAAGATAATGGAGTAGAAACGTTTTTCCAATGGGTTATGCTATGATTTGGCCATCCATTTTGTGTGGAAGAATCGTTATTCAAAGGTGACCATATATATAGATTCCAGGATAGCAGCCAATGATCTGCCCTGGTAAGGAAGGAAAAGTTGAGAAGATTGTTGAAAGGAGGTCTGCAGTAGAGACATATGGATGTATTTATGGAACTGTGCACACAGTAGGCAAATTTCGTATGAATTATTAAAATTCACCAAAGTATATCACTAACAATGTCAAACAGGGACTTCCCTGGCGGTCCAATGGTTGAGACTTCGCCTTCCAATGCAGGGGGTGCGGGTTCGATCCCTGGTTGGGGAACTAAAATCCCACATGCCTCGTGGCCAAAAACCCAAAAACATAAAACAGAAGCAATATTGTAACAAATTCAATAAGGACTTTAAAAAAATGATCCACATCAAAAAAAATATTAAAAAAAAAAACTAATGTCAGACAACAATCACATCCAATTTCTGGACCTTGGGACTAGGACATTGTACTGACTGTTTCTTCTCCATGGATCCTTATTTATTTATTTATTTTTTTGGCTGAGCTGCACGGCTTGTGGGATCTTAGTTCCCCAACCAAGGATTATTGAACCCGCGCTCTCGGCAGTGAGAGTGCAGAGTCCTAACCACTGGACCGCCAGGGAATTCCCTTCCTCCCCTCCTTTAATTGTGTGCTCAAATATCATCTCCTTATGAGAACAACCCTCTGTTTCCTACTGAAATCCTCCTGACTCCACATTCTTGTTATTCCTTGGTGCTGCTCTTTTTTTTTTTTTTTCATTTCTACCTGTCACCTTATAATTTACTATAATATGTAGCATTTTCTTTGTGACTTATTGGTTATGCTCCTCAATAAAGGCTTTTGAAGGACACTACATGAGGACACATTTCTTTCTTCACTGATATATAACACACATCTAGACCTGTCTCTGAAGCTGGTGAGATGTTTAGTATATGTTTTTGAAATAATGAAACAGCACAAGGTGGTAGCTTCCTTCCACACTTTCACCTCTTTCTACTTTCATTTGATTATTTCTTTCAGCGTCACATACCTTACTGGGCTCTTGTCACTCTCCCCGCCATGTTGCGATGGTTACGAAATTCCTGAGCCCACCTGGGCGATGGGACCTGTTCCTCTCTCATTCCAAATAAGGAAAGGCATCTGCCCTGTCCCACTCCCACCCTACAGAAGGAAGGTATATGTGCCTCGACCAATCAGAAAACGAAATTTTCACCTTGGACCATTCCTTTTTTCTCTGGCTATAAAAACTGACTAATAGCACGTGTTTGGGGTTGGCTCTCCCAGACTACTCTGAAGTCGGCCCACTGTTCTGGCAGCAACCATTGCCTCTAATAAATTCTATCCTCTTTACATTCTGCCTTGTGTCTGGAAATTCTTTTCCAACCTGCGTTCGGACCACGACAGTAACCTGTGCTTCTCATGATCTGTGCTTCTTCTCTTCTGTGAGCCTCTTTCAAGGTGTTAATGTAATCTTGAATTACCCACATTACATAACTCATTTATTCATCCCTTTTAAAATTACATACGTGCAGGACCTCCCTGGTGGCACAGTGGTTAAGAATCCACCTGCCAATGCAGGGGGCACGGGTTTGAGCCCTGGTTGGGGAAGATCCCACATGTTGCAGAGCAACTAAGCCTGTGCACCACAACTACTGAGCCGGCGCTCTAGAGCCCACGAGCCACAACTACTGAGCCCGTGTGCCACAACTGCTGAAGACCGCACGCCTTCAGCCCATGCTCCACAACAAGAGAAGCCACTGCAAATGAGAAGCCCATGCACCGCAGCGACACTTGCTGCAACTAGAGAAAAGCCCGCGCACAGCAACGAAGACCCAACGCAGCCAAATAAATAAATAAATAAATAAATTTATAAAAAAAAAAATCCCGACTTCCTTGGTAGCGCAGTGGTTAAGAATCCACCTGCCAATTCAGGGGACACGGGTTCGAGCCCTGGTCCGGGAAGATCCCACATGCCGTGGAGCAACTAAGCTGGTGCGCCACAACTACTGAGCCTGCGCTCTAGAGCCCATGAGCCACAACTACTGAGGCTGTGTGTCACAACTACTGAAGCCCGTGCACCTAGAACCCATGCTCCACAACAAAAGAAGCCACCACAATGAGAAGCCCACGCACCACAACGAAGAGTAGCCCCACCCACTCACCACAACTGGAGAAAGCCCACGCACAGCAACGAAGACCCAACACAGCCAAAAATAAATAAATAAATAAATAATTTATTAAAAAAAAAATCCCATGAGGGCTTCCCTGGTGGCGCAGTGGTTGGGAATCTGCCTGCTAATGCAGGTGACACTGGTTCGAGCCCTGGTCTGGGAAGATCCCACATGCCGCGGAGCAATGAAGCCCGTGCGCCACAACTACTGAGCCTGCGTGTCTGGAGCCTGTGCTCCGCAACAAGAAAGGCCGCGATAATGAGAGGCCCGCGCACCGCGATGAAGAGTGGCCCCCGCTTGCCGCAACTAGAAAAAGCCCTCGCACAGAAACGAAGACCCAACACAGCCAAAAATAAATAAATAAATAAATAATTTTAAAAAAAATCCCATGATATTTCCCCAGAGCTATTTCTTTCATTATCTTTGAACGAATGCCTCAATACTATTTCTAATTTCCTGATATTTGCATTTCAAACTGTTTTCTGAGATAATCTCAATTCCCCTTGCAGAGCTGTACCTGCAATCACTGGAGAATGATAATCACTTACCAGCAACAACATGAGATCATGGGGTTCAGATGTTCCCTTAGCAGATGAAACCAAGGGCAGTTATCAATTAGTTCCCTGAAACTCTAACTGGCTTTATAAGTAATATCCTGTAACCTGCCTTCACTGAGTAAACTTGCTTTAATTGTTTTTGCAAATTACATACCCTCCAAGCTTCACCTAGCTTAGACAATATATCACAAAACCTTATAGATAACATCTCTGAGGTATGGGTCGCTATGGTAACAGCTCCTTAAATTGTTGTTCAGGAACATGCAGTTAGTCTTGTCCAGTTCAAACTGGTCAAGACCACCAACCATTCAACTGGGCCTGTGTGAGTGTCCACCCTTAGATCATGCTAATGCCACCATTTTCTGAATATGCTTCCCATGACGAAGAATATAGCTCAGATATGCCTGTGCAGAACACAGATTTCTTCACTTTTTTCTTGCCTACATTCCCTAGGCCTGAGACCACCCTCCTCCTCTAGGCCATAAATATCCCAACACCCTCCTGTTAGGGAGGTGGATCTAAGACTAGTTGTCCTGACTCCTCCCTTTGATGCCACACGAATAAACCCTTTTTCTGCTGCAAACCTCAGCGTCTCAGCCTTTTACTTTCTGAATGTGGGGCAAACGAACCTGGTTCGGTAACAGAGACACGCTGTGACTCTGAAAGTTGCAGTCACTGACCTCAGCCAAAACAGCATTAGTTACGTTGGTCTCCATCTGAGATAGATGTCAGTTTACTAAATGGAGTTGAGTATATCTCAGGATATACAGTAAGAAATATTATATGGATAACAGTGTTCCTCAATGGGACTTCCCTGGTGGCGCAGTGGTTAAGACTCCACGCTCCCAATGCAGGGGACCTGGGTTCAATCCCTGGTCAGGGAACTAGATCCCACATGCATGCTGCAACTAAGAGTTCTCATGTCACAACTAAGGAGCCCACATGCTGAAACTAAAGAGCCAGTGAGCCACAACTAAGAAGACTGCTTACTGCAACTAAGACCCAGTGCAACCAAACAAATAAATAAAAAAGTGTTCCTCAATGGGTAGGACATAATTGCTAACTATAAAGGCAAGGCAGAGTTTTCTGTGGGAACCAGAGGCAGAGATCCTGTTTGTTTCAGGGTGGCCAAACACCCATCTTCTTTCTTCTCAGTCATGTCCCTGTACAGTCTTTTCCTTTGTTCCCAGCCAATCATAATAGAATTTACAAAACTTACTAATGCCTCGGGCTACACGTATTTCAAGAAGAATAGCACAATGTCTCCAACTATGGGTGGATTATTTTATGTCTGAATTACTCTGTGGAATTATATAGCCATTTAGATAAGTAGATTTGGGAGCATCTCAATTTTATTCCCTGGTAGCAGGCTGACCTTCACGGAGTATGAAACTACGTCTTTCTCCTGCAGTTCACAGCGAGTAAAGCCCCTCCCTCCGTCTAGGTAGGATGACCACTCTCAAGTACTCCCCAGAGTACCGCTTGGACCACTGTCTGGTGGTCAAGATGGAGAACACCTTTCGGGGGGGTGGGGGGGCGGGGGGTGGGTGGGGGGAAGGAGCTCTAGAACGCTAGGAACTACATTACCCGGAAGGTAGTGCGCCGAGTTGAGCCAATGAAAGGTCAGGATAAAGGCATTTCCGTGCGTGCGCATCTCATCGGGGCAGGACTTCCGGCGTCCTCCTCGTGGCGGCCATTTTTACTGCTTTCGTATCTGTTGTCGCTCCCGAGCGGTGGGCCGGGACTTAGGTGACAGGGTTGAGAAGGTCCAAGAGGAGTCGCTGTCCCCGCTGCATAGAGGCCGGTCTGAAGTTCGGCGACGCCGCCGGGGGTGCCCCGCGCCAGGCCCAGGAGAGGGACGGCCGTGCCCGCGTCCACCCGCCTCTCCCGCCGCTACCGGCCCCGCTCTGCCCCCAGACTCTGATGGCGGCGGCGGCGGCGGCGCTGAGGACCCCGCCTCAGGTAAACGCTCATCCTCCGGGCCCTCACCGTCCTCACCCCACCAGACACTAAAGCCCCGAGCGCGGGGCGCCTGCTCACGTGCCCGTAGCCCAGGCCGCGGTGTCCGGGATGGTGGGGCGTTCGTGGGTGGGTCTGTTTTTGACAGACAGTGTGATGGCCGCGTGAGAGAGGGTGACAGGCGGAGGGACCGGCAGGTGCAAAGGCTTGGAGGTCGGATTGAGCCGGGAATATTGGGAAACCTGGGGTCCGTCTGATGTCTGCAGGGAAGTGTGTGGTAGCGTGACCCCTGGACTGGCTGGCAGAGAGGTTGTTCATTCTGAGGGACCTGGATGTCATGGAGGGTAGTGTACAGAAGAGGAATACAGTCTGTATTAGGGTTTCAAAAGTTTTTCAAAAACTGATTAAAGAGAGAACAAACTAGAATGGGGGTAAAAAGACAGTGAGGCACAAGGCGCTAGTAAGAAGCAGCATTGAAGACTGAGGCGCAGAAGCTAGTCACTTAGCTGGAGGTCACCGGGATCCAGGGCTGGACGGGGATACAGGGGAGGCCTGACCTCATCTGGAGCCCAGCCCTGGTTGCCTACCCCTCTCCGCAGGTTCTGAAGGATGAAAAGCACTTAGGAAACCTATACATGGAAGGAGAGGATGGATGTCCCAATCACTCACTGGCCCTGACACCACCCAAATGGTGTCTGGGATTGTGGTGTCTTTAACATCTTCCTTGCTTTTTTCCCAGCTCGTGGGGACCCTGGGGATACCTCAAGCCCAGTCTTGAGTGCAGGCCAAGGGTTACACGGAGGTATTGCTATTGCTATCAGCCAATATAAACACGTGTGAAAGGTTGTGACAGGACCAGATACTGACGTGTGCAAATGTTTGGAGGTATGACTATGCTGGAGACAGGGTACAGTCAGTTTCCATTTTATTAGGAACAAAGAGCTGAGTGTCAAGAATCAGGTCTGTAATGTGGCTGTCAAGAATTTGGACATCTGTTATGGAGATAATGAGAGGTTTGGATAAGAGGAAGGGGTTGGTTCTTATGCAGGTCTTAGTGGGTTCCATTGGCTGCAAAGAAGAGAGCAGACTGTATGAGTAATATAAAAGGCAGGGAGCCGCCAAGGAGGCATTTACTATAATCCAGATGAGTGTTGGACCAGGGTGGTGGCCACAGAGGTGGGAAAGAAGTTGGACTTTCCATCCATGTTTTAAGAAGAGTCAAGTAGATTTTTGGATGTTGAAGGTGAGGGAGAGAAAGGGAAGAGTCAGGGATGACCCCAGTGTTTCCGGTTTTAGGAGCTAATGGGATGAAAGCTCCATCAACTGGGATGGGGAAGTTATGGTAGGTTAATTTTACTTGGGAATATCAGATGTTTTGTTTTGGCCTTGTCAAGAGTCTGAGATGTTTCAGAGAAAGCAGTAGAGGCAGCAGTTGGGTGTCTGAAAATCTGGGGAGGAAGGTGGCTGTTGTGTGGAACAGGGAGGAGCTGTGGATCCCATTTAGGTGGGGGAATGCAGGTCATCCTGGCAATGCTGTTCGCTGGTCTGAAAGAGGAGGGTGCATGATGAGTGGTTTCCCTGCTCCACACCTGATCAGGGTTGCTGAGCACACAAATGCAGGTGAAGGATAGAAGTGAACATGGTAACCATATGGAAGAGAATGGGTAACTGAATTGAAGAGAATGGTTTGACAGGCGACTAAAGCTTTTGTGAGATGAGTGGACATGAGATGGCTGTGGAGGCATTGGAGTAATTGAAACAAGATGATGAGGCTAGGGCTCCTGCTAATTCACTAATGTATAGGTTCACCAGAATTTTGTGGTGAGGTTTGGTAGGGTGTGGTGTGTTTGATCTTGATGGTGGGTAGGTCTGGGGCAAATATGGTCATTTGTGAGAATCACTGTGCCTGGAACGGACACCATTAGGGCCAGGATTCCAAGGAAGGTTGAGGGAGAGAGGACAGTTGTGGCCACTGAGAGGACAGGGAGTGCAGCACAAAAGTGGAAGTGGGTCATGGGCATCTGTAATCACATGTGCTTCTGGGTGGTTAAAATTGAAGCAAGGATCAATAAAGGTATGAAGGAGGCCTTCAAAGCAGTTTTCCCCACGTGCATAGTTGTGGGAGTGCAACTGTGGGGACTGAAGATGTGAGGGAGGTACAGTCTACAGAATGATGGGCTCACTAAGAGGAAGTGCTAGCTCATGTCACCACGGCCCTGTTATTGGGGACTGAAGGTTGAAGCTTGAACCCAAGTTTGGTTGTGTCTGTGAGTCACAACCTAGAGACCCCAGAGGAATTGATTGACAGGATGGATGGGACCCTACAGGCCAGGACCAGAGCTTGGATGACATCTCTGTGCTGTCCTGTCCAGTGTTGTTGAGGGCTGAACACAGTGAATAAAGAGACCCTGAGGGATAGGTGGGCATCAGTGGCACTTAGGGCTGAAATTCCTGTTCGGTGGAGAGCTCTGGAAGAGGATGAGGGTGGGATAGATGTGTGATGAGATGGATTGTGGGATCTTAGAGAATGTTCATAGCTCATTCTGTCTTTCTCATAGAAGTGCAGTGTGACCTTTGAAGACATTGCTGTGTACTTCTCCTGGGAGGAATGGAGACTCCTTAATGAGACTCAGAGATGCCTGTACCTCGATGTGATGCTGGAGAACTTTGCACTTATATCCTCACTGGGTAAGACTCACAGCCTTCCCAGTGTCCTGGACTAGGCTCTATCCCACCTCACCCCCCCTTTGCCCAGGGGGTGCTCTGTTCTTCTACATGTGAACTGTGGGCACTACTTGCTTCCCAAGCTTTCTGTGTAGTTGCTGTGGTAGCTAGGACTGGGTTGTTTGCACTGCCCTCTTCTTTCTCCTGCAATATCAACCCTGATACCTGCTGTACTGAACGCTGTTAGGAAAAGGATTCCAAGCCAGTAGTATTGCAGTGAGCTTAATGGAGTCTACCTTACTTCCTTCTCTCTGTCTAGGTCAGTGTGTCTAGATCCTTTTCACCTCTGTGTCCGAGATTTGATCCCTTTTTTTATTTATTTATTTTTATTTTAATTTAATTTAATTATATATATATTTTTTTTCTCTTGGCTGAGCTGCATGGCTTGAGGGATCTTAGTTCACTGACCAGAGACTGAACCAGGGCCACGGCAGTGAAAGCACCAAGTCCTGACCACTGGACCACCAGGGAACTCCCTTGATCCCTTCATTTACCTAACATTTCTTTGTGCCTGCCTGTGCCAAGCATGCAGGCATTGTCATGGTCATTACTTACCTGAACCATGAGCTACTTTTCAGTGTCCTACTGCAAGGTTTGTAGTGTTTATTTATTTATTTTTAAAATATATGTTTATCCAAAGTTTTTTTTAAAAAATTATTTATTTTATTTATTTATTTTGGCTGCACTGGGTCTTCAATGCGGCATGCAGGATCTTTAGTTGCAGCATGCGGACTCTTAGTTGTGGCATGCAGACTTCTTAGTTGCAGCATGTGTACTCTTAGTTGTCGCCTGCATGGGGAATCTAGTTCCCCGAGGGATTGAACCTGGGCCCCTTGCATTGGGAGCGTGGAGTCTTACCCACTGGACCACCAGGGAAGTCACTGTAGTGTTGTTTTTTTGTTTTGCTTTGTTTAATAAATTTATTTATTTATTAATTTATTTTTAGTTGCATTGGGTCGTTGTTGCTGTGCGCGTTCTTTCTCTAGTTGCGGCAAGTGGGGGCTACTCTTTGTTGTGGTGTGCGGACTTCTCATTGAGGTGGCTTCTCTTGTTGCGGAGCACAGGCTCTAGGCATGCAGGCTTCAGTAGTTGTGGCACGCAGGCTCAGTAGTTGTGGCTCGTGGGCTCTAGAGCGCAGACTCAGTAGTTGTGGCTCGCAGGCTTAGTTGCTCCGCGGCATGTGGGCTCTTCCTGGACCAGGGCTCGAACCTGTGTCCCCTGCATTGGCAGGTGGATTCTTAACCACTGTGCCACCAGGGAAGCTCGAAAATTGTATATATTGATGTGTACAAGTGATGACTTGGTATATCTATACATTGTGAAATAATTGCCACGTTGAAGTTAATTAAACATCTATCACCTCATAAAGTTACATTGTTGTTGTTATTGTTGTTAGTGTTTTGGTAAGAATGCTTAAGATCTACTTTAAGTTCAAGTATACAACATGATTGTTAACTATAGTCACCATGCCATACATTACATCTGCAGAACTTATTAATCTTAATTGAACATTTGTACCTTTTGACTAACATCTCCCCGTTTCCCATATTCCCCATTTCCTGGTATTTTACTCTCTGTTTCTATGATTTCGCCCTTATTTATTTTTTAAAAATTCCAACCACGGTGGACAAAGAAGGGTTCCCTTATATCTATGCCCTCACCAATATTTGTTATCTCTGCTCTTTTTCTTTTTCCTCTGCTCTTTTTGATAGTAACTGACTTATCAGATGTGAGGTGTTACCTCATTGTGGTTTTGATTTGCATTTTCCTGATGATTAGTGAGATGATTAGTGAAGAGGAACATTTTTTCATATACCTGTTAGCCATTTGTAGATCTTTGATAAAATGTCTATTCAACCATTGTATCTTTGATAAAATGTTCACTTTTTTTTTTTAAACATCTTTATTGGAGTATAATTGCTTTACAATGGTGTGTTAGTTTCTGCTTTATAACAAAGTGAATCAGTTATACATATACATATGTTCCCATATCTCTTCCCTCTTGCATCTCCCTCCCTCCCACTCTCCCTATCCCACCCCTCTACGTGGTCACAAAGCACCGAGCTGATCTCCCTGTGCTATGCGGCTGCTTCCCACTAGCTATCTATTTTACATTTGGTAGTGTATATATGTCTATGCCACTCTCTCACCCTGTCACATCTTCCTCCTCCCCCTCCCCCTATCCTCAAGTCCATTCTCTAGTAGGTCTGTGTCTTTATTCCCGTCTTGCCACTAGGTTCTTCATGACCTTTATTTTCCCTTAGATTCCATATATATGTGTTAGCATACTGTATTTGTTTTTCTCTTTGTGACTTACTTCACTCTGTATGACAGACTCTAACTCCATCCACCTCACTAAAATGTTCACTTTTTTTTTTTTTTTAAATGTTCACTTTTTAATCAGATTGTTCTTTTCCTGTTGAGTTGTAGAGTACTTTATATATCAATGTTTTACATATTAAAATATAAATTTCACCAATGAAATCTATCTGGTCATGGCCTATTTTTGTTGGAAGATTTTTGCTTACTGGTTCAATTTCCTTACTTGTTATTGGTCTATTCAAATTTTCTATTTCTTTATGATTCAGGTTTGGTAGGTTGTATGTTTCTAGAAATATATCTGTTTCTTTTAGGTTATCTAATTTGTTGGTGTATAACAGTTCATAGTAGTCTTTTATGATCCTTTGTTTCTCTTTTATTTCTCTGTTAATTTATTTGAGTCTTCCCTCTCAGAAGTCTAGAGAAAGGTTTGTCAGTTATATTTATCTTTAAACAAAACCAGTTCTTAGTATTGTTAATCTTTTTTATTGTTTTTATAGTTTCTATTTCATTTATTTCTGCTCTGATCTTTCTTTTTTCTTTTTTTTCTTTTTCTTTTTTGGCTGTGCCATGTGGCATGCAGGGATGTTATTTCCCCAACTAGTGAACGAACCTGCGCCCCCTGCAGTGGAAGCACGGAATCCTAACCAGTGGACTGCCAGGGAATTCCCCTATGCTCTGATCTTTATTTTTTCCTTTGTTCTGCTAACTTTGGCCTTAATTTGTTCTTTTTCTAGTTCCTGGAGATGTAAAGTTTGGTTGTTTATTTAATGCTGATATTTTTTGCTCTTAATGCTGGCATTTATTGCTCTAAACTTGATTTTTTTCTTAATGCTGGCATTTATTGCTCTAAACTTTTCTCTTAAAACTGCTTTTGCACATTCCATATGTTTTGTTTCTATTTTTGTTTTTCTCAAGGTACGTTTGATTTTCCTGTTGATTTTTTCCTTTGATAGATTGATTGGCCAAGAGCATATTGTTTAATGTTCACATATCTGACTGTTGCTGGTTTCTAGTGTTATCCATTGTGTTAGGAAAAGTTGCTTGATACGGTTTGAGTCTTCTGAAGTTTGTTAAGACTTGTTTGACATAGAGCATATAGTCTATCCTAGAGAATATTCTATATGCGCTTGAGAAGAGTGTGTATTCTGCTATAATAGGATGGAATGTTCTGTATACATTCGTTACATTCATTTGGACTGAAGTGTTGTCCAATTCAAAGATACCCTTACTTTCTATCTGGATATCCACCTGTGTTGAAAGGGGGATATTTAAGTTCCCTATTAGCACATTACTGACCAGGGGATTTTTTCAGAAACTAATGCCTGTGGCCAGCAATTTGTTGGTTTGAGTAAATATCAACAACTTTTTTTGCACTTAATGTATTTATTTGAAACTTTGTACATGTCTTACTAAAGCATTCTAATACTTTGTTAGAGTGTGATAGACAGTATAGCAGGAACCTCTGTGCAGGGGAACAGAACATCTATTACAAATACACTGTGTTTCACTGTGCTTTCCCCTGAAAGAGCAGACTCTATACTTTCTGGAGGCTTTTTTTTTTTTTTTTTTTTAGCCCTGTGGGTATTATTTCCTCTAGAATATGTTCTTTTATTTTACCTGGTAGTCAACAAGGTGGATCTTTGCGGGGAGGCTCTTTTATTTTTTTATTTGTTTATTTTTAAAATATTTATTTATTATTTTATTTATTTCGTCTGTGCTGGGTCTTAGTTGCTGCATGCGGGATCTTTTAGTTGTGGCACACGGGCTTCTTATTGCAGTATGGTGGACTTCTTAGTTGTGACATGCAGACTCGTAGTTGAGGCATGAATGTGGGATCTAGTTCCCCAACCAGGGATCGAACCCAGGCCCCCTGCATTGGGAGTGTGGAGTCTAACCCACTGGACCACCAGGGAAGTCTCTTGGGGGCCTCTTTTAGAAATGCCATGAGAAGAATCAGGTGTGGGACTACCACTGCATTCACTGGAATGGTCAGTTACCCATTCTCTAGCTACTGCTGACAAAAATTGCTTATGGGACTTCCCTGGTGGTGCAGTGGTTAAGAATCTACCTGCAAATGCAGGGGACATGGGTTCACTCCCTGGTCCAGGAAGATCCCACATGCAGTGGAGCAGCTAAGCCCGTGAGCCACAACTACTGAGCCCACGTGCCACAACTACTGAAGCCCTCGTGCCTAGAGCCCGTGCTCCACAACAAGAGAAGCCACCTCAGTGAGAAGGCTGCGCACCACAACAAAGAGTAGCTCCTGCTTGCCACTAGAGAAAGCCTGCACGTAGCAACAAAGACCCAACGCAGCCAAAAATAAATAAATAGATGAATAAATTTATTTAAAAAATTGCTTGTAAGTCATTTTATTCTGTGCATTAAGGCTGAAATAAATCTTAAATACATTGAATAAACCGCAGTTACTCAACTAGAAACCCACTTTCTTATACCATTTTCGAGTTTTCCAGAGGATATTGAAGTTTGCCAGATATTGATCGGATCGATCGACTCCTTTCATATATTTATTATACTATAACATACTAGTGGGCTTAGTTATCTGATGGCCAGTCTTTCTGTCTTCCTTTCCTGTAGATGCTATGGAGGTGTCATGAATAGTTGTCACCATGCAGACTAGCCTCTTGTCTTTCCATATAAGAAGAATCACTTCTCTCTTCTGTAAGAATGTCATTTCTACCCTCTGTAGATTTTTAGATTTCTCCTTTAATTGGTTTGGTAGACCATGATTCTCTCTTACAGTCCTACAAACTCTGGTTTTATTTTTCAACAACATTACAGATGTGGACAGGCTGTTGTAATAATTGTCTTGGTAAATATGGTGCCGTGAACCAAGGTTGTAGGACCAACAATATTGTTTCTTGCAGTTTCTTTCCTTCACCCATGTAAATCTCACGGTTGCATATATATCCAGTTTCACTTCCATTAAGCATCCTGACCAAAATTCCATATTTTGTAAATTTTCCAGGATTATAGGTTTTGAATCTGAGTCGTCCTCTCCACTTTATCATTGCCTCATCAAGTGATAGCTCTTGTTTGGGTGTATAGGTCGATTGAGATTTTGGTAGAAAATAAGCCAAAAGAGGTTTAATTTTTGAAATTCTGTCTGCAGGGAGTGGAGTTTCCGAGTTATCGTTAAAGTGAAGAAATGTCATTATTTGTTTGAATCTTCTCGTCCTAATCTTTGGAAAGATAGGTGTTTCAAGTAAGGGATCAGTCGACCAATATTCTTTCCACTGTGACTTTCTTATTTGTCTCATCAAAATTATTAATCCAAGAGGCTTCTTCATGTCACTGTTGGTTACCTTAGTCCATTTTAAAGCCTTATCATACTTTTTATATGATTTTTCATTCTGTTGGTGATATGAGAAGTGACCAACTCGAAAAAATCGTTACCAAAAATTAATTCTGTTATTTCACTAACACTTTGCGGGTTATTACATTCAGTAGTTACACCTGACACACCTGTAAAGTCTTCTAATTTTTGTGAAATGTTGTCTTCAATCCACTCTTACGTAGAAGCAAAGGAGCATTCTTGAGTTTCATTTTCACTTTCCACAGCAGAGTCAATCACTAAGGTTTTTTGTCTTTTTGTTGGTCTAATATTCACATTGTCTGAATCAGAACTATATTCTGAAGAACTGTCATCTTCTGAGACACTAGTATATATGTCGCTCAGACAGTCAGAGAAAGCATCTGCATAAAATTCTTCTTCACTCAATTTTGCGATGCATCATTTTTGAAAATTTTATGGTAATAAACTTGCATTTATAATGTACACAAGGTTGGAACAAAAACCTAATGGAGCAAAATGTGAAAGATAATGATAATCATAAGTTGTATAATGAACCCTTGATCAATTTTAAGGTCTAACAACTTTGCACGGTGATGTTAATTGTGTCACTCTCTAAAAACGTATTGATACGTCTCCGGTCAATAACGTTTGAGTAACAAAAGATGTATTAATGCATCTCTAGTCAAAAATGTGTTAATATTCTTTTGCTGGGACTTCCCTGGCAGTCCAGTGGTTAAGACTCTGTGCTTCTACTGCAGGGGGCACAGGTTTGATCCCTGGTTGGGGAACTAGGATCCTGCATGCCGTGCAGCACGGCCAAAAAAAAAAAATTTCTGCCTTCAGATCTGGTCATATTTGCTTAATTTTTAATGTATGGTACATATATATATAGTTATAATTGTTACATCCTCCTGGTAAATCAACTTCTTTATCATTACGTAATGAACTTTGTCTCTTGTGATAGTTTTTTTTTTTTTCAGAGTGGTCTTTTTTTCTTTTTTAAAAATTAATTTATTTTTGGCTGCATTGGGTCTTTGTTGCTGTGCGTGGGCTTTCTCTAGTAGCGGTGAGCAGGGTCTACTCTTCATTGCGTTGTGCGGGCTTCTCATTGCAGTGGCTTCTCTTGTTGCAGAGCATGGGCTCTAGGCACGTGGGCTTCAGTAATGTGGCACGCGGGATCAGTAGTTGTGGCTCACCATAAAGTGCAGGCTCAGTAGTTGTAGTGCCCAGGCTTAGTTGCTCCACGGCATGTGGGATTTTCCCAGACCAGGGCTCGAACCCATGTCCCCTGCATTGGCATGCGGATTCTTAACCACTGCACCACCAGGGAAGTCCCTCTTGTGAAAGTTTTTGATTTAAAGGCTATTTGTCTCACTTAAGTATAGCTTACTCTGTTCTCTTTTGATTTCCATTTGCATGGAATATCTCTTTCAATTCCTTCACCTTCAGCCTGTGTGTGTCCTTAAGGCTGAAGTTACTCTATTGTAGGCAGCATATAGTTGAGGTTTTGTTTGTTTGTTTTTTTCCTGTTCAGTCACTGTATGTCATTTGATTGGAGAATATTTTTAGGACCTACTGTTGCCATCTTATTATTGTATGGCTGTTTTGTAGTTTCTTTTTTCTTCTCTTGCTGTCTTCCTTTGTGACTTGATGATTTTCTGTGGTAATATACTTTTTTTTTTTTAAGTACCAACTCCTTTTTTTTTAAATTTATTTATTTTTGGCTGCATTGGGTCTTTGTTGCTGGGCATGGGCTTTTCTCTAGTTGTGGTGAACAGGGGCTACTCTTCGTTGGTGGTGTGCAGTCTTCTCACTACGGTGGCTTCTTTTGTTGCGGAGCTCAGGCTCTAGGCGCGTGGGCTTCAGTAGTTGTGGCACGTGGGCTCAGTAGTTGTGGATCATGGGCTCTAGAGCGCAGGGTCAGCAGTTGTGGCACACGGGCTTAGTTGCTCTGTGGCATGTGGGATCTTCCCAGACCAGGGCTCAAACCCATGTTCCCTGCATTGGCAGGCGGATTCTTAACCACTGCACCACCAGGGAAGTCCCTGTGGTAATATACTTTTATTCCTTTCTCCTTGTCTTTTGTGTCTACTATAGGTTTTTGCTTTGTGGTTACCATAAGGCTTATATAAAACTATGGCATTCTATTTTATGCTGATAACAATGTAACTTCAATCTCATAAAAAAAATCTACTGTTATACTTCCCCCACACATGCATTTTATGTTTTTGATGTCACAGTTTACATGTTTTTATACTGTGTATTGGGTAACCAACAAGGTATTGTGGGTATAGTTGTTTTTAATACTCTTGTTTTTTATTCTTTGTAGTTGAGTTGAGTGATTAACACAGTTTTACAGTATTAGAGTATTCTGAATTTGACTATATACTTTTCTTTACCCGTGTGTTTTGTATTTTCATATGATTTCATGTTAGTAGTTAGCATACTTTTTTTTTTTTTTTTTTGGCTGTGCTGGGTCTTAGTTGCAACATGCAGGATCTTCTATCTTTGTTGCACTATGCGGTATCTAGTTTCTTGCCCAGGGATTGAGCCTGGGCCCCCTGCATTGGGAGCACAGAGTCTTAGCCACTGGACCACCAGGGAAGTCCCTAGTTAGCATACTTTTATTTCACCTGGAAGAATTCTATAGTCTTTCGCATTTCTGGTCAGGTACATCGAGTGGTGATGAACTTCCTCAGTTTCTGTTTGTCTGAGAAAGTCTTTCTTCCTTATTACTGAAGAATAGTATTGCTGATTAAGTATTCTTGGTTTGCAATTTTTTCCCCCCACCCCAGCATTTAGAACATACCATCTGACTCTCATGGTATGCAATGTTTCAGCTAAGAAAACCACTTTATGGGGGTTCCCTTGTATGAGGGTTTTCTTTTTTCTTGCAGCTTTTAAAATTCTCTTTATCATTACTTTTTGAGTTTTATATTAATGTGTCTTGGTGAAGTCCTCTGTGGATTGAATCTGTTTGGGGACTTCTGAGCATCATGTACCTGAATGTCCACTTTTCCCAGATTTGGAAAGTTTTCATCCATTATTTCTTTACATAAATTTTCTGCCCCTTCCTCTCTCTACTCCTTCTAGGGCTCACATTATGCAAATATTGTTTTGTTTCACAATGTCCCATAATTCATGTAGACTTTTTTTTTTTTTTTTTTTACTCTTTTTAGTTGTTTTGTCTTTTTTCTCCTTTGGATAATTTCAAAGACTTACCTTCAGTTTCATATTCATTGTTTTGATTGATCAAGTTAGCTATTGATGCTCTACTGTGTTTTTCGTTTTGTTCATCATACTCTTCACCATAATTTCTGTTTGGTTCTTTTTCATATTTTCTGTCTCTCTGTTTGAAATCTTATTTTGTTTGCATATTGTTTTCCTTATTTTGTTGGATTGTCTGTCTGTGTTTTCTAGTAGCTCACTGAGCTTCATTAAAACAATTATTGTGAGGGACTTCCCTGGTGGTCCAGTGGTTAAGATTCTGTGCTTCCACTGCTGGGGGCATGGGTTCGATCCCTGGTCAGGGAACTAAGATCCCGCATGTTTCATGACGTGGCCAAAAAACAAAAAAACAAAAAAAACAATTATTGTGTATTTCTTGTCTGACAGCTTATAGATCTTCCTTTCTTTGGGGCAACTGATAACTTATTATGTTCCTTTGGGGTGTGTCATGTTTCCTTGATTATTTTGTGTGTGTTTCATGTAGCCTTGCTTTGATGTTAATACATTTCATGGAGCAGTCATTTCTTTACGTAAGGTTTTGGTGGGGAAGATCTTCACCTTTTTGTGGGTATTAGTATGCCAGCTTGATGGGTAGTTGCTGTTCCGACTACAGCAAGGCCCAGGGGCTTAGAGTCTATCCAGCTCTGTCAACTGAGATCAGTGTCAGCAAAGACTGCAGGGGTCCTCAATAGCTACATTTGTGGGTATCCACAGTAGTAGAGAAGACTGCTGGGGATCACCTGATCTCTTTCTCCCAAGGGAAATGTTTTGACTGAGGGGTTCCCTCTTGATGGTAAGTCCGGCTCTTGGGGGGTGGTGCTTCATGGTGGTGATGGCATTGGTGTCTGATGTGTGGGCACTGTGGAGCAGATATAGATCTGGATTCTAGGGTGTGAATAAATGCAGAGCAGTAGCAGTTCTAGGGTCCCAGACACTGAACAGCCTGCAGCAGTGTTGGCTTTGCTTTGTGAGATGCAGTCACACACTGAGCAGTGATGGAGCCTTGACTGGAGTATGGGTGCACACAGAAGTGTCTGGGGTCTGAGGAACTAGCTGAGGAATCTGGTGCCTGAGACGGGCATTCAGGTGACAGCTGTGGAGTCAGGTTATGGAATATGGGCATCCATGGCACAGTTGGGGCTCTGGGGTTTAGGGTGCATGCAGGATTTATGGGGGTGGCAGCCATGGTTTTGAAATAGAGCAGTAGCTACTTTTGGGGGAACAGGGGTGATTCGGCATATTATTCTCTTGCAGGTCCCCCGTGGTCATGGCTATTAGTTACCTTATTGCAAGAGCTGCCAGTACCCTCTGCAGAGCAGGCAGGTGGTGTCCACACCTATAAACACTTGCCCTTCTCTGCCGTGCAGATGGTGGGATCTGCAGCTATATCGGGGCCTGTTGAGGTTCTCTGAAGCAAAGGCTACTGGGGTCCTTTGCAGAGCAGGGTATTGGGGAATGTGATGGCAGCCACCATTTGGCTGATACACATAGTTCCCACCATTCATCTTATTTCCTATCCATCTCCATGTGTCTGTTAAGCTGATGTCCCCAGCGATCCTTTTTTTTTTTTAATTTATTTATGTATTTATTTTTGGCTGCATTGGGTCTTTGTTGCTGCATGTGGGCTTTCTTTAGTTGTGTCGAGCAGCGCTACTCTTCGTTGCAGTGTGTGGGCTTCTCATTGCAGTGGCTTCTCTTGTGGAGCACGGGCTCTAGGTGCGTGGGCTTCAGTAGTTGTGGCACTTGGGCTCAGTAGTTGTGGCTCACAGGCTCTAGAGCTCAGGCTTAGTAGTTATGGCGCACAGGCTTAGTTGCTCCACGGCATGTGGGATCTTCCTGGACCAGGGCTTGAACCCAGGTCCCCTGCATTGGCAAGCGGATTCTTAACCACTGCGCCACCAGGGAAGCCCCCCCAGTGATCTTTTTTGTGTGGTTATTCTACTTTTCAATTTCCATTGTGTTGCTGCAGTGTCTTAATTGGATTTCTGAGTCCTCCAAGGGCCAATTTCGTTTGCAGTTAGCTGTCTGTTTTTTGTTGGTGGTGAAAGCTGGTGTCCTCTGCTGTTATGCTGACATCACTTCTAGATCGGTTTTCTGGGTCTGTTATGTGCTGAGTTGCTCTGTGACAGTAGAAGTCATTCATCTGTCCTGTTTTTACCTTAGGATTTGTATCTTGCATGTACCATGTAGTTGCTTAACTAGGGCTTACAGATGTGCCAGGATGGATATGACTCCAGTCATGGCATGGTGGGCTCAGAGGGGGCCTGGTCCTGGTGAATGGCAGCTAAGGAGAGTATGACATCAGGCTGTGTTCAGATCATACAAGGAATCTGTCTTTGTTAAACCAGGGTTTAGGTGCCATTTCCAGTGGCCATACCTTACTTCTATCTTTCCTTTTCCACTGTTAACACTTGGCTGACTTGTCAGTTGTACTACTTGTGATTCCTACTGTGACTTCCAGCCCAGGGATAATTTCCACCTCTCTGGACTCCACATCTCTCCCATTTCTCTCACCACTGTTTCTGTAGTACTCACCAACATTGGTTGTGCTGTGATATGTTCACATTTCCCTAAATTGATTTTGAATAGCAGCTAATACGTTGCTGTGGGATTTTAATGGGCTTAGATGCATGTTTCTACCCAGTCTCACATCAGCAGCAGAAAAATCCTGTAAGAAGCCGTTGGGAGAGAAATGAGTTGTAGACCCTGCCTCTCTTCCTTGTGTCACGCCCTGTCTTTTGTTTCCTTCCCCTGGTGAGGTCTCCACTATTCTGTGATCTTGAGGCTCAGTAATGCAAAACAGTCGGCTGTTCTTTCAACTGAATTCCAACTTCTGTGTCTTGAAAAGCATCTCATAGACTAATACCTAGATGAGACAGATGCACATCTGTGATGAACTTGACCCTTCCCTATAGTCGACATGTACTTGACCAGCATTTCTTTCTGTTCAGGTTGCTGCTGTGGAGCAGAGGATGCAGAGGCACCTTTTGAACAGATCGCTTCTCTAGGAGTGTCACAGGCTAGGACTCCCAAGGCAGCTTTGTCTTCCCAGAAGACACACCCCTGTGAGATGTGTGGTCCAGTCTTGAGAAACGTTTTCCACTTGGCTGAATGCCAGGAAACACAACACAGGCAGAAACTTTTGAGGTGTGGAGCATGTGCAAAACGATTTTATTTTAGTGCAAACTTTCAGCAGCACCAGGAGCAGCACATGGAAAAGAAAACCCTCAGAAGCAGTGTGGATGAGGCCTCGTTTGTGAAGAGCTGCAGATTCCATGTGTCACAGAAGCTATTGTGCTGTGGGGAGTTTGAAAAGGACTTCCCAACCATCGTGGGACATCTACAGCAACAGGCCACTCATACTGTGGAGAAGCCAAACACAATCACCCAGTGCGGGTCAACTTCACAAGGCAGGAAAAGCCATCACACCTGGGGAGAATGCAAGAAAGCCCTCAGCCCCAAACACACACTTGTTCAGGACCATGGTGTCCACAGTGGAAGACAGTGTTTTGTGTGCAGTGAATGTGGGAAAGCATTCAAGTACAAATCCTCATTTGTTCTGCACCAGAGAATCCACATTGGAAAAAAGCTTCATGTATGTGGTGAATGTGGAAAATCTTTTAGGCAAAGCTCAACCCTCTATCAACATCGAAGAATTCATACTGGGGCAAGGCAGTACAAGTGCAGCAAATGTGGGAAATCCTTAAGCCACAAAGCTGTCCTCATTTATCCCCATCCATGGCGCAGTGGAGAAAACAGTTATGTGTGCAGTGAATGTTCGAAATCTTTTAGCCATAGCTCAGTGTTCATTCCACATAGGAGATTTCAAACTGGAGAAAGGCCTTATAAGTGTAGTGACTGTGTGAAATCTTTTACTTCTATGTCTGCACTCAGTTATCATCAGAGATCTCACACAGGAGAACGACCTTATGTGTGCAGTGATTGTGGGAAATCTTTTATCTCTAGTTCTGACCTCCGTTACCATCAGAGAGTTCATTCTGGAGAAAGGCCTCATGAGTGCAGTGAATGTGGGAAATCTTTTATCACTCGTACTGCTCTCCGTTATCATCACAGAGTTCACACTGGAGAAAGACCTTATGAGTGTAGTGAATGTGGGAAGTCGTTTACCCGAAAAAATAACCTAATTATACACCTAAGAGTGCACTCAGGAGAAAGGCCTTATGAGTGTAGTGAATGTGGGAAATCTTTTACCTTTAGCTCCAGCCTTCGTTATCATCACAGAGTACACACTGGAGAAAGACCCTACGAGTGCAGTGAATGTGGGAAATCTTTTAACAATAGGTGGACACTCATTCGACACCGGAGAATTCACACAGGAGAAAAGCCGTATGTGTGCAATAAATGTGGGAAATCTTTTTCTTGTAGCTCCACCCTCCAGTATCATGAACGAGGTCACCTTGGGGAAAGGCCTTATGGGTGTGATGAATGTGGGAAGTCTTTTACCACTAGCTCTGCCCTCCGTTATCATCAGAGAATTCACACAGGAGAAAGGCCTTATGAGTGCAGTGAATGTGGGAAATCTTTTATCTCTAGGTCTGACCTCCAGTATCATCAGAGAGTTCATTCTGGAGAAAGGCCTTATGAGTGTAGTGAATGTGGGAAATCCTTTATCCGAAGGAATAACCTCCTTTTACACCAGAGAGTTCACACAGGAGAAAGGCCTTACAACTGTAGTGAATGTGGGAAATCTTTTAACAATAGGTGGACACTCATTCAACACCAGAGAGTTCACACGGGAGAAAAGCCTTACGTGTGCAGTGAATGTGGGAAATCCTTTACCTCCAGCTCCACCCTCTGTTACCATCAGAGAGTTCATGCAGGAAAGAGGCCTTATGAATGCAGCGAATGTGGAAAATCTTTTACCTCTAGTTCTACCCTCCGTTATCATCAGAGAGTTCATACAGGAGAAAGGCCTTATGAATGCGGTGAATGTGGGAAATCTTTTACTTTTAGTGCCAGCCTCCGTTATCATCACAGAGTGCACACTGGAGAAAGGCCTTATGAGTGCAGTGAATGTGGGAAATCCTTTAAGGATAGATCACAATTCAATAAACACCGGAGAGCTCACACTGGAGAAAGACCTTATGAGTGTGGTGAATGTGGGAAATCTTTTAGCCAAAAATCTTCCCTCTCAACACACCAGAAAATTCATAATAGAGAACGGTCTTATGAGTGTAGTGCATGTGGGAAGTCTTTTACCTCTATCTCTGGCCTTGGTTATCATCAGAGAGTTCACAGGGGAGAAAAGCCTTATCAGTGCAATGAGTGTGGGAAATCTTTTACCAATAGCTCCATACTGATTCGACACCAGAGAGTTCACACAGGAGAAAGACCTTATGTGTGCAGTGAGTGTGGGAAATCTTTTACTAGTAGTGCCACCCTCTCTTATCATCAGAGAGTTCATGCAGGCAAAAGGCCTTATGAGTGCAGCAAATGTGGGAAATCTTTTACCTCCAGTTCCACCCTTCGTTATCACCAGAGAGTTCACACAGGAGATAGGCCTTATGAGTGCAGTGAGTGTGGGAAATCCTTTATCTCTAGCTCTAAACTCCGTTACCATCAGAGAGTTCACACGGGAGAAAGGCCTTATGTGTGCAGTGAGTGTGGGAAATCCTTTAGGGATAGTTCCCAATTTAGTCAACACCGGAGAGGTCACACTGGAGAAAGGCCTTATGAGTGTAGAGAATGTGGGAAATTTTTTATGCGAAAATCTACCCTTTCTCAACATCAGAGAGTTCACACTAGAGAAAGGCCTTAGTTGTACTGGGGATGTGCAGTTTTCTTGTTCAGTGTAAGGGTACCAGAGGAAACTGAGGAGCCATATGTCTGAGTTAACTCTCAGACATTTGAGCATGCACAGTGGGGAGATTTCCCCATAAGTTTCAGTTATGTGGGAAGTGTGTGACTATGTTGCACTCTCTAACCTGTCCAGGGCTCTTCCCAGATTTATGTCACTTCCATCTCTGGGGTCAAGGCCATTTCACCTCCACCACCTGGCAGGTTCACAGTGTGCATCAGTCACCAACCCAGTGTGCTCAGGGAAGCTGACCTCTGTCTTCCCATGTATTGGCCAAGTTAGGAGTCACCTGAACCTTTATGGCTTCAGCTTTCACTCCTCCCTGACTTATCTTGGACATGGACCTGGTCAGTGTTGGCCCAGAAGATACCAAAAGTTCAGCTGGCAGCTTGCAGAGAATGACAACACAGGGATGTGTTGGTCTCACGTGACAGTAGTAAGTTTTTCCAGCTTCCAAATCATGAACTGGGTAACTGCCTGCTGCAGATTGCTTTGGCTTGTAAAATAATCAAGGCCTTACAAGCTCCTTACGTCCTCTTTAATCTTGGAAGTTCTGTTTACTGTGCAGGTAGTTTATACACAGGTTTGTACTCTGTAAGCATAAAGGGGAGAACAATTTTTAAGGGTCTCAAAATTTCTGTGTCTGAGGAGGGACGGTATGATGGCAGACAGTAGCTTGCCAGTTTTGACCAAATTTGCATTGCTGCCCACTGCCTCCTAGGAAAGACTGCAGGGATTTCTGGTTTTCATTTGAAGCCTGGAGGCTTTGTGTTTTAGGAGTCTCTGAGATGTCCCTGAGAAGCGGCAGCTGTGAGAATCTCAAGAGCTTTGAAAGCAGAATGAATTTTTTCCCTTCCTCAAAGGAGAGGTCACAGCATTTCAGCACTGTTGAGGGATTATCTTCCCCAGGTCTACAGAGAGCCATATTCCCTGATGGCCACAATTTATTGGCCTAGTGTCACTGGTTCTAAGACCATTGGGTCCAGGGGAAACCATAATTGGTACAGAAACTGGTTTACTAGGGAGAGGAGAAGGCTGCAGCCTACTAGTGTGTCAATGTAAGAATGACTGTGGAGAATCAGTTTGTACACAAATCTCAGAACCTCCAAGCATGTTTATCTTGTATAGCTGAAGTCATCAGAGAAAATAAAAATAATTGAAAGGTTTTGTGGATTCCTTTAGCCTCTGTAATATTCACCTCAAGGCCATTACTGCACGGGCAGGAAGAAAGAGAAAAAAGGGTATCTAGTCCACAGATGTGGGTCTTGTGACCCAGACAGCATTCCTGTTTGACTTCAGGTGGAAATGTTCTTTATTGCCCACCATATTTGCTGCCACTGAGGCAAGATTGACTGCCGCCCCAACCCCCCAGGGCATGAGGAGAGAAATGGTGGAGTCAGTATAAGGTTGCCAAACCTATTTTCTGAAAGGACTGGGACATAGAAATCTTTAAATCTTGAGCTATTTTTTGAAGCTTTACTAAGGTATAATTTACATGTGCTAATACGAATATATTTAAAGTGTACAATTTGATAAGTTTTGACATAGGTGTGAACCTCTGAAACCATCATCATAGTCCTAATAGTGACCATATCTGTCATGGTATATTTACCTCATTCCTATTATAATCTCCTTGCCTTTCTCACCTCTCCAAGTAACCATTGATTTACTTTCCTTACAGTAGATACCTTGCATTTTCTTGAATTTATATTATTGGAATCATGTTGTTTACCATATTTTTTTTTGTTTTCCTTTATGTATCATAATTACTTTGAGATTCATCAGTGGTATATAGTGCTTTTGGTTTTTGTTTTGTTTTTGGCTGAGTAATATTTTTAGATATGTGACGGTTAGTTTATCCATTCTCTTTATGGGCATTTGGCTTGTTTCTAGATTTTGACTTCTGAAAATAAGGCTGGTATAAAAATTGTGTTCTTTATATGAATATATGAAGAATATGTATGTTTCTTTTATCTTTTGTCAGTAACTTAGAATGTAATGCATGAGTCACAACTGTTTTACTTCTGTTTTTTTTTTTTTTTTTGGCTGCGTTGGGTTTTTGTTGTGGCAAGTGGGCTCTTCGTTGCTGCCTGTGGGGTTAGTAGCCCTGCGGCATGTGGGATGTTAGTTCCCCGACCAGGGATCAATCCCCTGTCCCCTACATTGGAAGGCAGTTTCTTAACCACTGGACCACCAAGGAAGTCCCACAACTGTTTTACTTTTGAAGAAACTAACATATTGTGATCTAAAATGATTGGACCTTTTGCATCTTACCAGCAATGTATGAGAATTCCATTTCTTCCATATTCTACTGAATACTTGGTTTATCAGTCGTGTTAATTTTAGCCTTTTAACTGAGTTTTTAGAGTTACATCACTTTTTGTTTTGAGTTTCTGTAAGGATTCATGATGAGCGTTTTTTCAGATGTTCATTTGCTATCTGTGTATCTTTGTTAAAATATTTGCTCAAATCTTTTTCTTTATTGACCTTTGGCTATTTTCCTTTAACAAATAGGACAGTGAAACAATAAAGATGTATGTTGGAATTTCACTCATTTTTTAATATTTTTAATATTATTTTTAAAAAGTGATTTTGCTTTATGGAGTAACTTTACTGGCAGAATTTTCTCACTTGAAAAACATCTGCAGTATTCACAATGCAATGGATACTTAGATATACCATTTTAAATTTAATATACATTTTAAACATATTCTCTATATTCTTAAGTTCAGTCACTGAAGAATACAATAAAGCCTTGCTTTATAGTGCTTACACATTTTTCTGGTTTGTATCACCGTGGAAGTTGGGTTGGAGCAGATGGGGACAAGATTTATTTTTATCTATCTATCTATCTATCTATCTATCTATCTATCTATCTATCTATCTATCTATCTATCTATTGTTGCATTGGGTTTTTGTTGCTGCTCACGGGCTTTCTCTAGTTACAAGAGTGGGGACTACTCTTCATTGTGGTGGTTTCTTTTTGTTGTGGAGCACAGGCTCTAGGCTCATGGGCTTCAGTAGTTGTGGCTCACGGGCTCTAGAGCGCAGGCTCAGTGGTTGTGGTGCACGGGCTTTGTTGCTCCGTGGCATGTGGGATCTTCCCAGACCAGGGCTCGAACCTGTGTCCCCTGCATTGGCAGGTGGATTCTTAATCACTGCGCCACCAGGGAAGTCCCAGGGACAAGATTTCATCAGGATGGACTGGTCTTTCCTTTGAGTCCCAAAGCCTGGCTGGGGTGGGGGGGGATGAAGAGATCAGTGGTCAGACTCCACAAGTCCTCATCCAGGCTGCTGGGTTTAAATTCTGTATCCCTGACCAGTGCAAGGACCCACAGGCAAACACTCCTCCCGAGGCCTGTTTCCTCCTATGTAAGGTGGGGATTAGGAGCTGACCTGCCTCTGGTCCACTGAAAGATGTGAAGAGGGGAGCTGTCCATTCCTATGCAGCTCCCTTTGTGGGTGACATTCTGGTGCCAGCCACCTTTAGCTCCCCCTGATGTCCTCAGATCCCTCTAGCTCCAGACCCCTCTATCCCCAGGGGCATGTCAGAATGGGCGTCTCACAACCCACGATCTGGATCAGCCCCCACGGACTTACATGCATCGAGGAGGGGGCTGCTGGGTACTGAGGTCTCCGTGTGGATTCCCCAGTGGGAAATAATCTGGACACCTTGCTAAAGCTCCTTGAGCCTCAGTTTGCTGACTTGGACATAGAGGTGTTAACTTTGGCCCCTGGGAGGATCAATGAAAGTAACAAAACACTGAGCACTTAACACCTGAATTCCAGGGTTTGTATTTTGAGCTTGTATGTGATGTGTTTATTTAAAATTTTAATAGAAAATATTTTCATAAGTTTCCTTTTCACAATTCTCTTATTGTACTTAACTCTAACTTATTGGTATTTTTATTGTATTAGTAACATTCTCATTTTGTTCCATTTTATAGAGTGCCGTGTAAGTTAATATAAATGCCATGTAAATATACTGTGAAATTTTACTCAATCCATATGTGTAACATTGTTATAGCATATTTCTCCTGAATCCATTTACTCTGTGAGATTGAGAACACACTCATCAATTGATGGATTATCACAGAAATAGTTTGATTCTTTTTCAAGTGTACTGAGAGATCTCTTACTTCTGTTTGCCCTAACTGATAAATTAATTCTCTTCAGATCCTCTTTAAACATATTTCATTTATTATGCTGAAGTGCAAAATGACCAAGTTTATTAGAGTATGTTATTTCACTTTTTAAAAAAATTAATTTATTTATTTGGTTGCCTTGGGTCTTTGTTGCTGCGCGTGGGCTTTTCTCTAGTTGTGGCGATCAGGGGCTACTCTTCGTCACAGTGCGCGCGGGCTTCTCATTGCAGTGGCCTCTCCTGTTGCAGAGCACAGGCTGTAGGCGCGCAGGCTTCAGTAGTTGTGGTGCACAGGCTTAGTTGCTCCGCGGCACGTGGGATCTTCCCGGACCAGGGCTCGAACCCATATCCCCTCCATTGGCAGGGGGATTCTTAACCCCTGTGCCACCAGGGAAGTCCCCCAGAAAGTCTTTTCATGTAAGTTTTTTTGTTCATTAGTCTTTTTTCCTTCCCCTGAAACTCAATGCAAGTTTTGTTTATTTAAAAATAGTTTATTTAACATGATGTAAACAACAGATAACTACTTAGAAAATATTCTTATTTCAATGAATATTCATTTGAATGTACTGGAGAGGTTGCAAGTAAGTTTTGTTTTGTTTTGTTTTTTTCTTCCCTATTAAAAAGTGGGGCAGGGATTTACATTGTTACTTTTGTAATGTGGTCCCTGTCTCCATGTTAATGATGTTATAAGGAGAACATCACATACAAATGAAGTAAACAGTAAATTAGTTTTTGGGTTTTTTTAAATCAGTCATCAATTTTATACACATCAGTGTATACATGTCAATCCCAATCGCCCAATTCAGCACAGCACCATCCCCACCCCACCACGGTTTTCCCCCTTTGGTGTCCATACGTTTGTTCTCTACATCTGTGTCTCAACTTCTGCCCTGCAAACCAGTTCATCTGTAGCATTTTTCTAGGTTCCACATACATGCGTTAATATACGATATTTGTTTTTCTCTTTCTGACTTACTTCACTCTGTATGACAGTCTCTAGATCCATCCATGTCTCAACAAATAACTGAATTTCATTCCTTTTTATGGCTGAGTAATATTCCATTGTATATATGTACCACATCTTCTTTATCCATTCATCTGTCGATGGGCATTTAGGTTGCTTCCATGACCTGGCTATTGTAAATAGTGCTGCAATGAACATTGGGGTGCATGGGTCTTTTTGAATTATGGTTTTCTCTGGGTATATGCCCAGTAGTGGGATTGCTGGATCATATAGTAATTCTATTTTTAGTTTTTTAAGGAACCTCCATATTGTTCTCCATAGTGGCTGTATCAATTTACATTCCCACCAACAGTGCAAGAGGGTTCCCTTTTCTCCACACCCTCTCCAGCATTTATTGTTTGTAGATTTTCTGATGATGCCCATTCTAACTGGTGTGAGGTGATACCTCATTGTAGTTTTGATTTGCATTTCTCTAATAATTAGTGATGTTGAGCAGCTTTTCATGTGCTTCTTGGCCATCTGTATGTCTTCTTTGGAGAAATGTCTATTTAGGTCTTCTGCCCATTTCTGGATTGGGTTGTTTGTTTCTTTAATATTGAACTGAATGAGCTGTTTATATATTTTGGAGATTAATCCTTTGTCCGTTGATTCGTTTGCAAATATTTTCTCCCATTCTGAGGGTTGTCTTTTCATCTTGTTTATGGTTTCCTTTGCTGTGCAAAAGCTTTGAAGTTTCATTAGGTCCCATTTGTTTATTTTTGTTTTTATTTCCATTACTCTAGGAGGTGGATCAAAAAAGATCTTGCTGTGATTTATGTCAAAGAGTGTTCTTCCTGTGTTTTCCTCTAAGAATTTTATAGTGTCCGGTCTTACATTTAGGTCTCGAATCCATTTTGACTTTATTTTTGTGTATGGTGTTAGGGAGTATTCTAATTTCATTCTTCTACCTGTAGCTGTCCAGTTTTCCCAGCACCACCTATTCAAGAGACTGTCTTTTCTCCATTGTACATCTTTGCCTCCTTTGTCATAGATTAGTTGACCATAGGTGTGTGGGTTTATCTCTGGGCTTTCTATCTTGTTCCATTGATCTATGTTTCTGTTTTTGTGCCAGTACCATATTGTCTTGATTACTGTAGCTTTGTAGTATAGCCTGAAGTCAGGGAGTCTGATTCCTCCAGCTCCATTTTTTTCCCTCAAGACTGCTTTGGCTATTCGGGGTCTTTTGTGTCTCCATACAAATTTTAAGATGATTTGTTCTAGCTCCGTAAAAAATGCCACTGGTAATTTGATAGGGATTGCATTGAATCTGTAGATTGCTTTGGGTAGTATAGTCATCTTCACAATATTGATTCTTCCAATCCAAGAACATGGTATATCTCTCCATCTGTTAGTGTCATCTTTGATTTCTTTCATCAGTGTCTTATAGTTTTCTGCATACAGGTCTTTTACCTCCTTAGGTAGGTTTATTCCTAGGTATTTTATTCTTTTTGTTGCAGTGGTAAATGGGAGTGTTTCCATAATTTCTCTTTCAGATTTTTCATCATTAGTGTATAGGAATGCAAGAGATTTCTGTGCATTAATTTTGTATCCTGCAACTTTACCAAATTCATTGATTAGCTCTAGTAGTTTTCTGGTGGCATTTTTAGGATTCTCTATGTATAGTATCATGTCATCTGCAAACAGTGACAGTTTTACTTTTTCTTTTCCAATTTGTATTCCTTTTATTTCTTTTTCTTCTCTGATTGCCGTGGCTAGGACTTCCAAAACTATGTTGAATAATAGTGGTGAGAGTGGACATCCTTGTCTCGTTCCTGATCTTAGAGGAAATGCTTTCAGTTTTTCACCATTGAGAATGATGTTTGCTGTGGGTTTGTTGTATATGGCCTTTATTATGTTGAGGTAGGTTCCCTCTATGCCCACTTTCTGGAGAGCTTTTTTTTTTTTTTATCAGAAATGGGTGTTGAATTTTGTCAAAAGCTTTTCCTGCATCTATTGAGATGATCATATGGTTTTTATTCTTCAATTTGTTAATATGGTGTATCACATTGATTGATTTGAGTATATTGAAGAATCCTTGCATCCCTGGGATAAATCCCACTTGATTGTGGTGTATGATCCTTCAATGTGTTGTTGGCTTCTGTTTGCTAGTATTTTGTTGAGGATTTTTGCATCTATATTCATCAGTGATATTGGTCTGTAATTTTCTTTTTTTGTAGTATCTTTGTCTGGTTTTGGTATCAGGGTGATGGTGGCCTCATAGAATGAGTTTGGGAGTGTTTCTTCCTCTGCAATTTTTTGGAAGAGTTTGAGAAGGATGGGTGTTAGCTCTTCTCTAAATGTTTGACAGAATTCACCTGTGAAGCCATCTGGTCCTGGACTTTTGTTTGTTGGAAGATTTTTAATCACAGTTTCAATTTCATTACTTGTGATTGGTCTGTTCGTATTTTCTGTTTCTTCCTGGTTCAGTCTTGGAAGGTTATACCTTTCTAAGAATTTGTCCATTTCTTCCAGGTTGTCCATTTTATTGGCATAGAGTTGCTTGTAGTAGTCTCTTAGGATCCTTTGTATTTCTGTGGTGTCGTAACTTCTCCTTTTTCATTTCTAATTTTATTTTATTTTATTTTTTTAAAATTAATTTATTTATTTTATTTATTTTTGGCTATCTTGGGTCTTAGTTTCTGTGCAAGGGCTTTCCCCAGTTGCGGCAAGCGGGGGCCACTCCTCATCGCGGTGCGCGGGCCTCTCACTATCGTGGCCTCCCCCGTTGCGGAGCACAGGCTCCAGAAGCGCAGGCTCAGCAGTTGTGGCTCGCGGGCCCAGCCGCTCCGCGGCATGTGGGATCCTCCCAGGCCAGGGCTCGAACCCGTGTCCCCTGCATTGGCAGGCAGACTCCCAACCACTGCGCCACCAGGGAAGCCCCATTTCTAATTTTATTGATTTGAGTCCTCTCCCTCTTTTTCTTGATGAGTCTGGCTAATGGCTTATCAATTTTGTTTATCTTCTCAAAGAACCAGCTTTTAGTTTTATTGATCTTTGCTATTGTTTTCTTTGTTTCTATTTCATTTATTTCTGCTCTGATCTTTATGATTTCTTTCCTTCTGCTAACTTTGGGTTTTGTTTGTTCTTCTTTCTCTAGTTCCTTTAGGTGTAAGGTTAGATTGTTTACTTGAGATTCTTCTTGTTTCTTTAGGTAGGCTTCTATAGCTATAAACTTCCCTCTTAGAACTGCTTTTGGTGCATCCCATAGGTTTTTTTTTTTAATTAATTAATTAATTAATTTATTTTTGGCTGTGCTGGGTCTTCGTTTCTGTGCGAGGGCTTTCTCCAGTTGTGGCGAGCGGGGGCCATTCTTCATTGCGGTGCGCGGGCCTCTCACTGTCGCGGCCTCTCCTGTTGCGGAGCACAGGCTCCAGACGCGCAGGCTCAGTAGTTGTGGCTCACGGGCCCAGTTGCTCCGCGGCATGTGGGATCTTCCCGGACCGGGGCACGAACCCGTGTGCCCTGCATTGGCAGGTGGATTCTTAACCACTGCGCCACCAGGGAAGCCCCATCCCATAGGTTTTGGATCGTCGTGTTTTTGTTTTAATTTGTCTCTAGGTAGTTTTTGATTTCCTCTTTGATTTCTTCAGTGATCTCTTGGTTATTTAGTAACATATTGTTTAGCCTCCATGTGTTTGTGCTTTTCACGTTGTTTTCCCTGTAATTCATTTCTAATCTTATAGCGTTGTGGTCAGAAAAGATGCTTGATATGATTTCAATTTTCTTAAATTTACTGAGGCTTGATTTGTGACCCAAGATGTGATGTATCCTGGAGAATGTTCCATGCACAGTTGAGAAGAAAGTGTAATCTGCTGTTTTTGGATGTAATGTCCTATAAATATCAATTAAATCTATTTGGTCTATTGTATCATTTAAAGCTTCTGTTTCCTTATTTATTTTCATTTTGTATGATCTGTCCATTGGTGTAAGTGAGGTGTTAAAGTCCCCCATTATTATTGTGTTACTGTCAATTTCCTCTTTTATAGCTGTTAGCAGTTGCCTTATGTATTGAAGTGCTCCTATGTTGGGTGCATATATATTTATAATTGTTATATCTTCTTCTTGGATTGATCCCTTGATCATTATGTAGTGTCCTTCCTTGTCTCTTGTAGCATTCTTTATTTTAAAGTCTATTTTATCTGATATGAGTATAGCTACTCCAGCTTTCTTTTGATTTCCATTTGCATGGAATATCGTTTTCCATCCCTTCACTTTCAGTCTGTATGTGTCCCTAGGTCTGAAGTGGGTCTCTTGTAGACAGCATATATATGGGTCTTGTTTTTGTATCCATTCAGCAAGCCTGTGTCTTTTGTTGGGAACATTTAATCCATTCACGTTTAAGTTAATTATCAATATGTATGTTCCTATGACCATTTTCTTAATTGTTTTGTGTTTGTTTTTGTAGGTCCTTTTCTTCTCTTGTGTTTCCCACTTGGAGAAGTTCCTTTAGCATTTGTTGTAGAGCTGGTTTGGTGGTGCTGAATTCTCTTAGCTTTTGCTTGTCTGTAAAGCTTTTGATTTCTCCATCAAATCTAAATGAGATCCGTGCCGGGTAGAGTAATCTTGGTTGTAGGTTCTTCCCTTTCATCACTTTAAGTATATCATGCCACTCCCTTCTGGCTTGCAGAGTTTCTGCTGAGAAATCAGCTGTTAACCTTATGGGAGTTCCCTTGTATGTTATTTGTCGTTTTTCCCTTGCTGCTTTCAATAATTTTTCTTTGTCTTTAATTTTTGCCAATTTGATTACTATGTGTCTCGGTGTGTTTCTCCTTGGGTTTATCCTGTATGGGACTCTCTGCGCTTCCTGGACTTGGATGTGTATTTCCTTTCCCATGTTAGGGAAGTTTTTGACTATAATCTCTTCAAATATTTTCTCTGGTCCTTTCTATCTCTCTTCTCCTTCTGGGACCCCTATAATGCAAATGTTGTTGCGTTTAATGTTGTCCCAGAGGTCTCTTAGGCTGTCTTCATTTCTTTTCATTCTTTTTTCTTCAGTCTGTTCCGCAGCAGTGAATTCCACCATTCTGTCTTCCAGGTCACTTATCCGTTCTTCTGCCTCAGTTATTCTGCTATTGATTCCTTCTAGTGTATTTTTCATTTCAGTTATTGTATTGTTCATCTCTGTTTGTTTGTTCTTTAATTCTTCTAGGTCTTTGTTAAACATTTCTTGCATCTTCTCGATCTTTGCCTCGATTCTTATTCTGAGGTCCTGGATCATCTTCACTATCATTATTCTGAATTCTTTTTCTGGAAGGTTGCCTATCTCCACTTCATTTAGTTGTTTTTCTGGGGTTTTATGTTGTTCCTTCATCTGGTATATAGCCCTCTGCCTTTTCATCTTGTCTATCTTTCTGTGAATGTGGTTTTTGTTCCACAGGCTGCAGGATTGTAGTTTTTCTTGCTTCTGCTGTCTGCCCTCTGGTGGTTGAGGCTATCTAAGAGGCTTGATGGGAGGCTCTGGTGGTGGGCAGAGCTGACTGTTGCTGTGGTGGTGAGAGCTCAGTCGCAAGTAAGTTTTTAAGAAATCCTGTTCAGTGAAATGTGGCTGATAAAAGTATGTGATAAATATAGAATTCTATAAGTATTCTATAGTCAGAATATTTTGGAAACATTTAAAATTATCAGTCCACTTTAATTCTGGCTGGTTATAGGTAGATTTTGAAATCAAAATGAAATTTTCACAAATTAGATTATTGTATAGTAATTGGATAGTTTTCACAAAAATTGCTTGTTGCAAAATGTTGCCCAATGTTTTTATGGTTTTATGGATACTGAAAATATAGACAATTTTTTTTACATTATACATGTTATTTTTGTCATTTAAATTTTTAGTTGTTACTATATTTTGCCGCAGCAGTGAAATCCCAGAATCCTAACCACTAGGCCACCAGAGAACTCCCCACTTGAATTTTTATTTACAAAAATCAAAAGTATATTTTGTGGCCTTAAATAGGGGCTTAGCTTGTAATGACTTGCACATTTCAGTTTATTAAAAAAGAAAAATCTTTTTTTTACATTTTTAATTTTAATTTTTTAATTGAAGTATAGTTGCTGTACAGTATTATATAAGTTACAGGTGTACAATATAGCAATTCATAATTTTTAAAGGTTATACTCCATTTATAGTTATAAAATATTGGCTATATTCCCCGTGTTGTTCAATATATCCTCGTAGTTTATTTTATACCTAATAGTTTGTACCTCTTACTCCTCTACCCCTCTATTGCCCCTTCCCCCTTCTGTCTCCCTTCTGGTAACCATTAGTTCTCTATATTTGTGAGCCTGTTTCTTTTTTGTTATATTCACTAGTTTGTTGTATTTTTTATATTCCACATATAAGTGATATCATACAGTATTTGTCTTTCTCTGTCTGACTTACTTCACTTTGTATGATAATCTCTAGGTCCATCCATGTTGCTGCAAATGTCAAATTTCCTTCTTTATGGCTAAGTAGTATCCCATCATACATTGCATTGGCCAAAAAGTTCGTTCAGGTTTTTCTGTACGATGCTATGGAAAAACCCAAATGAACTTTTTGGCCAACACAATATATACCACATCTTTTAAAACCATTCATCTATTGATGGGCATTTAGGTTGCCTCCATATCTTGGCCATTGTAAATTATGCTGCTGTGAACATTGGGATGCATGTATCTTTTTGAATTAGTATTTTTGGTATTTTTGGATATATACCCCAGAGTGCAATTGCTGGGTCATGTGGTAATTCTGTTTTTAGTTTTTTAAACCTCCATACTGTTTTCCACAATGGCTGCATGGATTTACATTGCCACCAACAGTGTATGGGGGTTCCCCTTTTTCCACACCCTCTCCAGCATTTATTATTTTAAGACTTTTTGTGTTTTTCTTTTGCCGTGCTGTGCGGCTTGTGGGATCTCAGTTTCCGACGAGGGATTGAACCTGGGCCATGGCAGTGAAGCCCAGAATCCTAACCACTAGACCACCAGGGAACTCCCTATTTGTAGACTTTTTGATGATAGCCATTCTGACCTGTCAGCCTTTCTCTGTACACTTAACCCTCATTTGAAGCCCAGCCCCAGTGTCCCTTCACTTCAGGTCAAGTTGCTCTATCAGAGAGCCGCTGTGCCCATGAACTAATCTGTCAGCCTAGCTGAAACACCCCAGGCACCACCAAGGCTCACAACAAAATCCTAGTGATTCTGTAGAGCAGTGAATAAACAGCAGGCTTCAATGTCATCTTGCCTCAGTTACAACTGTCTCCACACCCATCTCATGTGCACACATTCCTCAGCATCCTTGGCCACCTGACAAATTATCCTCTCTCCCACACCAGTGCTTATGATGCCCCCCACCTTCACTCAGGTACCCAAGCTCTCTATGCACTTGTGGCACCCACCCTCCTCTTTCTGATTTGCTATTGGCATTACCATCATATTCAGGATTCCTCCTACTAATATCAACAAAAGGTCCCCCTGGTCCACAAACCGTCCACCACATTTTGTACATGTGTCCATCCAGAAGCCCTTCCCTTAGTTCCAGACCTGTGTGTCCAGCTGCCTGCTAAATAACTCCACTCTTTTGTTCTATGAAATATCTCATACCCTCAACTTGGCCAAAAAGGAAACTGCTGATATCCCCAATGAGAATTATTTCCACTATAGAACACCCAACACAGCTGATGGAGCTTCCATCCTTCCACCTCCCAACACGAAAAATCTTGGTGTCATACCTGACTCCTACCTTACTTTCTCTCAACATCACAATCCGAAAAACCAGGCTGTCCCGTTTTAGAAAGTTATTTATTTATTTTTGGCTGCGTTGGATCCTTGTTGCTGCACGTGGGCTTTCTCTAGTTGCGGTGGGCAGGGGCTACTCTTTGTTTTGGTGCTCAGGCTTCTCATTGCGGTGGCTTGTTGCGGAGCACAGGCTCTAGGTGCGTGGGCTTCAGTAGTTGTGGCACTTGGGCTCAGTAGTTGTAGCTCGTGGGCTCTAGATCACAGGCTTAGTAGTTGTGGTGCATGGGCTTAGTTGCTCCATGGCATGTTGGATCTTCCCAGACCAGGGCTCGAACCCGTGTCCCCTGCATTGGCAGGTGGATTCTTAACCAGCACGCCACCAGGGAAGTCTGGCTGTCCTGTTTTAAAAAACTGATTCAAAAATTCATTAACTTCTCCCACCTCCACAACCACGACAATGGCCCACACCGACAGCACTCACCCCAATGTCTTGGAGGTGAAACCAACTGGAACCCTGGATGTGGGATTTCCACCAGGCAGATTCCTGGGGGCAGTACCCATCCAGCACAGTTGCAGGGATAGGACCACTACTCCAGTGGGTCTGGAAGGCAGAGCATTGAGCCAAAAAGGATTATTTATGAGCCATAAGATCTCATGATGTTTGCCTTGCTAGGTTTTGGACTTGTTTAGGACCCCTCACTCCTTTATTTCCCATTTCCCCCATTTGTAATGGAAATGTCTATCCTATGCCTGTCCCACTATTACATTTTGGAAGCATGGAGCTTTTGGTTTCACAGCTGGAGAGCAGTTTTGCCTCAGGATTGATTGTACTTTGAGTCTCATTCATATCTGACTTAGATGATATGTAGATGAGTCTTTGAACTTTCTAATATCACACTAAAACTTACTATAAAGTTACACACTTTTTCTTTCATGTTTCCTTTCTGTGTTCATTGAAGAGTGTAAGCTGCATGAAAACAGAGGTTTTCGTCTGTCATGGTTCTCATGCACCTGAAACAGTGCCTGACACTGAGTATTTTGTTCAATGAAAATTTATTAGAACCGTGAATAAACATGGCACCCGAAATTCTTGTTCACTTTTACTAGTCTGACTACTCTTAACGTCCACTCCAATTCTTTCTCCAAGCCGGTATTAATGTTTTCAAGAATAAAAGCCCTACCAAAAGTTCTCTGAAGTATTAACTGTCTTCAACATCATCTACTATTTCCCCAGAGCGATATCTGCCCCTGTCTTTGAATAACTACATAAATATTAATAACTTTCCAACACCTGCATTTCAAAACTGTTTTTCTGATATTATCTCATTTCCCCATGAAGAACTCTACCTGCAATCACTGGAAAATGATAATCACTTACCAGCAAGGACACGAGATCATAAGCTTAAGACGCCCTCCTTTATATGAGTGTTCAGATACTCCCTTCCACACGTGCTGTGACTTTGAAAGTTGCAGCTATTGGCCCATACTACAATGACATTAGTTAAGTTGCTCTCCGTTTGAGATAGATGTCTGTACACTAAAAGGAATTGAGTTTATGTTAGGAAATGGAATAAGATATTATACGGATGAAAGTGTTTCTTAATGGGTAGGACACAATCACCGACTCTATAGGCAAGAGAGAAGCTTTGTGTGGAACCGGAGGTAAAACTCCTGCTTGTCCACCTAATTTAGAATATCCATCTTCTTTCTTCACAGTCATGGCACTGTACGGACTGATTTCTCTTGCTCATAGCCTATCATAATACAACTCAGAAAACTGACTATGGCTTCAGATACATGCATTTGAAGAACAGTTATATAATGTGTCCAGCTATGCGCTGAGTCATGTCTGAACGACTCTATAATAATATGGCCATTTAGATCTGTACATTTGAGAGCATCTCAAATAATATTTTTACTTTCTGGGAGCTGACTGAGCATCACGAAGTCTGACATTTTGTCACTTCGCTGCACTTAACAACGAACAGAGCCCCTCCCTTCCTTGAGGTAGGATGATTGCTTTCCAGCATCCCTCCCGGTGCCGCGTGGCAAAAGTTCTGGTCGGTCAGAAAGGAGAACCCCCTTTGCGGCGGCTTCTAAAGCCCTGCGAACTACATTACCTGGAAGATCCTGCACCGAGGTGAGCCAAGGCACACCAGGATAAATGCATTTCCGGGAGAATTCTTCACGTCAGGGCGGGACTTCCGGCCTCCTCCTCGTGGCGGCCATTTTAACTGCCCTGGGTCTGTTCTCGCTACGGGGCACCGGGGTGACGGGACTGAAAAAACGCGAGAGGAGGCACTGTCCGCGCGCCACAGAGGCGGGTCTGAGGTTCGGCGACACCGCCCGGAGTGCCCCGCGTCAGGCCCGGGAAACGGACCGCCGTGTCCGCGTCCCACCTCCTCTCTCGACGCTCACGGCCCCGTTCCGCCCACGGACTGCTATGGCGTCTGCGGCGGCGGCGGCGCTGAGGGACCCGCCTCAGGTAGACGCTCGGCCTCCGGGCCCTCACCCCACCGGACACTAAAGCCCCGAGTGCGGGGCGCCTGCTCATGTGCCCGCAGCCCAGGCTGTGTCCAGGACTGTGAGGCGGTCCTGGGTGGGGCCCTGTTTCTGACAGTGTGATGGCGCGTGGGAGAGGGTGGCATGCGGAGGGACCGGCAGGTGCAAAATCTTGGAGGTCGGGCTGAGGCGGGAGGATTCGGGAAACCTGGGGTCCATCTGATGTCTGCAGGAAACAGAGTGAGCCGGAGTGGCACCTGGACCGGCAGAGAGGTTGTTCCTTTTTCTGAGGGACCTGGAGGCCGTGGAGGTTAGTGGACAGAAGAGGGACACATTATGTGTTAGGGTTTTAAAAGTTATCAAAATGCTGCTCAGAGAGGGAACAGACTGGAATGTGGGTAACGAAGACATTGAGACAGAGAGAAGTAGAGCCTTTGTCCAAGGTCAGAGATCTGGTAAGAGGCAGCTCTAAGATTGAAACCCAGACGTTAGTAAGTTACCCGAGGTCCAGGTTCCAGGGTTGGGTGGGAATACAGGGGAGTCCTACGCACATGGAGCCCAGCCATGGTTGCCTTCCACTTCCCACGTGTTCTGAACGTTGCAAAAGCACGTAGGGATCCTACACAAGGCAGGAGAGGGTGTCCCAGTCCCTCACTGGTAGTGACACCACCCATAGGGTGGCTGGGTATTGTGTCTTGAGAGTCTTCCCTTGATATAGTCTCAGCTCTTAGCTCTGCGGGCCCTGAGGATATTCTCAAGCTGTGGGTCCTGTGTGCAGGACAAGGGTAACATACAGGTGTTCACTTTCCTGACAACCTGTGTAAACTGTTGGAACCTGTACGGAAGGTTATCCCAGGAGCAGATACTAGCATGTGCAAATGCTTGGAGGTGTGACTGAGTTGGGAACAGGGTACAGCAGGTCTTCATTCTTTCAGTTAGGAACAAAGAGCAGGGGACCTGGTAATTAGGCCTATGATGTGGCTGTCTGAGAAGTTGGGCATCATTTATGGAAGTAATGAGAGGTTTGAATAAGAGGAAGTGTTGGTACTAACCAGGGTTCAGTAGGCTCCATTTGGCTGGAGAGAAGAGAAAAGACTATGGAGTTAAGGAAGGAGGCAGTGAGCCCAGGAAGAGGTTACTGTTGTAATCCAGGTAAGTGTTGTAGGATCAGAACTGTGGCCATGAAGGTAGGAGACAAGTTTGGATTCTAAGTACATTTTTTAAAAAGAGCCAAGTAGATTTTTGGATATTGTAGGTAAGGGAGAGGTTAGGGATGACTCCAGGGTTTTTGGCCCTAGGAGCTGAAGGAATGGATCCTTCATAAACTTGGATGTGACAGATGCAGTATGTTTATTTCCTTGTGCATATCAGAAATTTTGTTTTGGTCTTTTTATGGGTCTGGGGTGTTTCAGAGTACAGTGAGTGGAGCCATCAAATGGGCAGCTGGACATATATGTCTGAAATTTAGGGAAGGGCTCCGGATGGAGACTTTCAAGAGTGGTGGCTATTATAAGGACCAGAGCAGAGATGTGGATGACATTTCAAAAGTAGAATGCAGGTTAGAGTCGTAATGCTATTAGCGCATCAGAAAGACTAGGGTGCATGCCGAGGAGTGGTTCTCTTGCTTAGCACCTGGTTGAGGTTCCTGACTATAACAAACACAGGTGAGAGAGAGAATGGCTCTGGATTGTCTGGGAGAGAAGATGATCTGGCAGGTGACCAAGGCTACCATGGGATGAATGGGTGCAAAATACGTGGTTTGGGAGGCAGAGAAATAATTGAGACAATTTGACACTGAGGCCAGGGCTCCTGCTAACTCACTACTGTCCAGATTCTCAAGAATTGTGTAGTGAGCCTTGTTGGGGTCTAGAGTGTTTTAGTCTTGCTGGTGGATAAGATCCAGGGTAAATGGAGTCATTTGTGAAAGTCGTTATGCCTGGCAGGGAGATTGTAAGGGCTGGGGTTGTGAGGAAGTTTGAGTAGAGAGAGGAGGGTTGTGACTGTTGAGGGGACAGGCAATCAGACAGTGCATCACAGAAGTAGAAGAATGTCATGGGTGTCTGTAATTCACATGTGGTTCTGAGTGGCTAATATTGAAGCAAGGATCAGAAGCAGGTGGAGAGGCCTGCAAAGCTGCATGTGGGATTTTCCCTGGTATTGGGATTCATCAGAGGTCTCGGATGGTACTGAGTCGTGTTTGAGTGTCAAGGACTCTCTGGAAGCTATGGGCCACGTTTATGAGTGAGTAGAGGGAAATGCCTGTGTTGTAGAACAGGGAGGTGGCAGAACTGGGAGTGTAGCCCTGGGGAGTGATGATGTTAGAGAGTGAGAGTCTACAGAATGATGTGCTGATAGCCCCGTGGCCCTGGTATTGGGGACTTAATGGTGAAGCATGAGCCCAGGTTTGACTATGTCTTGTATGTACAGTCTGGGAGACTCCAGGGGAATTGCTTGGCTAGAGGGATGGGGCTCTGCTAGCCAGGCGCAGAGCTTACATGGCATCTATATGTCTCACTGACTGTTATTGCTGAGGGCTGAACACAGTGGTTCATGGGACCTGAGGAGAGAGTGAGCATCAGTAGCACCAGGTCCTGGTATCTCCTTTGAGGTGGGAAGCTTGGGAGGAGGATGATAGTGGGGTAGATTGTGTGGTGATGGACTGTGGGTTCTCAGAGTGTTCATTGTTTCATCTGTCCCCATGTTGACAGGATAGTATGACCTTTGAAGACATTGCCGTGTACTTCTCGTGGGAGGAATGGAGGCTCCTTGATGAGGTTCAGAGGCACTTGTACCACGATGTGATGCTGGAAAACTTTACACTCATATCCTCACTGGGTAAGACTCTCACAGCCTTCCCAGTGACCTGGAGTGAGCTCTGTATTCTGGCTCACCCCCCTTTTCTGTGGGGGTGCTCTGTCCTTGTGACATGTGGACCTCAGGCACTGCTTGTTTCCACAGCTTTCTGGGTAGTTGCTGTGGTAGGTATGCCTGGGTTGTTTGCACTCCATTCTTCTCTCCCCTGCAACCCCAATATTTGCTGTACCGGATCCTCACTGGGAAGAATTTGAGGTCTGTAGTCCTGCAGTGCGTTTAATGATCTGTACCATCTTGTAACTGAAGGTTTGTGCTTTTCGAGCAACAACTTCCCATTTCTCCCATCCCACAGCCCCTGGCCTTCTACTCTCTGTTTCTGTGAGTTCAACAATTTTGTTTGTTTTAAACTCTACATATAAGTGATATCATACATTATTTGGAATAATGTCCGTCTGGTTCATCCATGTTGTCCCATATGGCAGGACTTCCTTTGTTTTTAAGGCTAAATAATATTCAAGGCATGCATGTGTATGTGTGAGTATATCACACCTTGTTTATCCATCCCTACGTGGGTGGACACTCAGGTTGTTTCCATATCTTGTGTATTATCCATAATGCTGTTGTGAACGTGACAGTGCAGGTTATCTTTTCCCCTTTGGATTTCATTTCTTTTGGCTATATTCCAAGCAGTGGGACTGCTGGATTGTATGATAGTTCTGTTTTGAATTTTTGAGGAACTTCCATACTGTTTATTCATAATGCCTGTACCAGTTTATCTTGCTACCAAGTGTACAAGGGTTCCCTTATCTGTATACCTTTGCCAACCCTTACCTCTTTCTTTCTTCTTCCCTCCCTCCCTCCCTCCTTCCCTCCTTCCCTCCTTCCCTCCCTCCCTTCCCTTTTCTTTCTTCTTTCCTTCCTTCCTCCTTCCTTCCTTCCTCTCTTTCTTTCTTTCTTTCTTTCTTTCTTTCTTTCTTTCTTTCTTTCTTTCTTTCTTTCTTTCTTTCTTTCTTTCTTTCTTTCTTTCTTTCTTTTCTTTCCTTTCTTTCTTCCTTCCTTCCTTCCTTCCTTCCTTCCTTCCTTCCCTCCCTCCCTCCCTCCCTCCCTCCCTCCCTTCCTTCCTTCCTTCCTTCCTTCCTTCCTTCCTTCCTTCCTTCCTTCTTTCCTTCCTTCCTCTCTCTCTCTCTTTCTTTTTCTTTCTTTCCTGGAGTATTGGTGCTTTACAGTATTGTGTTAGTTTGTACTGTACAGCAAAGTGCATCAGCTATACATATACATATATCCCCTATTTTTTGGATTTCCTTCTCATTTAGGTCACCATAGAGCATTGAGTAGAGTTACCTGTGCTATACAGTATGTTCTCATTAGTTACCTACTTTATACACAGTATCAATAGTGTATATATGTCAATCCCAATCTCCCAATTCATCCCACCCTCTTGTCTTTTTGATGATAGCCATCCTAACAGTTATATAGTAATATCTCATTGTGGTTTGGATTTACATTTCCCTGATGATTAGTGAGGAAGAACAATTTTTCATATACTTGTTAGCCATTTGTATATCATCTTTGGAATAATGCCTAATCAGATCCTCTGCCCATATTTTTATTTTGTAAAAACAGGTACAAAGTTTATTGCTAGAGACATAGCACAACAGCAAGTGGGAGAGCACACCAAGAAACAGTTTGCTTAGTTAAGACCCTCTGCCCATATTTTAATCAGATTATTCTGTTTCTGCTGATTTGTATGAGTACATTACGTGTTTAAAATATTATCCCTTTATTAGGTACATGGCTTGCAAATATTTTCTCCCATTCTGTAGGTGGCATTTTAATTTTTTTGATTGTTTCTTTTGCTGTGCAGAAAAGCTTTTTCGGTTGATGCAGTTTCACTTGTTATTTTTTTCCCCTGTACTTTTCATGTTGTATTAAAAAAAAAATCATTACCAAGACAACTGCCAAGTAGCGTATTCCCTGTTTTTTTCCCCCAAGGAGTTTTACATTTTCATGTCTTCTGTTTAACTCTTCAATCTACTCTGAGTTAATTATTAGTAGTAGGGGCCCAGTTTCATTGTTTTGCATGTGAATATCCAGTTTTCCCAACACCTTTTATTGAAGAGACTGTCCTTTCGCCATCCTGTGTTCTTTGCACCCTTGTCAAAGATTAGTTTACCATATATGTTTGGGACTTTTTCCTGGGTTCTTTATCCTGTTCCATTCCTCTGTGTGTCTGTTTTTATGACAGTACCATACTGTTTTGATTACTGCAGCTTCACAATGTATTTCAAAATAAGGAAGTTTGATATCTTCAGCTCTCATCTTCTTGCTCAAGATTGCTTTGGCTCTTTGAGGTCATTTGTGGCTTTAGGATTCATGTTCTATTTCTGTGAAAAATTCCATTGTGATTTTGATAGGAATTGTATTGAATCTGTATATCGCATTGTGTAGTGTGGACATTGTAACATTATTAATTCTTCCTATACAAGGACATCGGATATCTTTTCATTTATTTGTGTCACTTGCTTTTATCAGTGTCTTAAAATTTTCAGAGTCCAGATCTTTTACTTTCTTGGTTAAATTTATTCATAGTTTCTTATTCCGATATTTCATTCTTAGTTTATAGAAATGCAACTGATTTTTGCATATTGATTTTGTGTCCTGCAACTTTACTGAATTTGTTTAATATTTTTAACACTTTTAGGGGAGAGTCTTTAGGGTACTCTATATATAAGATCATGCCTTCTGCAGACTCAGTTTTACTTCTTTTAAGATTTTATTATTATTACTTTTTTCTCTTCACCAAGTGTTCTGGGTAGGCCTTCCAGAACAATACTGAATAGAAATGAGGACAGTGAACATCTTTTTTTTTTTTTTAATAAATTTATTTATTTATTTTTGGCTGCATTGGGTCTTTGTTGCTGTGTGCGGGCTTTCTCTAGTTGTGGCAAGCGGGGGCTACTCTTCATTGTGGTCAGCGGCTTCTCATTGCAGTGGCTTCTCTTGTTGCGGAGCACGGGCTCTGGGCACATAGGCTTCTTCGTTGCACTGCGTGGGTGCAGTTGTTAAGAATCCACCTGCCAGTGCAGGGGATATGGGTTTGAGCCCAGGTCTGGGAAGATCCCACATGCTGCAGAGTGACTAAGCCCGTGCGCCACAACTACTGAGCCTGTACTCTAGAGCCCATGAGCCACAACTACTGAGCCCACATACCACAACTACTGAAGCCCGTGCGCCTAAAGCCCATGCTCCACAACAAGAGAAGCCACTGCAATGAGAATCCTGCGCGCTGCAACAAGGAGTAGCCTCCGCTCACTGGAACTAGAGAAAGCCCGCATGCAGCAATGAAGACCCAAGGAAGGGAGGGAGGGACGAAGGAAGGAAGGAAGGCTAACAATGGCTGTATTTCTCTGTGCTGTAAAATATATCCTTGTTGCTTAGCTTGTTGGGAGATTTTTTTTTTAATAAATATACTATATGTCTTTTTATATATATATAAATTAATTTATTTATTTTTGGCTGTGTTGGGTCTCCGTTTCTGTGCGAGGGCTTTCTCTAGTTGCAGCGAGTGGGGGCCACTCTTCATCGCGGTGCACGGGCCTCTCACTATCGCGGCCTCTCTTGTTGCGGAGCACAGGTTCCAGACGCGCAGGCTCAGTAGTTGTGGCTCATGGGCCCAGTTGCTCTGCGGCATGCGGGATCCTCCCAGACCAGGGCCCGAACCCGTGTCCCCTGCATTGGCAGGCAGATTCTCAACCACTGCGCCACCAGGGAAGCCCTTGTTGGGAGATTTTTGATTAATGATTCAGTTTCCTTACTTGTTACTGACCTATTCAGATTTTTTTCTTCATGATTTAGTGTTGCTAAGTTGTTTGTTTCAAAGAATTTCTTCTACTTTATCCAGTTTGTTGGCATTTAATTGTTCATTATAGTTTTTTATGATCTTTGTGTGTCTATAGTATCAGTTGTAATATCTCCTCCATTTCTGATTTCATTTATTTGAGTCTCCTCTTTTCTAATTTAATGTAGCTGAAGGTTTGTCAATTTTGGTTCTTTTCAAAAACCAGCTCTTAGCTTTGTTAACCTTACTATTGTTTCTTCAGTCTGTATTTTATTTCTGCTCTGACCCTTGTTATTTCCTTCCTTCTACATTTGAGCTTAGTTGTTTTTTTCCTAGTTCCTTGTGGTGTAAAGTGAGTTTCTGTATTTGAGATTTTTCTTTTTCCTTAATATAGACATTTATTGCTATCAGGTTTACTTTTAGAAATTCTTTTGCTACATCTCATAAGTTTTGGTGTGTTTTGATCCATTTTACTTTGTCTCAAGATAATTTTACTTTTCCTTCTGATTTTGTTTCTTCAACACATTAATGGTTCAGGAATGTGTGTTTTTTTTTAATATTCATTTATTTATTTATTTGGTTGCATGGGGTCTTAGTTGCAGCATGTGTGCTCCTTAGTTGAGGCTTGCCGGCTCCTTAGTTGCGGCACATGGGCTCCTTAGTTGTGGCATGTGAACTCTTAGTTGCGGCATGCATGTGGGATCTAGTTCCCTGACCAGGGATTGAACCTGGGCCCCCTGCATTGGGGGCGTGGAGTCTTATCCACTGCGCCACCAGGGAAGTCCCAGGAATGTGTTGTTTAATGTTCATATATGTTTGAACTTTGCTGCATTCACAAATATATTATGTTACTGATTTTTAGTTTCCAACCCTTATGGCTGGATAAGATTCTTGATATGATTTCAGTCTTCTTAAATGTGTTAAGACTTGTTTTGTGACCTAACATATGATCTCTCTTAGAGAGTGTTCTGTATCCACTTGAAAAGAATGTATTCTGCTGTAGTTGAATTGCATGCTCTGTGTATGTTTGTTAGGTTGAGGTGGTCTAAAGTTCCATTCAGTATTTGGTCAATGTTTGAGCTAAAATGTCATTAAATATTTCCTTATTGATTTTCTATTTGGTTAATCTACCCATTCTCAAAAGATGGGTATTGGAGTCTGCTAATACTATTTCATTGCTTTCTTTTCTACTTTCCACTTTCTTAATGTTTGCCTTATACATTTAAGTGCCCTGGTGTTAGATGCATATTACTTATAATATGTTCTGTTCTCTTGATGAGTCAACACCTTTATTATTATTTAATCACTTTCTTTGTCTCTTGTGATAGGTTTTGAGTTGAAGTTTATTTTTCTTGCCTAAATGTAGGCTATTTATAAGAATAAGCTACTGATTTTTGGTTTCCATTTGTATGGAGTTTTTTTTCAGTTCCTTCTCTTTCAGCTTATTTGTGTCCTTAAAGCTGAAGCGAGTCTCTTGAAGGCTTTATCCTCAGCCACTGTGTGTCTTCTGAATGGAGAGAATTTTGTAAGGACTTTCTAATTGCCATATTGTTAATTTTTGTAGTTCCTTAGTTCCTTTTTTTCTTTCTCACTTTCTTCCTTTGTGATTTGATGGTTTTCAGTAGCAGTGTTCTTTGATTCCTTTTGTCTTTCTCTTTTGTGTATCTACTGTAGGTTTTTGCTTTTGTGTTTACCATCAGGTTTGCATGAAGCATAACAGTATTTTAAGCTGATAACAACTTAATGTCAGTTCTATACAAAAAGTCCCATTTTAGAACCCTCCTACACTGTTGTTGGGAATGTAAGTTGGTATAGCCACTGTGGAAAACAGTATGGAGGTTCCTCAGAAAGCTAAAAGAATTACCATATGATCCAGCAATCCCTCTCTTGGGCATATATCCATACAAAACATAATTCAAAAAGATATATGCACCCAAATGTTCATAGCAGCACTATTCACAATAGCCAAGACATGGAAACAACCTAAATGCCCATCAATAGATGAATGGTTTAAAAAGATGTGGTATATATTGGGTTGGACAAAAAGTTCATTCGGGTTTTTCCATAACATCTTATAGAAAAACCCAAACGAACTTTTTGGCCAACCCAGCATATACGATGGGATACTACTCAGCCATAAAGAAGGAAGTTTGACATTTGCAGCAACATAGATGGACCTAGAGATTATCATAGTAAGTGAAGTAAGTCAGAAAGAGAAAGACAAATAACATATGATGTCACTTATATGTGGAGGCTAATGTATGACACAAATGAACCTATCTGTGAAACAGCAACAGAATCACAGAGATAGAGAACAGACTGTTGGTTGCTAATAGGGAGGGTGTTGGGGAAGGGATGGAGTGGGAGGTTGGGATTAGCAGGTGTAAGCTGTTTTTTTTTTTTTAAATTTATTTATTTGTTTATTTTGGCTGTGTTGGGTCTTAATGGCGACACGCGGGATCTTTGTTGTGGCACGCGGGCTTCTCTCTAGTTGTGATTATGGGCTCCAGAGCGTGCAGGCTGTGCAGTTGTGGCATGCGGACTACAGAGTGCATGGACTCTATAGTTTGCGGCACGCAGGGTCTCTAGTTGAGCCACGTGGTCTTAGTTGCCCCGTGGCATGTGGGATCTTAGTTCCCCGACCAGGGGTCAAACCCACATCCCCTGCATTGGAGGGCGGATTCTTAACTGCTGGACCACCAGGGAATTCCCAGGTGTAAGCTTTTATATCTAGAATGAATAAACAACAAAGTCTTACCATATAGTACAGAGAAGTATATTCAGTATCCTCTGATAAGCCATAAAGGAAAAGAATATTTTAAAAAAGAATGTATATATATGTATAACTGAATCACTTTGCTTTATAGCAATAATTAATACAGCATTGTAAATCAACTATACTTCAATAAAGATAAATAAATAAAAGGGGGAAAAGTCCCCTTTTAGTATCTCACCCCTTTTGCATTTATGTTTTTTTTTATTTTTTTATTTTTGGCTGTGTTGGGTCTTCGTTGCTGCGTGTGAGCTTTTCTCTCCAGTTGCGGTGAGCAGGGGCTACTCTTCGTTGCAGTGTGCGGGCTTCTCATTGCAGTGGCTTCTCTTGTTACAGAGCATAGGCTCTAGGCATGCGGGCTTCAGTAGTTGTGGCACGCAGGCTCTAGAGCTCAGGCTCAGTAGTTGTGGCACATGGGCTTAGTTGCTCCATAGCATGTGGATTCTTCCCAGACCACGGCTCGAACCCATGTCCCCTGCATTGGCAGGTGGATTCTTAACCATTGTTCCACCAGGGAAGTCCCTGAATTTATGTTTTTGATATGACAGTTTATATCTTTTTATACTTGTAGTCATTAAGAAATAATTGTGGCTGTATTAATTTTTAATATTTTTGTCTTTTGTCATTTATACTAGTATTAAATGATTACCACACCACCATGTTACAGTGTTAGCATATTCTGAATTTGAGTATATACTTAACCTTTACCACTGTGCTTCATATTTTTGTATATCTTCCTGTTACTAATTAGTGTTCTCTTTTCAGCTTGAAAAGCTCCATTTAGCACTTCTGGTAAGGCAGGTTGAATGGTGATGAACTCTCCCAGCTTTTGTTTATGTTGGAGAGTTTTTATCACTCCTTCATTTCTGAAGGACAGCTTTGCCAGATAAAGTATTCCTTAGTTGGCAGGTTTTTTTTCCTTCTGCATTTTGAATTTAACGTCCCACTCTCTCCTGGTCTGCATGGGTTCTGCTGAGAAATGTGCTTATAGCCTTACAGGGGTTCTCTTTTATGTGATGAGTTTCTTTTCTTTTGCTGCTTTCAAAATTCTTTGTCTTTGACTTTTCGGACTTTCATTTCACTGTCTCAGTGAAGATCTTGTTGGATTGAATCTGGATGGGGACCTATGCACATCATGTACCTACATATCCTCACCTCTCTCTCCTGATTTGGTTGATTGTTTCCACCATTTTTTATTTAAATAAGCTTTTTGCTCCTTTCTCCATTACTTCTCCTTGTGGCACTTCTACAATGTGAATATTATTTCCATTGATGGCATCCCATAATTTACATAAGCTTTCTTCAGTCTTTTATCCCTCTAGCTGGATGATTTGAAATCACCTGATTCAAGGTCACAGATTTTTCTCCTACTTGATCAAGTTGGCTGGTCTCTGTTGTATTTTTCATTTCATTCATTGTGTTCTTCAGCTCCAAAATTTAATTCCTTTCTCTTTTTTTTTGTATCTTGGAACTTCTTGTTTTTTGTTTTTTGGCCGCACCATGTGGCACACAGCATCTTAGTTCCTTGACGGGGGATGGAACCCGTGCCCCCTGCAGTGGGAGTGTGAAGCTCTAACCACTGGACTGCCAGGGAACTCCCATTCTTGGAACCTGTTGATTTGTTTGTGTATTTTTTTCCTACTTTGATTGAGTTTCTGTTTGTGTTCTCCTGGAGCTGACTGAGCTTCCTTAAAACATTTATTTTGAAATCTTTGTCCAGTTGTTTATAGATATGCATTTCTTTGGGTTCACTTGCTGGAAACTTGTGCTCCTTTGGTGATGTCTTGTTTCCTTGATATTTCATGTTTCTTAGAGCCTTTTGTTCATGTTTCTGCATTTGATGGATCAGTCACATCATCCGGATTTTCAGACTGCTTTTGGTAGGGAAAGACCTTAACTTGGGTTGGTTACAAGGTCACTGGCTAGGTGGGGTGTGGCAGTTTGGGCTCTCAGAAGGGACCAGCCATGTAATGGTTCTGCATCTGTCAGCTGAGGTCAGGGACACCAAAAATTATAGGGATTCTCAATAGCCAAGGCTGCAAGGTGGACTCACAGGTACCTTGTCCTGGTGAAGCTCGAGGGTGTGACATCAGTACTGTGTTCAGATCATACCAGGAATGTTTCTCATTTACCCAGTATTTTTTTGGTTGTTGCCCACACCACAGCCCATGTGTACCTCCCTTCCCCACTGTTAAGCCTGTGCTGACTAGTCAGTTTTACTCCACTGTGATATCTACTCTGACTTCCAGCCCAGGGACAAGCCCTATGTTTCTGGACTTCAAATCTCAGCCATTCTCTCATACCTCCTGCTCTCTTGCTCTGCAACTTTGGTCCACATGTGCTATGAGGTGTCCACACATCCTTAAATTGGCCATGAACAGCAGCTATTCTACTGCAGTTGCTTTCTCCTGGGTTTGGACATATGCTTCTACACAGTGTCACGTCACTAGCAGAATAGGTCCTGCAGGAATCCTCTGGCATATGAACAAGTTCTAGAATATGCCTCTCTACTTGGTGCTGCAACCTATCCTAATGTCCTTCCCCTGGTGTAGTGTACCATTCTTTTGCCTTAGAGGCACATTCATGACTAGTAGCCGCTTCCCCAGTGGAATTACAAATCTCCTTTCTGGAAAAGCATACTGTAGACTCATTCCTAGATGTGACACATTACCTTTATGATGATGTTGCCCCCTCCCTATAAAGTCAACATGTTTATTTGCATGTATTTCACCACCATTTATTTGCATTCAGGTTGCTGCTGTGGAGCAGAGGATGCAGAAGCACCCTTTGAATGAAGCATTTCTATAAGCGTGTCACAGGCCAGGACTCCTAAGGCACCTTCGTTTTCCCAGAAGAACCACTCTGGTGAGATGTGTAGTCTGGTCTTGAGAAGTATTTTTCACTTGGCTGAACATGAAGAAACACAACACAGCCAGAAAGTGTTTGGGTGTAGAATATGTATGAAACAATTTCATTTTAGTGCAAACCTCCAAAAACTCCAGAAGCAGCACATGGAAGAGAAATCCTTCAGAAACGCTGTAGTCAGGGCCTTGTTTGTGAAGAGCTGCAAATGCCATGTGTCAAGGAAGCCCTTTACCTGTGAGGAAGTTGGGAAAGACTTTCTGGCCACCTTGGGACATCTCCAGCAACAGACCACTCACACCAGGGAGAAGCCAAATGAGATTGCCCAGCGTGAGGCAACTTTACAAAGCAGAGGAAGTCATTACAGCCGGGGAGAATGCAAGAAAACCTTCAGCCCGAAACATGCACTTGTTCAGGACCAGGGTGTCTACCCTGGAAGACATTGTTTTGTGTGCAGTGAATGTGGGAAGACATTCAGGTACAAATCCTCATTTGTTGTTCACCAGAGAGTGCATACTGGGGAAAGGCTTCATGTGTGTGGTGAGTCTGGCAAATCTTTCAGACGAACCTCAACCCTCAATCTGCATCGAAGAATTCATACTGGGACAAGGCAGTACAAGTGCAGCAGATGTGGGAAATCCTTTAACCAAAACTTTGTCCTTATTTATCCCTGGAGAAGTCACATTGGAGAAAATTGTTACTTGTGCAGTGAATGTGCACAGTCTTTGAGCCGCAGATCCATCATAGTTCGAGAATGGACAGTTCACACTGGAGAAAGGCGTTATGAGTGTACTCAATGTGGGATATCTTTTAGTCGAAAATTTTACCTCATTGTACACTGGAGAGTTCACACAGGAGAAAGGCCTTATGATTGGAGTGAGTGTGGGAACTCTTTTACCAATAGCTCGGTGCTCATCCTACACCAGCGAGTACATAAAGGGGAAAGGCCTTTTGCTTGCAGTGAATGTGGGAAATCTTTCACCAATAGCTCGATACTCATTCTCCACCGGAGAGTTCACACAGGAAAAAGGCCTTATGAGTGCAGTGAGTGTTAGAAATCCTGTAGTCATCAATCTTACCTCACTCAGCACTGGAAGGTTCATAGTGGAAAAAGGCCTTATGAATGCAGTGAATGTGGGAAATCTTTTATGTCTCGCCGTGGCCTCCATTATCATCAGAGAGTTCACACTGGATCAAGGCTTTATGAATGTAGTGAATGTGGGAAATCTTTTACATCTCGCCCTGGCTTCCATTATCATCAGAGAGTTCACAGTGGATCAAGGCCTTATGAATGTAGTGAATCTGGGAAGTCTTTTACCTCTCACTCTGGCCTTCGTTATCATCAGAGAGTTCACACAGGAGAAAGGCCTTATGAGTGCATTGAGTACAGAAAATGTTTTACCTCCAGCTCTGCCCTGTGTCATCATCAGAAGACTCATGCTGGAGATAGGCCTTATGAGTGCACTGTATGTGGGAAAATGTTTTCCTATGGTTCCACCCTCCGTTATCATCAGAGAGTTCACACGGGAGAAAGGCCTTATGTGTGCAGTGAATGTGGGAAATCCTTTATCCAAAGATGTCACTTTCTTATACACCAAAGAGTTCACACAGGAGAAAGGCCTCATGTGTGCAGTGAATATGGGAAATCTTTTTCCTCTCGTTCCAGCCTCAGCAATCATAAGAGAATTCACACAGGAGAAAGGCCTTATGTGTGCAGTGAATGTGGGAAATCCTTTATCCAAAGATGTCACTTTCTTATACACCAAAGAGTTCACACAGGAGAAAGACCTTATGTGTGCAGTGAATGTGGGGAATCTTTTTTCTCTAGTTGCAACCTCATTAAACATGAGAGAATTCACACAGGAGAAAGGCCTTATGTGTGCAGTGTATGTGGGAAATCCTTTATCCAAAGATGTTACCTTCTTATACACCAGAGAGTTCACACAGGAGAAAGGCCTTATGAGTGTAATGAGTGTGGGAAATCTTTTACCACTAGGAGGAACCTTCGTTATCATCAGGGAGTTCACACTGGAGAAAGCCCTTATGAGTGCAGTGAATGTAGGAAATCCTTTAGGAGAGAGTCTTCTCTCATTGAACACTGTAGAGTTCACACTGGAGAAAAGCCTTATAAATGCAGTGAATGTGGGAAATCTTTTTCATCTAGGTATGGTTTCCATTATCATCAGAGAGTTCACACAGGGTTGAGGCCATATGAGTGTAGTGAATGTGGGAAATCTTTTATCTGTAGTTCCATTCTCCGTGAACATCAGAATTCACACTAACCAAAGTCCTTATGAATGCACTGAATATGGGAAGTCCTTTAGAGCAAATTCTTATCTCATTGAACACTGTAGAATTCATACTGGAGAAAAGCCTTATAAATGCAGTGAATGTGGGAAATCTTTTTCGTCTAGGTCCGGCCTCCGTTATCATCAGAGAGTTCACACAGGATCGAGGCCATATGAGGGTAGTGAATGTGAGAAATCTTTTCCCCAGAGCTCTGCACTCCTTCAACATCCATGTTGACAGAGGTGAAAGGTCTTAATGTGTGTTGTGAATGTGGGAAATTGTTTACTTCTAGTTCCACCTTTTGTTCTTATTAGAGTTCACAGGAAGAACCTTATTCGTGCCAGGAATTTGGGAAATTCTTTCCTAAAGAATTCACCTCATGGCACTTCCTTGTTGGTCCTTTGGTTCAGAATCCACCTTCCAGTGCAGGGGACGTGGGTTCGATCCCTGGTCAGGGAACTAAGATCCCCCATGCCGTGGGGCAACTAAACCTGCAAGCCGCAACTACTGAGCCCACACACTCTAGAGCCTGTGCGCCACAACAAAGATCCCTTGTGCCACAACCAGGACCCGACACTGCCAAATAAATTTTAAAAAAACAAAAGAATTCACCCCAGTATACATGGTAGAGTTTACACTGGAGAAAGGCCTTGAATGTGCAAGGAAATGTGCAATTTTCTTGTTCAGGGTAACGACGTTGGAAGAAACTGAGGAGTGGCCCATCTGAATTCAATCTCATACATTCAGTTGTCCACAGGGGGAGATACCCCTGAAATTTCAGTTATGTGGGAAGCACGTGTGGCTGTATTGCACTTTGTAACCTGTCCAGGTCTCTTCCCAGATTTATGTCACTGCCCGTTTCTGTGGCCGTTTTACTTCTATCGCCTGGCAGGTCCACACAGTGTGCATCAGTCACCAGCCCAGTGCGCTCAGGGAAACTGACCTCTGTTCTTCCAAGTGTTGGAGCAAACCAGGAGTAGTAGCCCAGTCCCTTCGGGGTTGGTGTTCCCTTCTCTCTGACTACGTGTACAAAAGCCTGAAGGAATGTTGGCCCAGAGAACATCACGTGAATTCAGCTGACCATGTGCAGAGAAGGACAACCTTTTCCAGGGACATATACTCACATGCTCAGTTTTTCCATCTAGTGAGTCACCAACCCAAACTGTGTGCCACACATTGTTTTCGTTTGTATAATATGGATGCCTTACTGTTTAAGGCCTATTTTGTTTTGGGAGTTCTTTGTACTGCTAGAGGTTTTTTATAAGGAGATTCGGGCTCCACAGGCATGGGCCTCAGGGAGGATAGTATGATGGCAAAAAGTGGCTTGCCATTTTTGGCCAAATTTGCATTGGTGCCAGTGAAGTTGTAGGAGAGAGGGCAGGGCTTTTTGGTCCTCATTTGAAGCCTGGATGCTATGAGTTTTAGGAGACTCATACATCACCCTGAAGAGGAGTAAGATGTGACAACCTCAAGTTCTTGGAGCAGCATGAATTTTTTCCCCTGTTCACAGCGGGTATCACAGGAGGTGTCAGCACTGTTGAGAGGCATCTCCTCCCGTGGTCTTGCAAATAGCATGTGCCCTGATGTCCACAATTCCATGGGTGACAGTCACTGGCTGTAAGACTATAGGGGCCAGGGGAAACTGAAACTTCTACAGAAACTGGGTTAGTAGGGAGCAGAGACAGCAGCCAGCTCATTGGAATGTGCCTCTTCTAAAAGTGCATCCACAGATGTCTTTGTGATGATTGCCGATGTGCAGGATCAGATTTGTACACAAATCTCGACCTCCAGGCATGTTTATCTTGTGTAGCTGAGGTCATTGTCAGAGAAGATAATTGGAAAGTTTTGTGGATTTTTGTAACCTCCCTCTAATGTTTGCCCCAAGGCCGTTGCTGCACAGGCAGAAAAAAGAAAGGTAGAGAAAAGTAGTCCAGGTATGTGGCTCTTGTGAGCCAGCCAACATTCCTGTTGACTGAAGTGGAAATGTCCTTTATTACTCGCCAATGTTTGCTGCCACTGAGGCAGGATTGACCCCCAGAGGGCATGACAGAAGGATGGTGGAGTCAGTATAGGGCTGTCAAATCTATTTTCCAAAAAAGTGGGGCATACAGATTTTGTTAATCTTGAAGTGTTTTTTTAAAGCTTTATTTAGGTGTAATTTATATGTAGTAAAATACACATATTTAAAGTGAAGTATTTGATAAGTTTTGACATACACGTGATACTTGTGAAAACATCATCACAGCCATGGTAATGATCATGTCTATCACTGTGTATTTGCTCGATGTCCTTTTATAATCTCTGTGTCCCTACCCTTCACAGCCCTCCAAGCAACCATTGATTTATTTCTCCTTGTAATAGATACCCTTGTGATTTCTATAATTTACATGATGGAATCCTAAAATGTTTACTTTTGTTTTCTCCTGGTTTTGTGTTTTATAATTATTTTGAGATTCATCAGTGATGTTAAATGAGGAGCTCTTTTTAATTTTTTTGAGTAATAGTCTTACCATTAGATATAACAGTATTTATCCATTCACCTGTTTATGGCTATTTGGGTTAATTCCATGTTTTGACTGTTGATAATAAACTTGTGCAAGCATTTGTGTACAGTTCTTAATCTGGACATTTGTTTCTTTTATCTTTTGGCTAAAAAATTAGATTGCAGTGTTTGAATCACAAAGTTAGGTGAACGTTTAGCTTTTGAAGAAACTAACAAATTGCTATTTAAACATGGTATTTTTTCTTTTTTAATTTTTATTGGAGTCTAGTTGATTTACAGTGTCGTGTAGTTTTTTGTATTCGTACCAGCAGTTGTATGAAGGTTCCATTTCCTCCACATCTTAGTGAATAATTAGTTGGTTAGTCGTTTTTCATTTTAACTCTTTTTATGAGTTTGCCGTGCTCTCTCACTGTTTGAATTGAATTTCCCTAAGGATTCATGGTTAGCATCTTTTCAGATTTATATTTGCTATCTTTGGTAAAATGTCTCGTTTTGTCTTCTGCTTTTTTTTTTTTTTGGCTACACGGCACAGCTTTTAGGATCTTAGTTCATCAAACAGGGATTGAATCTGGGCCCTTGCCGTGAAAGTCCTAACCACTGGACTGCCAGGGAATTCCCTCTTCTGCTTATTCTTTGATTCATTGATGATTTTCCTTTTCTTTAACGAGTAGGACAGTGAAACAAGAAAGATACCCATTTTACTGCTTTATGGAATAATTGCTTTCAGTACTCGAAGAACATGTCTTGAGTTTTTTCAATGTTTTTGTTACGCACAACGTAATGGACACATGTACTATACAGTTTCAGATTAATCTGCCAGGAGAATTTACTTAGTTCTCAGTAAACTTGATGAATGGCACGCCCCCACCAGCCTCTTTTTTTCAGCACTTACTAAGAAGAGTTTATATGTATATTTCTCAAAGAGCTGAGAGCTAATCCATTGAAATGTAATCATGAGGATTAATTAGGCCTCTGTCTCTGTCTGTTTGGATAGGATTGAATCCTAGTTTTCATAATTACTGCCTATCAGATACAGCTGCACTAATCTTGTTTACATTTCCCAACACTTTGTAATCTTTCAGTTCTGTGACTACTGAGCTCCCATCTTCCCTGTTTTCTCATTCTCCCTTTATTTAAAAATGTATGTATATATATATATATATTTTTTTTTATCTCACAGGGTTTTTTTTTTCTGTTTTTTTTTTTTTTTTTTTTTGGCTGTGCCACACTGCATGCTGGCTCTTAGTTCCCTGACCAGGATTGAACCTGTACCCCCTGCAGTGGAAGTGCGGATTCCTGACTACTGGGCCGCCAGGGTAGTCCCTCTCATTCTCCGTTTAAAACACCTGATCACCTCTGCAGAAATTACCATGGAGTTCAACTCTTTCCTGCTGTCAGTAGTTACTGAATAAAACGGTTTTTTCCATTGTTGTTTTTATCATTTCAACTCACATCTGGTTGTGTTTATCTTTGACACTGTCAGTCTCAGAAGGGAACAAAGAAACATGCTATTTTGGTATAGTACAGTGGCTGCGTTGTTCAAAGGTGAAGCATGTATGTGAATGGTCTCCTGAGTCTTGAACTATTGGGAGTAGCATAAATGCAGAATTTTATCTCATTGTATTACCAAACTCAGGTTTGGCTGCTCACGGCTGAAAAGCCAATAATGGAGAAGGAAGTGTCAGAAGGGAAAGATGTTTTAATCAGAAAAGCTGGCAATCCGGAGAGAAGGTGGACTCATGTCCCGAGACCAACTCTGAACATTCTGGTCAGCCATGACAGTTTTGGTTTTTTTGGCCACACGTTGCAGCATGTGGGATTTTAGTTCATGAGCAGGGGTCGAACCCATGCCCGCTGCAGTGAAAGCGTGAAGTCTTGATCACTGGACTGCCAGGGAGTTCCCAGCCATGACAGATTTTAAAAGGAAAAAGGGGGAAGAATCTCAGTGAATCGTCAAGGCAGGAGGTTAGTTTCTGCAACTTTTCCATTGCATTCAGTCTGGCTGACTTCGGATGTTACCTTGCCTGTGGGGTCTGCCTGCAGGATTGCTTAGGGAGCTGTCGAGGGTAGAGAGCTAGTCATTCTTAATTCTTTTAATCTAGGAAAACAGTGAACAGGTCAGGCAAGGTGTGGTGTGCATTCAGGAGAGCATAAGTCAGGAGTTAGTTTAAATTGTTTAGTGATCTCATTCCTTTAATTAGGTTCTTTCAAGGCGAGGGGGGACAGAAATGGGCAAACAGGAACGGGGCCAAAGAGCAGCTTTCAATTGACGTGATTATTATTTCCTTTGTGATTGCAGGGACTTTTCTACAGTTGGGAATTTGTATTGTCTGTGTTAGCATTCTCCTTGAAAACAGAAGCAGTAGGATATATAGATACAGTTCCATATCTGCGAGTTCTGCATCCCAGGATTCAGCAAACCCCAGATGCAGAACCCCGACATCCAGAGGGCCAACTGTGCTGGACCATCTTAGGTAATTGAGCATCTGAGGATTCTGATATCCAAGTGGTGGAGGCTGGAACCAGGTCCCTGTGGATACATCCCCTGAGAGATGACTATGTTAAGAGGACATTTATTGTAGGAATTGGTTATGGAGGCTGAGAAGTCCCACAACCTGCTGTCTGCAAACTGGAGAACCAGGAAAGCTGCTGGTATCATTCAGTGCAAGTCCGAAGGCCTGAGAACCAAGGGCCTGCTGGTGTAAATCCCAGTGTGCAAAGGACCAAGATCCATGAGGTCTCGTGTCTGAGGGCAGGGGAAGATGGGCTTGTTCTGCACAGACGCTAACAGCGAGTCCAACACATTCATCACAACAGCCTTACCGTAGACTTTCCCATGAGACCAGAGTGCTGCTCTCATCCAGGTGAGACAAGCACCATAAGCACTGGCTCATTCTGGTGACTATGTGTGTCTCCTTTTCCTTGCTGTCTTCTATTTTGTTCTTTTGGATAACTTTGATGATAAACCCACACCATGGTCTGATGAACATCTGTGCACTGGTGTCTTCAGGCTTCTGGCAATTCATCTGCTTCCTGCTCTTTGACAGTGACACACAAGTTTCTCAGTTCTGCTTTGTTGGGCAAGGAGAACAGAGGTTCCAAGTGTAGTCTCTGGGTTATAAGTTCATTCTAGAAGATCTCACTATTTACATAATCAACTTTATATATTTGTAGGCTCACATTTTATGGTGTTTACCCAACTGGGACATTTTGATTCAAAATTGAATAACAATGATGATAACTGCTTCATACTGCATATAGTGTATAAAAACATAAATGGTACTAATAACTATTTAAACATAATTATGTAAATTGTATAGTGTTATTCACTAGAGGTTCAAAGAATTTTATAATATATATAGGAATGTTCAGGGTAGAAAACCACTGCTGATTTGAAATTTATGTTGACACCTAGAAGATTTAATTTACAAAGCATTGTAGGAAAAAATATGTTTCAATGAAGAGAAAAAGAGTTGGGAATACTCTGAGTTGGAAAGGTACATGTGGAGTTCAAAGAACAGAAGGAAGATCTTCTATTTAGGATATTGTGTGATGGGGACAGTGGGTAGCAAAGAAGCAGAGAAAGTAGGTATCTGAGGTTATCTCGAGGATCAGAATGAACAGTTTTTTGTCGGGGAGACGATGGCTTTGTGAGGGATTAACCAAGTAGGACAAATAATCATAATTGTTTAAGATAAAATGTGCTAAGTATTGAATTGAAATGAATTTATTTTATTAAACTATATTTTAACACCTTTTAATGTTTGTTTCAGTTGGAAGCTTTCTATTTGTTCTAAAAAGTTAGTAGTGGTTACACATTTATGGAATTTAGAGTATTCAGTGGGCAGCTTTTGGAAGTTATGTTTTTACAAAAGTCACTTCTAGAAATTACTGTGAGCCATTAGCACCTGCAGGATACTTTCAAATAGTTGAATTCTCTTTGCCTGTTTATCCCACAGCTTTAGTAACTCCATTGCCTTTTATTACCACTAACAGTTATATTAACTTAATGATATACATATGTTGAAGTCCTAATGCCTAAGTGACTGTATTTGGAGACAGAGACTTTAGAGAGGTAATTAAGGTTAAATGAGGTCATAAGTGTGGGACCTTAATTCATTAGGACTGGTTTCCTCATAGGAGGAGAAGTAGACACTAGGTGTATGCCCACAGGGACAAAAAAGGCCATTTGAGGACCCAGTGAGAAGATGGCCTTCCCAAGCCAAGGAGAGAGGCCTCAGGAGATACCAAACCTATTGACACCTTCCTCTCGGACTCCCAGCCTCCAGAAGTGTGAGAAAATAAATTTCTATTGTTTAAGCCAATCCTTGTATGGTACTTTGTTATGGCAGTTCTAACAGATTAACACAAACATCATTAATGTGTTCTCTTTACCAAATAAATAGTGAGGCGCAACATGCAAAGAGACAGCAGAGACAATTGGTATAATTCTAAAAATGGTACAAAACTATAAATTAGCTTTGGGGGGGAAGGGAATTTAATATGGAGTTTCTTATTTTGCTTCCACTTGTGCTGCAAACCAAAACTTAGTTCCAATTTGCAAAGTCCCCAAAGAAGCCCAGTAGTGAGAGTCAGACTTCAAAACTCAGAATCACTCTTATTTCCTACAGTGTGTTGTGGGTTACAGCTGTCATGGAGTAACAGGGTCTGACTTACCCTCTTGTTGTCATCAACTGTAAGACTACAAAATACGAGAGAATCCAACACATTCACAGCAACAGCGTTTCCCCTAGACTTTCCCATGAGACCAAAGCACCATTCTCTGGGAAAAAAGCCGCGTTCACCATTCTCATCCTAGTGAATATGCTGTCTCCTTTTACCCTGTTCTCTTCTATTTTATCTTTTTGGATAAGCCTGATTATGAACCCACACCATGGTCTAATGAACACTTCTGCAAAGGTATTTTCAGGCTTACCAAGATTCATCCTTTCATTCTCTTTGGTAGTGACACTCAGCTTTCTGTTTTGCTTTGCCTTCTGGGCAAGGAGAACAAGTATTCTAAGTGTAGCTTCTGGGCTATAAATTCTCTCTAGAACACCCTACCATTTATTTAATCAACTTTATATATTTGTAGGCTCACATTTTATATCATTTCATCTTTCAGAATATTTTGATTTGAAATCGAATAACAGTGATAATAACTCTGCTTCATATTACATGTAGAGTATAAAAACAGCAAAGCTACTCATAATTATTCAAAACCAATTTTCTAAAATTATATACTGTTATTCACAGGTCCAGGGAATTTTATGGTAATATAGAGAATATTCAAGATTTAGGAGCATAGGTTATAACAGCACTTTAATTTAAACATTAAACTTTATGTTGACACTTGAAAGATTTATTTGAATTTACAAAGCATAGTGGGGAAAATAGATGTTTCATTTGGAGAGAAAAAAACCTGGGAATACTCTGAGTTGTAAAGTCTCATATGGAATTTATGACTGAAGGAAGATCAATGTGTTTTTGGTATAGTGTGTGATGGGAAGAGTGATGAGAAAAGCAGAGGAAGCAGGTGAAGGCTTCTTTTGCCAGGTATCAGAGGATATCTCAGTGATCAGAATGATCTGAATGGTTTGTAGGGAAGATGATGAGTTTGTGAGGGATTAGTCAGGTGGGATAATAATCAGTGTTGTATATGATAACAAGTGTAAGTATTCAAGTGAATTTATTAAACTCTATATTTTTGCATCATTTAATATTTGTTTTAATTGAAAGTTTGTGTTTATTTGAAATAGTTCTTGGAAGTGATGCATTTACAAGCATCCCTCGTGGTGCAGTGGTTAAGAATCCACCTGCCAATGCAGGGGACACAGGTTCGAGCCCTTGTCCGGGAAGATCCCACATGCCTCAGAGCAACTAAGCCCGTTTGCCACAACTACTGAGCCTGTGCTCTAGAGCTTGCAAGCCACAACTACTGAAGCCCACGTGCCACAACTCCTGAAGCCTGTGCGCCTAGAGCCCATGCTGCACAACAGGAGAAGCTAGCGCAATGAGAAGACTGAGCACTGCAAAGAAGAGTAGCTGCTGCTCGCCACAACCAGAGAAAAGCCTGCGCACAACGAAGACCCAATGCAGCCAAAAAGAAAATAAATAAAACAAAATAAGTAAATTTAAAAGAAGAAGTGATGCATTTATGGTATTTAATAGGCATATTTTGGAAATTATGCTTTTATAAAGGCAATTTCAGAAATTATTGTGATCTCTTGGCAATTGGAGGATACTTTTAAAAGTTGAATATTCTTTTCCTCTTTATTACCCAGCTTTAGTAAGCTACTTGCCTTTTATTACCACTAACATATATTAACAGAATACTTGTCATAGGTTGAAGCCCTAACCTACAATGGGATTGTCATTGGACATAGGTCATTTATAGAGGTAGTTAAGGATACGTGAGGTCATAAGAGTGTGGCTGTATTCCATTAAGACTGGTTTCCTTCTGTTGACAAAAACTCAATTAACAATCAAGTTAAGAAGAAAAAAGTGAGTTTTATTCAAGCCAAACTGAGGATTATCACCCAGGAGACAGACTCTCAGAATCTCTGAGATCTGTTCTGCCTTTTAGAAGTTGAAGGCACAATTATTTACATTTTTCAGACAAAGGATTGTACAACAAAATGACATACTGACATTTTACATAAAGTTCATAGGCCAAGTAAGCATGTACAAAGCGAGCAACGAGTCACCATGACCCCCAACAGAGTTGGGAAAGAATGCTAATCTTTTAAGAAGTTCCATTGCTAGCATCAGAAGAAAGGAAAAAAAAATTGTTCTTTACATTCAAGAAAGCATTCCCATCTTTGAGGAAGACTAGTTAGTGTGTAATGCAGATGCACATTGCACATTAAGGAGGTAGGGAGGCCAAAGCAGAAAATTTTATGTTTAAATTTTCTTGTCCTTCCTTAAAATGTAAATTTTATTTCATCACTTATAAGAAGAGGGATAGACACCAGGAGTATGCTCACGGGGAGAAAAGGCCATGTGAGGACACAGCACGAAGTGGACTACCGAAAAGCCAAAACAGAGGCCTCAGGAAAAAGTAAACCTGTTGACACCTTCCTCTTAGACTTCCAGCATCCAGAGCTATGAGAAAATAAATTTCTGTTATTTAAGCCACCCAGTCCATACTGTTACTGAACCAGTTTCATGTGACCTACACACAGCAAGCCAAACGCTGAGAAACTGTGGTTTGCAGCAGAGAAACTGTTTATTCACAAGGCAGCCAAGCAAGGAGAAGGAAGGACAAATCTCAAGTTCATCTCCCCGAAGGCGAGGGGCTAGGAATATTTATGGGATAAAGCTTGGCAGGGGTGAGGGTGGGGATTGAAGATACGGAAAAGGTGCAGTAATTGTCATTCTGCACAGGTAAAAGTAAGCTACAGACTTCTTCATGAGATACATGTTCAGAAAGTGGCAGGCTTAGCATGTTCTGAGGGTGGGCTTTTGGGCCTCTGACATCAAAAATCATCTAGCTGGGGACTTCCCTGGTAGCACAGTGGTTAAGAATCCGCCTGCCAAAGCAGGGGGCACTGGTTTGAGCCCTGGTGTGTGAAGATCCCACATGCCGTGGAGCAACTAAGCCTGTGCGCCACAACTACTGCCTGCGCTCTAGAGCCTGTGAGCCACAACTACTGAGCCTGCATGCCACAACTACTGAAGCCCATGCACCTAGAGCCCGAGCTCTGCAACAAGAGAAGCCATGGCAACGAGAAGCCCGCGCACCGCATCGAAGAGTAGCCCCCGCTCCTCTCGCCTCAACTAGAGAAAGCACTTATGCAGCAACGAAGACCCAACGCAGCCAAAAATAAATAAATTAATTAACTAAAAAAAAATAGTCACCTAGCCAACACTTGCACATGCCCAGTTGGAGAGTCAGTGGTCTTAAGCAGTTTTAACCAGCTTGAGCTCAAACTGGACACAGGTGACTCCAATTTCCTAAAAAGCAACTTGGCAAAGATCTTATTGTTTAGGCTATTTGATGCTTGGGAGTACGTGCACGTTTTTGTAAAAGCAAAGTGAGGTTGATCAGTGAAGGCAGGTTACAGTTTATTTTTTATTAATGGCTGATGACTTCCCTCGGTTTCAATAGTATTCAAATGTTATGGCAACCCTAGAAGACTAACACAATTCTCATTCAATATTTTCTTGTCACCAAATAAATAAATGAGCTCAACACCCAAAAAAATATAGTTAGGCCTAACTATATTTACAACACCACTCCTGCCTTCACAGTAAAATCGGCCATCAGAAGACTGAAGGGAAAAAAAAAAAAAAAAAAGAAGACTGAAGGAATTGAAGGACCAGTAGAAACAGCACCATTTGAAACGCTGCTACCCTTTAATAAATGGGTTAATTTTTGTACCAATATTTAAATATATATGTGTGTGTGTGTGTATTTAGGGGACACAATAGTTAACAATTCTAAAAAGGCCACAAAACTAAAAATTAGCTTTTATACAATTTAGGACATTTAGTTTGGCAGTTCTTATTTTGCTTCCACTTCTGTTGATCCTGTTGATTTTTGTTTCCACTTCTGAAAATGACTGATAATACATGCAAGGGAGCCGTTTTTTATGGGAACCAGAGGCGGAGCTCCTGCTGGTCCACCTGCTTCAGGGTGCTGCAAAACCAACGTTCGGGTTGAACACTATCAACTCGCTTCGCTGCGGCCCCCAGAAGGCCCTTGGCCGAGAGGCCGCGGTTACAAACCCACGACCAGTCAGGGTGAGGGGTTCCTGCGCGTGCGCATCGCGTTGGGGCGGGACTTCCGGCGTCCTCCTTACGGCGGTCATTTTCGCTTTCTTTTGGTCGGTTCGGCCTCTGGAGCGTTGTGTCAGGTTCTAGGTGACGGGACCGAGAAGGTCCGAGAGGAGGTTCTGTCCGCGCTACACAGGCGCGCGTCTGAGGCTCGGCGACGCAGCCTGGGGTGCCCTGCGCCAGGCCCGGGAGAGTGACCGTCGTGCCCGCGTCTCGCCTCCTCTCCCGCAGCTCCCGGCCCCGCTCCGCCCAGGGAGTCTGATGGCGGCGGCGGCCCTGAGGGACCCGCCTGAGGTAAACGCTCGTCCTCCGGCCCCTCACCGCCCTCACTGCACCAGACACTAAAGCCCCGAGTGCGGGACGCCTGCTCACGTGCCCGCAGCCCAGGCCGCGGTGTCCAGGACGGTGAGGTGGCCGTGGGCGGCGCGTGGGCGAGGGTGACAGGCGGAGGGACCGGCAGGTGCAAAGGCTTGGAGGTCGGACTGAGCCAGGAGGATTCGGGAAACCTGGCATCCATCTTATGACTGCAGTAAAGAGAGTGTGAGGTGGACTCACGCCTGGACCGGCAGAGAGAGAGGTGTTCCTTTATTCTGAGGGACCTGGGAGCCACGGAGGGCTGTGAATGGACGAGGAACAGTGTATGTGAGGGCTTTAAAGTTTTCAAAAAGCTGCTCAGAGAAGAGAACGAACAGATTGGAATGGGGGTAACAAAGAGAGGCACAGGGAGTTGAGTCCTCGTCCAAGGTTGCAGGATCTGATGAGAGGCAGCAGAAGTTAGTCAGTCAGTCTGAGGTCACTAGGTTCCAGGACTGGGTGGGGATACAAGGGAGTCCTGCACACATGGAGCCCAGCCACGGTTGCCCAGGTTCTGAAGGTTGAAGAGGCACTTGTGGAACCTATGTAAGGCAGGAGAGGGTGTCCCAGTCCCTCACTGGTTCTGGGTGGCTAATACTGAAACAGAGGTCAGAAGCAAGGCAGGCAGGGCTTTCCCTGGCTATGGGCTCCCTCAGAGAACTGGGATTGTACCAGATCATGTTTGATTTTGTTAAGCACTCTGTGGATGCCATGTTCCAAGTACCTGGGTGAGTCCAGAGAGGTGCCTGTGATGTGGGGCAGGGAGGTGGTAGAGCTGTGGGAGTGCAACTGTGAGGTCTGAAGATGTGAAAGAGGTTTGGTCAACTGAATGACGTGCACATCAAGGGGAAGTGTGAGCTGAGGGCCCACAGGCCCTGGTGTTGGGGATTAAGGGTAAAGATGAGCCCATGTTTGGCTGTGTCTTGGAGGCACAATGTGGGAGACCTCAGGGAAATTACTTGGGGGGAGGGATGGGGCCCTGTAGGCCAGGCCCAGAGTTTAGATGGCATTTATCCCCCCGGCCACCGCCTTTTGTTGCTGAGGGCTGAACACAGTGAGGAGAGATCAGGCATCATTGGCACCAGGCCTGACGTGGGGAGCTCTGATGGAGGATGACCGTGGAATACATGTGTGAGGAGATGAATTGTGGGTCCTCAGAGAGAGAATGTTTATGTTTCATCTGTCTCATTCATGACAGGGTGGTGTGACCTTTGAGGACATTGCCCTGTACTTCTCCTGGGAGGAATGGAAGCTTCTTGATGAGGCTCAGAGACGCCTGTACCATGATGTGATGCTGGAGAACTTTGCACTTATATCTTCACTGGGTAAGAGCCTCACCCTCCCCAGTGACCTGGGCTAGGCTCTGTATCCTGCCTCACCCTCTTTTCTCCAAGGTGTGCTCTGTCGTTCTCACATATGGAGCTTGGGCACTGCTTGTTTCCCCAGCTTTCTGGGTAGTTGCTGTGATAGTTAGGGCTGGGTTGTTTGCACTGCCCCCTTCTCTCCCCATAGCCCCAATACAGTCTGTACTCAACCCTCATAGGGATGGATTTGAGGTCAGCAGTCTTGGAGTGAGGATAATGGATTGCATCTTACTTGCCCTTTCCCTGGTCAGGTGGTGTATCCAGGTCCATGGCACTTCTGTGTCCCAGGTTTTGTTCCTTTTTTATCATCTGACATTTCCTTCTGCCTCCATATGCCAGGAATTGAAGGTATTGTCATGACCATTACTTATCTGGACCATGGGCTATTTTCCAAGGCTGTCCTTTATGGTTTTACTTGTACTGTTTAGATCTCTTTTCTTTTTTCTTTTCTCCAGCTTATTGAGGTATAATTGACAAATAATACTGTATATATTTAAAGTGTACAGGGAGTTCCCTGGTGGTCTAGTGGTTAGGATTCAGTGCTTTCACTGCCGTGGCCTGGGTTCAATTACTGATAGGAGAACTGAGATCCCACAAGCTGCGCGTTGTGGCCAAAAAATAAAAAAAAGGTAAAACGTAAAAGTAAGTGTACAGTGTCATGATTTTATATATATACACACACACATTGTGAAATGATTACTACAGTCAAGTTAATTAACACATCCAGTACCTCACATATTATATTTACATTTCCTGTGTGTGTGAGAACCCTTAAGATCTACTTTGTTAGCACATTTGAAGTATACCATACAGCATTATTAAGTATAGGCTCCATGCTGTATTAGATCCTCAGAGCTTTTTCATTTTATAACTGACCAACATCTCCCCATTTCCCCTAGACCTGAGCCCCTGGCATTCTACTCTTTGTTGCTATGGGTTCAACTTTTTTTTTTTCAAGATTCCATATATAAGTGATAGCATACTGTATTTATCTTTCTCTGGCTTATTTCACTTTGCATTATGCCCTCCAGGTTCATCAGTGTTGTCACAAATGCACGATTTCCCTTTTTATGGCTGAATAATACCCCACTGCATATAAATACCAGGCTTTATTTATCCATTCATCTGTAGACAGATACAGGCATATTGCAGGTTTGGTTCCAGACCACCGCAGTAAAGTGAGTATCACAATAAAGCAAGTCACACAGACTTTTTGTTTCCCAGTGCATATGAATGTTATGTTTACATTGTACAGTAGCCTGTTGGTGTGCAGTAGTATTATGTCTAAAAAAACAACGTGTATAACTTAGTTAAAAAATATTGCTAAAAAAAAGTTAACCATCATCTGAGTTGTATCTTTTTGCTGATGGAGGGTCTTGCCTTGATTTTGACTAATCAAGGTGCTGACTGATCCAGTTACTGAAGGTTTCAGTGGCTTTGGCAATTTGTTTAAATAATACAACAATGAAGGTTGCCATATCGATGGACTCTTCTTTCACGAATGACTTCTCTGTAGCATGCGATGCTGTTTGATAGCATTTTAGAACACAGTAGAACTTCTTTCAAAATTGGAGTCAATCTTCTCAAACCCTACTGTTGCTTTATGAACTAAGTTTATGTAATATTCTAAAGCATTTGTCATCATTTCAACAACCTGCACAGCATCTTCACCAGGAGTACATTCCATCTCAAGAAACCACTTTCTTTTCTCATCCATAAGAAACAACTCCTCATCTGTTAAAGATTTCTCCTGAGATTACAACAATTCAGCCATCTTCCAGCTCCACTTCTAATTCTCTTGCTTTTTCCACAACATCTGCAGTTACTTCCTCCACTGAAGTCCGGAACCCCTCAAAGTCATCCAGAGAGTTGGCATCAAGTTTTTCCCAACCCCTGTTAATGTTGATATTTTGACCTCTTCCCATGATTCACAACTGTTCTTAATGGCATCTAGAATGGTGAATCCTTTCCAGAAGGTTTTCAATTTACTTTGCCCCGATCCATTAGAGGAATTACTATCTATGGCAGCTGTAGCCTTATGAAATGTATTTCTTAAGACTTGACAGTGTAAACTACTTGATCCATGGGCTACAGAATGGATGTTGTAGTAGTAGGCATGAAAACAACATTAATCTTGTACATCTCCATCAGAGCTCTTGGGTGACCAGCTGCATTGTCAGTGAGCAGTAATATTTTGAAAACAATCTTTTTTTCAGAGCAGTAGGTCTCAACAGTAGTCTTAAAATATTCAGTAAACCATGTTATGAGGAGACATGCTAACATCCAGGCTTTGTTGTTCCATTTATAGAATATATGCAGAGTAGATTTAGCAGAATTGTTAAGGGCCTAAGATTTTCAGAATGATAAATGAGCATTGGCTTCAACTTCCAGTCACCAGCCTCATTACCCCTAATAAGAGAGTCAGCCTGTCCTTTGAAGCTTTGAAGCCAGGCATTGACTTCTTCTCTCTAACTGTGAAAGTCCTAGATGCCATCTTCTTCCAACATAAGACTGTTTCATCTACATTAAAAATGTGTTGTTTAGTGTAGCCACATTCATTAATTATCTTAGCCAGATCATCTGGATAACTTTGGTATAACTTCTACATCAGCACTTGCTGCTTCACCGTGTGCTTTTTTTTTCACCTTGTACTTTTATTTTATGGAGACGGCTTCTTTCCTTAAATCTCATGAACCAACCTACGGTAGCTTCAGACGTTTTCTTTTTGCAGCTTCTCACCTCTCTCAGCCATCACAGAATTGGAGAGAGTTAGGGCCTGACTCTGGATTAGGCTTTGGCTTAAGGGAATGTGTGGCTGGCTTGATGTTGAATACAGATCACGAAAACTTTCTCCATATCAACAATAAGGCTCTTTTGCTTTCTTATTTGTGTGTTCACTAGAGTAGAACTTTTAATTTACTTCAAGAACTTTTCCTTTGTATTTATTGATACAACTTGGTTAACACTGTTTGGTCCAAGAAGCCTGGCTTTCAGCCTATCTTGGCTTTTGACTTGCCTTTCTCACTAAGCTTAATCATTTCTAGCTTTTGATTTAAAGTGAAAGATGTGTGATCCTTCCTTTTACTTGAGCACTTAGAGGCTATTGTAGGGTTATTAATTAGCTTAACTTCAATGTTGTTACATCGCAGGAAAGAGGGAGGCTTGGGGAGAGGGAGAGAGATGGATTGGCCAGTTGGTAGAGCAGCCAGAACACATATAATGTTTATCTATTAAGTTTCCTGTCTTATATGGGTACAGTTTGTGGCACCCCAAAACAAAGATCACTGATCACAGATCACCATAACAAATGTAATAATAATGAAAAAGTTTGAAATATCGCAAAAATTACCAAAACGTGATGCACAGACACAGAGTGAGCAAATGCTGTTAGAAAACCTGTGCAAATAGGCTTGCTTGACACAGGGTTACTGCAAACCTTCAATCTGTAAAAAAAATGCATTATCTGTGAAGCACAATAAAACAAGGTATGGCTGTACTTAGGTTGTTTCTAAACCTGGGCTATTGTGAATAATGCTGAAATGAACATGGGGGTGCAAATACCTCTTTGAGATATGGATTTTGTTTCCTCTGGATATACACATAGAATTGGGATTGTTGGACCATATAGTAGTTCTATTTTCAATTTTTAAGAAATTCCATACAGTTTTCCCTAACGGCTGTAACGATTTACAGTCCTACCAACAATGTAGAAGGCTTTCCTTTTCTTCACATCCTCGCGAACACCTATCTCTTGTCTTTTTGATAGTAGTGTTCCAAACAGGTGTGAGGTGATATCTCATTGTGGTTTGGATTTGCATTTCCCCAATGTTAGTGATGTTGAGCACCTTTTCATGTACCTGATGACCATTTGTATGTCTTTGGATAAATATCTATTCAGGTCCTTTGCCCATTTTTAATTGGATTCTTTAGTTTTTTATTGTTGAATTGTATGAGTTCTGATATTTTCTGGATATTAACCCCTTATCAGATAAATCCTTTGCAAGTATTTTCTCCTTTTCCTTAGGTTGTGTTTTCATTTTGTTTCCCTTGCTATGCAGAAGGTTTTTGGCTTGATATACTCCCACTTGTTTATTTTTACTTTCATTGCTTGTGCTGTTGGTGTCATCCAAAAAAATCATTGCCAACACCAGTGTAAAGGAGCTTTTTCTCTGTGTTTTCTTCTAAATGTTTTACAATTTCAGTCTTACATTTAAAAATTTTAATCCAATTCAAGTTAATTTTTGTGAGTGGTGTAAGATAAGGGTCTAGTTTTCATTTTTTTTGCATGTGGATATCCAGTGTTCCCATCACCATTTATGGAGGAGGCTGTCCTTTATCCATTGTGTGTTCTTGAGGTGACTATCAAAGATGAGTTATATAAGCGTGCCTTTATTTCTGGGCTCTCTATTCTGTTCCGTTGGTCTATGTGTCTGTTTTTATGCCAGTGCCATCATGTGTTAATTACCATAGCTTTGTAATATTTTGAAATCAGGAAGTGTGATGCCTCTAGCTTTGTCCTTCTTTCTCAAGATTGCTTTGACTATTTGGGATTTTTTGTGCTGCCGTACAAATTTTAGGATTGTTTACTCTATTTCTGTGGAAAATGTCATTGGACTTTCGATATGGATTGTTTTCAGTCTGTAAGTTGCTCTTGGTAAAATTAACAATATTCTTCCAATTTAAGAACACTGGATGTCTTTCCACTTATTTGTGTTTTCTTCAGTTTTTTCCATCGTTGTTTTATAGTTTTCAGAATACAGATATTTCATTGTTAGTTTATAGAAATGCAACTGCTTTTTGCATATTGATTTTGTATCCTGCAGCTTTACTGATATTGTTTAATAGTTTTAACAGATTTAGGTTGGAGGAGTCCGTAGGGTTTTCTATATATAAGAGCATATCTTCTGCAAACACAGACAGTTTTACTTATTTTGGGATTTTGATGCCTTTTTTTTTTTTTTTTTTTTTTTTTCGGATAACTATGTGTTCTGGCTAGGCCTTCCAGAACTGTGTTGAATAGAAATGTGGACAGTGGGCATCTTTGGCTTGTTCCGGATTTTAGAGGAAAGGCTTTTACCTTTTAACCTTTGAGTATAATATTAGTGTGGGCTTATTGTATATGGGTTTTTCGTATTGAGGTACATTCCTTCTATACCTAATTTGTTGAGAGTTTTTAACATGAAAGTATCCTCAATTTTGTTTAGTGCTTTTTCTGCATTTTTTGAGACATTCATACGATTTTTATCCTTCGTATGATATGTCATGTTTTTTGTTTGTATATGAGGAACTATCATTGCATCCCAGGGATAAATGACACTTGATAATGATAATAGTGTAAGATTCTTCTTCTGCAGTAAAAGCACCAAGTCTTAACCACTGGATGACCGCCAGGGAATTACCCAAATTTTTTTTTTATTATTCGATAGTGTAAGATTCTTGAACGTACTGTTGAGTGGTTGTTAGGAATTTCTCATTCTATGGTCACCAAGGATTTTGGCCCGTAATTTTCCTTTCTTGTAGTTTGCATATCTTGCTTTTGTATCAGGGTAATGCTAGCCTCAGAAATTGAGTTTTGAAATGTTTCTTCTTAAGTATTTTGGAAGAGTTGAGGAAGGATTGACATTAATTCTTCTTAAAATCTTTGGTAGAATTCACCAGTGAATCTATCTCATCCTGGACTTTTCTTTGTTGGGATTTTTTTAAATTAATGATTCAGGTTCCTTATTTGTTATTGGTCTATTCAGATTTTCTATTTCTTCATGACTCACTGTTGGTAGGTTGTCTGTTTCAAAGAATTTATCCGTTTCTTCTAGTTTATCCACTTTGTTGGCATTTAATTGTTCATAGTAGTTTCTTATGACCTTTGTCATAAGTAGCCACTTCCCCAATGGAATTACAAATCTCTTGTGTGGAAGAGCATCCCATCGACTCATTCTTAGATGTTACACATCACATTCATGATGATGTTGCCCCCTCCCTATAAAGTTAACGTGTACTTCACCAGCATTTATTTGCATTCAGGTTGCTGCTGTGGAGCAGAGGATGCAGAAGCACCCTTTCAACGAAGCATTTCTATAAGCATGTCACAGGCCAGGACTCCCAGGGCAGGCTCATTTTCCCAGAAGAGCCACCCGTGTAAGAAGTGTACTCTGGTCTTGAGAGGTATTTTTCACTTGGCTGAGCATGAAGAAGCACAACACAGCCAGAAATTGTTCGGGTGTAGAATATGTATGAAACGATTTCATTTTAGTGCAAGCCTCCAAAAACACCAGAAGCAGCATATGGAAGAGAAATCCTTCAGAAACGCTGTAGTCAGGGCCTTGTTTGTGAAGAGCTTCAAATGCCATGTGTCAGGAAAGCCCTTTACCTGTGAGGAAGTTGGGAAAGACTTTCTGGCCACCTTGGGACATCTCCAGCAACAGACCACTCACACCAGGGAGAAGCCAAACAAGATTGCCCAGCGTGAGGCAACTTTACCAAGCAGAGAAAGTCATTACAGCCAGGGAGAATGCAAGAAAGCCTTCAGCCTGAAACATGCACTTGTTCAGGACCAGGGTGTCCACCCTGGAAGACATTGTTTTGTGTGCAGTGAATGTGGGAAGACATTCAGGTACAAATCCTCATTTGTTGTACACCAGAGAGTGCATACTGGAGAAAGGCTTCATGTGTGTCGTGAATGTGGAAAATCTTTCAGGCGAACCTCAACCCTCAATCTGCATCGAAGAATTCATACTGGGGCAAGGCAGTACAAGTGCAGCAGATGTGGGAAATCCTTTAACCAAAACTTTGTCCTTATTTATCCCTGGAGAAGTCACATTGGAGAAAATTGTTACTTGTGCAGTGAATGTGCGCAGTTTCCTAGCTGTAGATCCATCCTAATTCGACAACGGACAGTTCACACTGGAGAAAGGCGTTATGAGTGTACTCAATGTGGGATATCTTTTAGACGAAAATTTTACCTCATTGTACACTGGAGGGTTCACACAGGAGAAAGGCCTTACGATTGCAGTGAGTGTGGGAACTCTTTTAACAATAGCTCGGTGCTCATCCTACACCAGCGAGTACATAAAGGGGAAAGGCCTTTTGCTTGCAGTGAATGTGGGAAATCTTTCACCAATAGCTCGATACTCATTCTCCACCGGAGAGTTCACACAGGAAAAAGGCCTTATGAGTGCAATGAGTGTTGGAAATCCTTTAGTCGTCAATCTTACCTCACTCAGCACTGGAAGGTTCATAGTGGAAAAAGGCCTTATGAATGCAGTGAATGTGGGAAATCTTTTATGTCTCGCCGTGGCCTCCATTATCATCAGAGAGTTCACACTGGATCAAGGCCTTATGAATGTAGTGAATGTGGGAAATCTTTTACTTCTCACTCTGGCCTTCGTTATCATCAAAGAGTTCACACAGGAGAAAGGCCTTATGAGTGCAGTGAGTGCGGAAAATGTTTTACCTCCAGCTCTGCCCTGTGTTATCATCAGAAGACTCATGCTGGAGATAGGCCTTATGAGTGCACTGTATGTGGGAAATGTTTTTCCTCTGGTTCCACCCTCAGTAATCATCAGAGAGTTCACACTGGAGAAAGGCCTTATGTGTGCAGTCAGTGTGGGAAATCTTTTTTCTCTAGTTCCAACCTCAGTAATCATCAGAGAATTCACACAGGAGAAAGGCCTTATGTGTGCAGTGAATGTGGGAAATCCTTTATTCAAAGGTGTTCCCTTCTTAAACACCAGAGAGTTCACACAGGAGAAAGGCCTTATGTGTGCAGTGAATGTGGGAAATCCTTCACCCAAAGATGTCACTTTCTTATACACCAGAGAGTTCACACAGGAGAAAGGCCTTACAAGTGCAGTGAATGCGGGAAATCTTTTTCCACTAGTTACAACCTCAGTAATCATCAGAGAATTCACACAGGAGAAAGGCCTTATTTGTGCAGTGAATGTGGGAAATCGTTTATCCAAAGATCTTACCTTCTTATACACCAGAGAGTTCACACAGGAGAAAGGCCTTATAAGTGTAATGAATGTGGGAAATCTTTTACCACTAGGAGGAACCTTCGTTATCATCAGGGAGTTCACACTGGATAAAGGCCTTATGATTGCAGTGAATGTGGGAAGTCTTATATCTATAGTTCCATCCTCCAGGATCATCAGAGAATTCATGTAATCAAAAGGTCTTATGGGGGCTTCCCTGGTGGCTCAGTGGTTAAGAATCTGCCTGCCAATGCAGGGGACACGGGTTCAAACCCTGGTCTGGGAAGATCCCACATGCTGCGGAGCAACTAAGCCTGTGCATCACAGCGACTGAGCCTGCGCTCTAGAGCCCGCAAGCCACAACTACTGAAGCCCACATGCCTAGAGCCTGTGCTCCGCAACGAAGAGTAGCCCCCACTTGCCGCAACTAGAGAAAGCCCGCACCCAGCAACAAAGACCCAACTCAGCCATAAATTTAAAAAAAAAAAAAAATATATTTCTAAAAAGGTCTTATGAATGCACTGTATATGGAAATTCGTTTAGAGCAAATTCTTATCTCACTGAACACTATAGAGTTCACAATGCAGCAAAGCCTTATGCATGCAGTGAATGTGGGAAATCTTTTTCATCTAGGTCCAGACTCTGTTATCATCAGAGTGTTATGATCAGAACAGGGTCAAGGCCTTATGAGTGTAATGAATGTGGGAAATCTTTTTTGAAGAGTTCTTCACTCATGCAGTATCATGGAATTCACACAGGGGAAAGGCCTTATGAGTGCAGTGAATGTGGGAAATCTTTTACTTTTAGATTTTACTTCATCATCTTCAGATGGTTCACACAGGAGAAAGTACTTATGACTACAGTAAATGTGGGAAATCCTTTAGGGATAATTCTCAATTAAGTCAGTACTGCAGAGTTCACACTGGAGAAAGCCGTTATGACTGCACTGTATTTGGGAAATTATTTAGCCATAAATCTCACCTTTCTCAATACTGGAGACTTTATGCTAGAAAAAGGTCTTATGAGTGCAATGAGTGAAGGAAATCTTTTACCTGTATTTCTAGTCTTCATTATCATTAGAGAGTTCATATAGGATGAAGACCTTATGAGTGTAAGGAATGTGGGAACTCTTTTTCCCATAGGTCAGCGCTCATTTGACATGGGAGAGTTCACACAGGAGAAAGGCCTTATGAGTGCAGTGAATGTGGGAAATCTTTTATCCAAAGATGTCACCTAATACACCAGAGAGTTCACACAGGAGAAAGGCTTTATGAGTGTAGTGACTGTGAGAAATCTTTTACTACTGGGTCTGGCCTCCGTGATCATCTGAGAGTTCACACTGGAGAAAAGCCTTATGAGTGCAGTGAATGTGGGAAATCTTTTTCATCTAGGTCTGGTTTCCATTAACATCAGAGTTCACACAGGATCAAGGCCATATGAGTGTAGTGAATGTGGGAAATCTTTTATTTGTAGTTTCATTCTCCATGAACATCAGAGAATTCACACTAACAAGAGGCCTTATGAATGCACTGAAAGTGGGGAGTCCTTTAGAGCAAATTCTTATCTCATTGAACACTGTAGAATTCATACTGGAGAAAAGCCTTATAAATGCAGTGAATGTGGGAAATCTTTTTCGTCTATGTCCGGCTTCTGTTAGTTCACACAGGATCAAGGCCATATGAGGGTAGTGAATGTGGGAAATCTTTTCCCCAGAGCTCTGCAGTCCTTCACCATCAGTGTTCACAGTCCTTCACCATCAGTGTTCACAGAGGTGAAAGGCCTCAAGTGTCTGGTGAATGTGGGAAATCCTTTACCTCTAGTTCCACCCTTTATTCATATCAGAGAGTTCACAGGAAAAGCCCTATTCATGCCAGGAATTTGGGGAATTCTTTCCTAAACAATTTTCCTCATTATACATGGTAGAGTTTACACTGGAGAAAGGCCTTGAGCATGCAAGGAAATGTGCAATTTTCTAGTTCAGGGTAACAACGTTGGAAGAAACTGAGGAGCCGCCCATCTGAATTCAATCTCATATATCCAGTTGTCCACAGGGGGAGATACCCCTTAAGTTTCAGTTGTGTGGGAAGCATGTGTGGCTATATTGCACCTTGTAATCTGTCCAGGGCTTTCCCCAGATTTATGTCACTGCCCGTTTCTGTGGCCGTTTTACTTCTATCGCCTGGCAGGTCCACACAGTGTGCATCAGTCACCAGCCCAGTGTGCTCAGGGAAACTGACCTCTGTTCTTCCAAGTGTTGGAGCAAACCAGGAGTAGTAGCCCAGTCCCTTCAGGGTTGGTGTTCCCCTCTCTCTGACTAGATGTACAAAAGCCTGAAGGAATGTTGTCCCGGAGAACGTCATATGAATTCAGCTGACAATGTGCAGAGAAGGACAACCTTTTCCAGGGACATGTACTCACATGCTCAGTTTTTCTGTCTAGCAAGTCACCAACCCAAACTGTGTGCCACACATTGTTTTGGTTTGTATACTATGGATGCCTTACTGTTTAAGGCCTATTTTGTTTTGGGAGTTCTTTGTACTGCTAGAGGTTTTTTATAAGGAGATTCGGGCTCCACAGGCATGGGCCTCAGGGAGGATAGTATGATGGCAAAAAGTGGCTTGCCATTTTTGGCCAAATTTGCATTGGTGCCAGTGAAGTCGTAGGAGAGAGGGCAGGGCTTTTTGGTCCTCATTTGAAGCCTGGATGCTATGAGTTTTAGGAGACTCATACATCACCCTGAAGAGGAGTAAGATGTGACAACCTCAAGTTCTTGGAGCAGCATGAATTTTTTTCTCCTGTTCACAGGGGGTATCACAAGAGATGTCAGCACTGTTGAGAGGAATCTCCTCCCTTGGTTTTGCCAAGAGCATGTGCCCTGATGTCCACAATTCCATGGGTGACAGTCACTGGTTGTAAGCCTATAGGGGCCAGGGGAAACTGAAACTTCTACAGAAACTGGGTTAGTAGGGAGCAGAGGAGAAAGCAGCCAGCTCATTGGAATGTGCCTCTTCTAAAAGTGCATCCACAGATGTCTTTGTGACGATGACCGATGTGCAGGATCAGCGTGTACACAAATCTCAGGACCTCCAGGCAGGTTTATGTTGTGTAGCTGAGGTCATTGTCAGAAGAGATAATTGGAACGTTCTGTGGAATTTTGTAGCTGACCTGAAGTGTTCGCCTTAAGGCCATTGTTGCACAGGCAGGAAAAGGTAGAGAAAAGTAGTCCAGGGATGTGGCTCTTGTGAGCCAGCCAGCATTCCTGTTGACTGAAGTGGAAATGTCCTTTATTACTCGTCAGTATTTGCTGCCACTGAGGCAAGACTGAACCCCAGAGGGCATGACTAGAAAGGTGGTGGAGCAAGTATAGGGTTGCCAAAACTGTTTTCCAAGAAAGTGGGACGTACAGATTTTCTTAGCTTGAAGTGTTTTTTAAAGCTTTATTTAGGTGTAATATACGTGTAGAGAACTGTACATTTTTAAAGTGAAGTATTTGATAAGTTTTGACATACACATGATACCTGTGAAAACATCATCACAGTCATGGTCAAATCTATTTTCCAAAAAAGTGGGGCATACAAATTTTGTTTATCTCTAAAGTGGTTTTTTTAAAGCTTTATTTAGGTGTAATTTACATGTAGTAAAGTACACATATTTAAAGTGAAATATTTGGTAAATATTGACATACACATGATACCTGTGAAAACGTCATCACAGTCATGGTAATGACCATATCTCTCACCATGTGTTTGTCTGATGTCCTTTTACAGTCTCTGTGTCCCTGCCCTTTACAGCCCTCCAAGCCACCATTGATTTATTTTCCATTATAATAGATACCTTTACTTTTTCTATAATTCATATGATGGAATCCTTAAATGTTTACTCTCTTTTTTCTGGTTTCGTTTATATTTTGTAATTATTTTGTTATATGATGTTATATTTGTTATATAGATGTTATGTGAGTAGTTCATCCCTCCCTTTTATCTTCTCTTTTGGTTCAGTACTCTTATCTTTAGATATACCGCTATTTATCCATTCACTTGTTTATGTACATCTTGGGTATTTCCAGATTTTGACTGTAGAAAATAAACTGGTGCAAACATTTGTGTACAGTTCTTAATATGGATATTTGTTTCATTTATCTTTTGTTCAAAAAATTAGATTGCAGTGTCTGAATCATGATGTAGGTGACTATTTAGCTTTTGAAGAAACTAACAAGTTCTGACTAAATAATTGTGTTTTTTACATTTTTACCAGCACTGTATGAGGGTTCCATTTTCTCCATGTCCTAGCGAATACTTATTTGGTCAGTCGTTTTTAATTTTAACCCTTTTAATAAGTTTGTTACTCTGTTTCACTGTTGTTTTCATTGTATTTCCATAAGAATTCATGATTAGCATTTTTTCGGATGTTTGATAGCTTTTTTCATTTGCTGTCTTTTGTAAAATATCCAATTTTTATCTTCTATGTTATGAACTTTGGCTATTTTCTTCTTTTTTTTTTTTTAACAAGTAAGACATTGAAACAACAAAGATGTGTATTGGAGTGTCATCCATTTTCACTTGTTGAATAATGTGAGTGACTGTTTTATGGAAGAAATGCTTTCAGTACTGGAAGAACATGCCCTGAGTTTTTTCAGTTTTTTTGTTATGCACGGTGTAATGGACACATGTTACCATACACTTTTAAGATTAATTTGCCCTGGGAATACCCTGACGGTCTAGTGGTTAGGACTCTGCTAGGGCCTGGCTTCGATCCCTGGTCAGGAAACTAAGATCCCACAAGCCACGCAGCACGGCCAAGGGGAAAAGAAGAAAAAGATTAATCTGCCCTAATATGTTGTCCATCAGTTTCTGAAGTCCAGACAGTGAATAATAACCTTGCTTTGTAGTGTTTGTCCATTTTCCTACTCCATTATGGGGGTTGGTGGGTTGGAACAGGACTCTTAGATAGACTAAATGACATCAGGATGAACAGTACATTCTTTGAGTCTCCAAAGCCCGGTATGGAGGGAAATAGGAGGGCAGGGATCAGAGTCTCCAAGCCTGGGTCAGGCAACCTGGGTTTGTAGCCCAGATGTTGGATTCCCATCCTGGATCCCGTTGCCTTGACTCACAGATAAATGAGTCACCTACCTTCTCCCCTCCCCCCCACCCTCTGTAAACAGGGATAAGGAGCGTCTTGTCCCCTGGCCTTTTGAGGAGCTGCAGAGCCAAGGCGCCCATTCCCCATGAGGTAGGTACGCCTGTGGTGACACACCAAGCTCAGCCACTCTGCGCTCCTCCTGACTAGCGGTCCGAACTGATGCCATGGAGCCACCCTCAGGAGGCCAGTGCTGCAGGGCACTGAGGTCTCGAGTGGGTTTCCCACCAGAGAATCTTTAGGTGACTTGTTGGAACTCCTTTAGGTTCAGTTCCTGACAGGGATGTGCAGGCAATGATGGCATTTAACTTGTTCTTTGTGAGGATCAATAAAAGGAAGAGACTGGGACTTCCCTGGAGGTCCAGTGGTTAAGACTCCATGCTTCCACTGTAGGGCGCACGGGTTTGATCCCTGGTCAGGGAAATAAGGTCCCACATGCAGTGCGATGCGGCCAAAAAAAAAAAGAGACCAAACAAAGAGGCAGACCACTCGAGATTGGTAGGTGGCAGTTTTAATGGGCAAGGGAATTTATGAGGCTTGTCTTGGGTCTTGTCTTGACTACAAGATGTGTGGCTTTCCCCATACACCCACCAAACCTTCTTTTTATTCTTCCTTTCCTTCCTTCCTCCCTCCCTTTCTTTCTTTTCTTTTCTTTCATGCATGCTGTGCCGGGTCTTAGTTGTGGCATGCGGGATCTAGTTCCCTGACCAGGGATCAAACCCAGCCCTGTGCATTGGGAGCGCAGAGTCTTAGCCACTGGACCACCAGGGAAGTCCCCACCCACCAAATCTTAAAAGTTAGTATGGACGCCCTAACTGGATTCAGCCACATACACTGTCTAGATAGTCTCAACACCACATTTCTGTCTGAAGGCTGTATCCTTGGAGCAGCTTCTGGAAGTGGAGAAGGCAAGTGAATGCACATTGCAAGGACAGCAGAGTGACTGAGGGGCCTCCAGTTGCCCAGGTCCAGCCTGGGGAATCACCCAGCAGTCACGTCTTCTCAATGACCTCCTCCGACACTCTACCCGCCACCCCATGACCGGCTTTGCAATCTCCCGAGCTCCCCTCTTCCACAGCTTGCCCACATCCGTCGGCCATGGCTTTCTGTCGCATGGAGGTGGCTCGTTTGGCAGATACTTGGCTGTGCTGAAGGCAGATACCTAAGCAGCAACAGAGGCACAGGCAAGAAGAAACAGACTGACAGTGTTGCCAAACTCATCGTCAGTTTTTTCCATCAAGAACTCGTGAAAGTTGGCCTTTGTCATCGTGTGACTTCAGTATGACGTTAGCCGACTCATGGGGTATGAACACGCCACATTCTGTAGTTAATGGTGCACGCGCCTCCTTGAGTGGTAGTAATAATGTCCACGGCCGTCCTACTTTGGAGGACAGCTTTTCTGTTTAGAAATATTTGAGTTTTCAATAAAGACAGGCTTTGTTGGCTGTCATTTGAGGCTGCCTGGGTGGATTTTCTAAGAGCTGCTATGTGTGCTTTAACACCCTCCAGGCCGATGGAGGGGGATCACACCAGTGGGAAACAGAATGTACCCACCTAGAATTGTGGAGAGGGAGGTTGGCAACTGTTCCTGTGGGGTGGATTCTCCCCTGTGCCCAGGGAAAACCCAGGGTACAGCAGCCTGCCACCCAGGTGGAAACCATGGCCAAAGATTAGTGCCACACAACCATCAGGTCCCAGTTAGGGCCACCCAGTGAATACTTGGCCAGTGCAACAAGTCAGTGACAAACTAGTTGCTATACTTCAGTATGATGGAGTGACTGCACAGTTCCAGTGATGTCCATGCCCTATCCCTGACCTCGTTAGGTTGGTTCTGTTTAGATTTTTCTGTTCCAGCATAGGGCTGTCTGGGTGCTCAGATGTCCATAACCTGGGGTAAGTCACATAAACCCCTCCCATTCTGCACACAGCCACCCATGGCTCTAATAATATTTTTGTTGTTGTTGTTGTTGTTGTTTTAAGTGATACTTGCAGTCATTTTGACAGGCTGCCTGTGTAGTTTGACAGAAAAAGAATACTCGTACCCATTGTTATGGGTCGTGTATGCCAAAGGCCAGGTCTCTGGATCAGTATTGATAATGTCAGATTGTTGACCTGAAACAAATAGACTGTCAGATATTTCTTCAATAAAGATGGGATTAGGGACTTCCCTGGTGGTCCAGTGGTTAAGAATCCGCCTGCCAATGCAGGGGACACAGGTTCGATCCTGGTCGGGGAACTAAGATCCCACATGCCATGGGGCAACTAAGCCCATGCGCTCTGGAACCCACACGCCACAATTAGAGAAGCCCTCATGCTGCAGTGAACATCCTACATGCCACAACAAAGACCTGACGCAGCCAAATAAATTTAAAAAAATAAAGATGGGCTTATTTGGGATCAGCAGAGAGTTACAAATCAGGGTCCGTGACTATGGCAAGGCACATGCTATTTCCTGCATGACAAGGGCAGGGGAACACTTTTTAAAAAAATTATTTTATTTATTTTTCGCTGCATCGTGTCTTTGTTGCTGTGTGTGGGCTTTCTCTAGTTGTGGCGAGTGGGGGCTACTCTTCATTGCAGTGCGCGGGCTTCTCGTTGCAGTGGCTTCTCTTGTTGCAGAGCACGGGCTCTAGGCACGCAGGCTTCAGTGGTTGTGGCACCCGGGCTAAGTAGTTGTGGCTCGCGGGCTCTAGAGCGCAGGCTCAGTAGTTGTGGCACACGGGTTTAGTTGCTCTGCAGCATGTGGGATCTTCCTGGACCAGGGCTCGAACCCGGGTCCCCTGCATTGGCAGGCGGATTCTTAGCCACTGAGCCACTAGGGTAGCCCCGGAACACTTTTATAGAGAGGAAAAGGGAGTTGGGAGGGCTGTAGTAAACAAAGAGTCCATGGCTTTTCATTGGCTGAGTCTTTGCCAGGAAAGGAGTCTTTCTTCTTCCTGTTGGACATTGCAGGGCATGAGATCTCCCCTTTCTGGTCTCCAAACTGTATTTAATTGAGGCTTCCGTTTATTGTTTTACATTTACCTTTCTTTTATATAAGTTAATGTTTTTATTGGAGTATAGTTGCTTTACAAGGTTGTGTTCGTTTCTGCTGTACAGCAAAGTGAATCAGCCATACATATACATATAACCACTCTATTCTAGACTCCATTGCCATATAGGTCATTATAGAGCACCAAATAGAGTTCCCTGTGCTATACAGTAGGTTCTTATTAGTTATCTTTTATATATAGTAGTGTGTACATGTCAATCCCAATCTCCCAGTTTATCCTCACCCCCCAGCCCTTTCCCCTTTGGTTACCATAAGTTTTCTGCATCTGTGACTCAATTTCTGTTTTGTAAATATGTTCATTTGTACCATTTTCTTAGATCCCACATATAAGTGACATCATATGATATTTGTCTTTCTCTGTCTGACTTACTGCACTCAGTATGACAATCTCTAGGTCCATCCATGTTGCTGCAAATGGCATTTTTTCATTTTTTTATGGCTGAGTAATATTCCATGGTATATATGTACCACATCTTCTTTATCCATTCATGTGTTGATGGACATTTAGGTTGCTTCCATGTCTTGGCTATTGTAAACAGTGCTGCTATGAACATTGGGGTGCATGTATCCTTTCGAATTACTGTTTCCTCTGGATATATGCCCAGGAGTGGGATTGCTGGATCATATGGTAGCTCTATTTTTAGTTTTTTAAGGAACCTCCATTCTATTTTCCACAGTGGCTGCACCAATTTACATTCCCACCAATAGTGTAGGAGGGGTCCCTTTTCTCCACACCCTCTCCACCATTTATTGTTTGTAGATTTTTTGATGATGGCCATTCTAACGGGTGTGAGGTGATACCTCATTTTAGTTTCGATTTACGTTTCTCTAATAATTAGTGCTGTTGAACATCTTTTCATGTACATTTACCCTTTTGAACAAGATCCTTGACGGCATCACCAAACAAAAAGCAGATTTTCTAGTTTCAGTGGCTTTTGTCCCTCAGTGTCAGGAAAGAGCTTTTTTGGCTGTAGTATCTCAAGTCATATGGAAACTGCACAGATTAAATACCTATTAAGGTCACATTTAAGTCTTAGGCACTTTTGTCTAAAGTCGATATGTTATCAAGATCATAAACCTTCGAGATCTTATGAAGCATTATGCTATCACCAAAGGTTTGGTGACAAATTTCTAACAGGCTTGGTCCAGATACCTTGGGAAAGCTGTCTCATCAGATGTCCTCTGCTTCAATTCTGGGAAATCTTTTTTTTTTTTTTTTTTTTTTTTTGGCTGTGCTGGGTCTTAGTCGCAGCATGCGGGGTCTTTAGTTGTGGCAGGTGGGATGTACAGGCACTCCCACACCCAACAGTTGAATTGATGTTTTTTTGTCTGGCAAGTGAGTGGGCCCACTGTATAAAGGAATTTCCACTAGGTGCTATTCCCATGACCAGATACCACGTGAGCAGCAGATGCCTCAGGTGAAAAAGGCAGATGTGTAGTAGCACCTTGCCTGGGGAGGTCTTCCTCTTCTGTAAGAATTACACTTGTGACCTGATCGATAAATGGTAACGTGGCTGCAGCTTTAGGAATTTGACCTGGCTGTGCAAACCATACGTGTTGGCCCAGGGAGAGAGCTCTGGCAGGCATGAGGAGATGGACTGGGGGTGGATACGCCCCGCCAGGACCACTGCCTTCTTCTTTCTCTCAGCGGTGCACATTTCTTCCAGCTATGATGCATTTCCACAGGGCCAGCTTGCAGCAGGATGACCCGGTCCCAGTGGAGGCTTAGTATAGTAGCTCCCATTCACCCAGGGGTGTTAAGTAACTCACCCACCCCAGTGGGACATGCCACTGCAAATTGCAATAGATAACTCCTTTCCCAGGCGTGATGGGGAACACTGATCCGTGGTGAGAGTTGGGGACAGTGGCTGTTTCCCATGACTTCCGCTCCTTGGCAGGGACCCCCAGTCTGGCACATGGGGCAACAGGCCCTACTGGTTGACCATTCAAACATATTAAAGCCTGGGACAGTACTTTAGTTCACCCAGCCAGGTGGTCTCACCTGTTAGTGATTTAATCTGCTGCTTTAATACTCCATTTTTCCTTCCTACCAACCCTGCTGCTTCCGGGTTACAGGGGAGATAGAACCTCCACTCAATGCCAAGTTCTTTTGCTCAGTCTTGCACGTCACGACCTTTGAGATGTGACCCCCGATCACCATCTGTTGGATGAGAGTATGCATGCATGTGACTCAGCCCCTCCAATTCCCTGCTAGTGGCCAACTGGTTTCCCTGGCACCAGGAGGCAGCTTGGGTTAAACCCGACACAGTGTCCACACAAACCAAGACGTATTTAGAACCTTCACTCGCAGAGAGGAGGCCAGTGTAATCATTTGCCAGCCACTCCCTGGTCGGCAACTCCATAGATGGCCCCAGACTCCTTTGACAATTGCCTTGGACGTTGTTTAGAACACCCTGAGAAAGCTCTTCCTTTTTCCTTTCTGTTTCCTCCTGGTTGTTGTCAAGAGAAAGCCTCTGTGTGATGCTGAGTCTCTAATGCCTACACCCCCGTTACTAATTTCCTTTTTCAGCAGAAGGAGCAGGCCTAACAAGCCCCGTGAGCTCCCTGGGATGGTGGAGCATTATTTTGATTTCATGAGTGTATTTTCATGGCGAACTTCATTTGTGGGAAGTCAGGCTTGTTTTCCTAATTAGCAGAGAAGCAAACACGCTTCTTAGAATACAATCTAAAAAAAAAAAAAAAAAAAGAATACAATCTATTTAAGACGGTGTACATCAGTTTAAAGAGAATAAAATTAGTAACGATTATCACAGCTAAGGTCCCCTTTTCCTTTCAGCTGTCATACTGTAAACAATGACCTTTCTGTGGTCTATTTAATACCACATTAATGCTTTTTGGTGGTGATTTCACTGTTGAAAATGGCGCTTAAGTGTAGTGTTTATGTGCTGTGTGGTGTTCCTAACCTAAGCACAAGGCTGTGTGATGTGCCTTAGAAAGAAAATAGGTGTTAGATCAGCTTTGTTGAGTCATGAGTTACAGTGCTGTTGGCTGTGAGTTCAATGTTCATATGACAACAATACATAGCAAGGTGTCTTTGGATAGGAACACGCATGAAACAATGTTATATATTGATCAGTTGGCAAACAAGCTGTGACCCAAGGTTCTTGGGAACACAAATCTGTATTTCCTCTAAAAGCAGTGGTTTTCGATGCAGAAATCAGTAGTGCAAACACTTAATTAGTGCAACGAAAAGACTGCTTTTGAGAACATAGCTTCCATGAATAATGGTGGTTTTATAAAACATAGCTACCATGATAATGAGAAGTGACTGTACTTTTTTTTGGCCTCACCACGTGGCGTGCAGGATCTTATTAGTTCCCCGATCAGCGATCAAACCTGCGACCCCGCAGTGAAAGCGTGGAGTCCTAACCACTGGACCACCAGGGAAGTCCCTGACTGTACTTTAATACTGTTTTTTTTTTTTCTTGACCACGCTGCTCAGCTGGTGGGAACCTTAGTTCCCTGACCAAGGATTGAACTTGGGGCCACAGCAGTGAAAGCGAGGAGTCCTAACCACTGGACTGCCAGGGGATTCCTGCTAATACATTTATTTTTAAAGCACAGGTGATTTTCACCATTTCTCATTCCTAATCATTATATTGTGTTTTACCATTATGTATGTTCCTGAGGTTGTGACTACCGAATCAGTGTGTTGGGAACAGAATACCAAGTTGTGTTTCTGCACATCTCTTTCCAATTCCATGTTGTGTGACGTTGTGACAGCTTGAGATGGGCCGTGGAGGGAGTATTTACATGAGGGATATTGACAAACACTACCAACCCGGGCTTGTTCTATTGATGTTTAGACTTTAGGAAGTGATGAACAATATGTTAATAAAGCAGATTACACTAAAGTGTATGGTGTCTATGGCTGTTACGTTATGAATAGCACAAAACATTGAGGATATAGTCTTCAGTTCTCAAAAACAATTGTTATTTAAAAAAAAATTGTTATAGACTTATTTGTGTCCCGTGGCCAATTTATAGTTGAAGCTTTAACCCTAATCCAACTGTATCTGGAGTTAGGGCATTCAAAGAAGTAATTAAGGTTAAATGAGATCATTAGGATGGGGCTCTAACACAACATAATTACTGTTTTTATAATGAAAGGGAAAGACACCAGGGAGGCAGTCACACAGAGAAAAGCCACGTAAGGACACAGCAAGATGGCGGCCATCTGCAAGCCAAGGAGAGAGTCCTCAGGAGAAACCATCCTCGATGGCCCCTTGAACTCCGTCTTCTAGCTTCCAGACCCAGATCCAGATTCCTCTGTGCGTAGATGCATAGAGACAGCGCCCTCTGCTGTCTCTTCCTCTTCTTATAAGGACACTAGTCCTGTCAGATCAGGCCTTATTTACCCTGAACTACCTCCTTAAAGGCCCTATCTCCAAATATAGTCAAATTGGGCATTAGGCCTTCAAATAAGAATGGTGGCAGTGGGGAGAAGAGAGATAATCCGGTCTATAACACAGTACAGTACTTAGGTAAAGGCCTTTACCCCATGTGAACATTCTGATGTCTTAGGGGGAATTCCCTGGCAGTCCGGTTGTTAGGACTCTGGGCTTTCATTTTAGGGGGCACGGGTTCAATCCCTGGTCGGGGAACTAAGATCCCGCATACCGTGTGGCACGGTTAAAAAAAAAAAAAATTGATGTCTTAGGAAACTGGAGTTGGAAGCAAAGGATTTGCTACAATCTCTGCACTCATAGGGCCTTTCTCCAGCGTGAACCCTAGTGTTTAAAACAGATTTAGGCTCTGTTGGGACTTCCCTGGTGGTCCAGTGGGTAAGACTCCATGCTGCCCATGCAGGGGGCCCGGGTTCGATCCCTGGTCGGGAAACTAGATCCCACATGCATGCCACAACTATTTGGCGCAGCCAAATAAATAAATATTTTATTTTAATTTTTTAAAATAAATTTGCTTATTGATTTATGGCAGCGTTGGGTCTTCATTGCTGTGCATGGGCTTTCTCTAGTTGCGGTGAGTGGGGGCTACTTTTCATTGCGGTGTGCAGGCTTCTCATTGTGGTGGCTTCTCTTGTTGCAAAGCACGGGCTCTAGGCACACGGGCTTCAGTAGTTGTGACATGCGGGCTCAGTAGTTGTGGCTCGCCAGCTCTAGAGCACAGGCTCAGTAGTTGTGGCTCACGGGCTTAGTTGTTCTGTGACATGTGGGATCTTCCCAGACCAGGGCTCGAGCCCATGTCCCCCGCATTGGCAGGCGGATTCCTAACCACTGTGACACCAGGGAAGTCCCTAAATAAATATTATTTTAAATAATAAAATAAAACAGATTTAGACTGTATAGGCAAGAAGGGCGAATGCCTTTCATATGAATTTCAAACTTTCTATGCCTCAGAGGGGACAGTTTGATGGTGGAAAATAGATTCCCAGTTTTGGCCAAGAATGGGTTGCTGTCCATGGGCCTCCTGGGAAAGAGAGCTGGGCTTTGTGGTCCTCATTTGGGGCCTGGATGCCATGAGTTTTAGAAGACTCAGAGGAGGGGTCAGTGTGACAATCTCAAGTGCTTCTGGGAGCAGCATGAATTTCCCCCCTTGTTCACAGGGCCTATCAGCACTGATGAGGGGAATGTCTTCTTCAGGTCTTGCCAAGAGCCGTGTCCCCTGACGTCCAGAGTTCAGCAGGTGATGTTCACTGGTTCTACGATCACAGGGTCATGGGCAACCATAATTGGTACAGCAACAGGGGAATAATAGGGAGTGAAGGAAACTGCAGCCGGTTGGATATAATGAGGAAGATGTGGGTGAAGGTTTTCAAAAGATACAAATGTCCAGTTAGAAAATAAATAATTCCTGGGCTTGTAATGTACAGCCTTGTGGCTAGAGTTAGTAAAACTATATGACCCAAATGTAAGACTGGAAACCAGAAAACTCCTAGAAGAGAACATAGGTGGAACATTTTGACATAAATCATAGCAATATTTTTTTGGGGGGTTTGTCTCCTAAAGCAAAGGAAATTAAAAATAAATAAATAAATAAACAAGTGGGGCCTAATTAAACGTAAAAACTTCTGTACAGCAAGGGAAACCATTGACAAAACAAGAAGAAAACCTACTGAATGGAAGAACATATTTGCAAATGATATGACCGATAAGGGGTTAATATCTAAAATATATAAATATATACATCCATTTCAACATCAAAAAAAGCGAACAGCCCGATTAAAAAAATTGGCAGAGGACCTGAATATGCATTTTTCCAAAGAAGACACACAGATGGCCAAGAGTCACATGAGAAGATGCTCAACATCACTAATTATTAGACAAATACAAATCAAAACCACAATGAGGTATCACCTCACACATGTCAGAATGGCCATCATCAAAAAGTCTATAAATAATAAAGGCTAGAGAGGGTGTGGAGAAAAGGGAACCCTCCTACACTGTTGGTGGGAATGCAAATTGGTGCAGTATGGAGGTTCCTTAAAAAACTAAAAATAGCACTACCAGATGACCCAGTAATTCTACCCCTGGGTATTTATCCAAAAAAAGAAGACACTCATTCAAAAAGATACATGCATCCCTTTGTTCGTTGCAGCACTATTTACAATAGCCAAGATATGGAAGCAGCCTAAGTGTCCATCAACAGAAGAATGGATAAAGAAGGTGTGGTGCATATATACAATGGTATACTACTCAGCCACAAAAAAGAGTGAAATAATACCATTTGCAACAATATGGATGGACTTAGAGGGTATTATGCTAAGACAAAGAAAGGCAATATGTATGATACCACTTATATGTGGAATCTAAAATATAAAACTCAGGAATTCAGTGGCAGTCCGATGGTTAGGTCTTGGTGCTTTCAATGCCAGGGGACCCTGCTTCAATCCCTGGTTGGGGACTAAGACCCCACAAGCCATGTGGTGTGGCCAATAAATAAACAAAATATAAAACTCACCCCCCTCTTGTTTTCCAGAGATAATCTCTAGTCCCCATGCAGACAACATCATTGTTCTTACAGGTGAAATGATAATCACTTCCCAGCAAGGTAGTGATTGTGGAATACAAAACCTTAACCTCAGTATTCAGACGTCCACTTTCCACATCTGTACATATGCTATCACTGCAGCTACCATCCTGGCAGCAAATGTAAATTTGGGAAGTGACCACTTTTCCCAGGTAAGTATCACATTCTTGGAAGGATAGATCCTATCTCAGAAAATTAAATAATAAATGCTGTATCGAAAAACAATTCAGATTTTTGGATTTGGAACAGAAATACTGACAAAGAGAGGCAGAAGGGATGTCTGAGGGTCCCGGAGGCATCGCCCCACCTCATCCACTTGTTTTAGGGCTGCCTAGTATCTCTCCTCCATGTTTCCTCTCATAACCTGTCTGTACTTTTCTGCCTCTTTTCTCTGACCAAACACTGAACCTCATAACATCTATTATAATAGCTTAATTCCACGTGAAGTGAAGAGCAAGACTGTTTTACTTGTAATTTTTTGTGTACATGCAGTGTCTTTTTAGTAATAGTTGGCTGTGAATATTTTAGTCTTTTGGGTGGATGATTTTCAAATGGATCCTTAGGAGAATTTTAGTAACATGTCTGAAGAATGCAAGAGCAAAAACTTCCTGCCCCATTTTGTGAAAGGAAGGGAAGAATACACTTAAACATGTGAACAAAAGAAGGTAAGTTAAAATAGTAAGGTAAGCAGGGATGTAAAGAATCTCTAAATGTTACCATGTATGAAAACATATTTTATATGTGCATAGTATCTTCATTACTATTAATATTATGCTCCCTTCTCTCTAAAAAGATTTCTGGTGACCCTGAATCAATATAGATTTTTAATGTGTCATCTAGAAATCATGAGATGGCTTATTCTAACAAACCGTATTATGATCACTCTCATTCCCTAATGGGTATCTTCCTAATCCTTCTTGTGGAAATTGAAATTTTCTAGAGTCCCTTAGAAAATAAAACACAAATGTCCTAAGGAATCTGTTGTAGCCAATAAATTAATTTATGTTTTATGCATCTCGACTGCAATTTTTTTTATCTCCTAGGGATAATAAGGACAATATTCACTCAGATGCAACAAAATACACAAAGCAACTAATTTCAGGCCTTGAACGGTGGATAGCATAGGGCTGTAACCTTGAGGGCTGTAATGAGAGGCCAGGTGCAGAGAGCCAGTGAATCCTAGCTTTCTCCTCCAGCAGAGGTATCCTCATCACTGGCCTCAGAGGCTGAGTATCCACGCCTTCCTCCAGAGTTTGATACCCTCTGTGGCACCTGAACAGTGCCAACTCCAATGTCAGGACAACCTCAGAGACCAGTCCAGGACAGAACACAGCCAGGATGATAGGGCTTTTGTTGCTGCCTCCTGGACTTCATGGTGGGCTAGAAGGCCAAATGCAGCCCCAACCTGCATGACCAGATGGATCTGGATCCCAGGTCTTGGGACAGCTTCCTTATGCCCTGGACTTAATACCAGCAATACCTTGTACTGGGATTTGGCCTGGGAGACCTGGAATGCTGAGGAACTGGCCTAGGATGATGCCAGGTGCCTCAACAGAGTTTCCCATAGCCTAGAAGAGGGACCTTGCAGGGAGCAAGGGGAGATCAGTTCTGGCCTGGTTCCCGCCCTCCTGTAGCAGCCAGCCACAGAACATGCAGACAATGAAATGCAAAATAGGCAATTTGAGGTCTACTAAGTGTGGCAACAAGGAGACATCAAGTGTGAAATGAGGAAGTAGGCTTAGGATGTCTAAGATATAGTGCTAAGTGAGAAAAGGAAAGTACAGATCTGTATACAAAATACGTATGACTTTATTTTTCCTGAGCCAACAACTTTTATAGGAAAATACCTGAACACAGACCCACACAGAATGACACACATAAATGCAGACACAATTCTAAAAGGATAATACTATAGTGCAAACCTCAGCTATTCCATTTATTTTTGCAATCCTCTTTACTCTGAATGTCCTCTTTAACTCTTCCTCCAACTGGGATTTGGTCAATGTTTTCAAGAATGAAGAAGGATCACAGTTTGGAGACAGACTCTTCAGAGTGACCATTCTTGTCGGGTACTGAGCTTAATTCCATGTCTTCTCAGACAACTGCTAAAACTTCTCTGAGATCTTAACTTTTTTCACCATTCACTTATGTTTCACTAGAACTATTTCTGCTACCATCTTTGAATCACTACTTAATTGTTATTAATAGCTTTCTGTAATTTGCATTTTACAGCTGCTTTTCTGAGATAATTTCGATTCCACGTGGAGGTCAGTCCCAGTAATGACTAGAAAAATGATCATTATTTTCCAGCAAAAAGATGAAATCATCTGTTTAAGATATTCCCAATATTTCAGTTGTTAAACAAAAGTCAGCTGAGTAAATTTGAAGATCTAATTGGCTTTATTAGGTGATTCATGTATTGGGTAGCATTCTATCTAGCAACTAGAAGGATGCTCTAAGGGGCTGCACAAAATGGAAGGTTTTTATAGGCAGAAGTGTGTGTGTGGGGGGGCAAGGATGTTGCCAAAAAGAAAAGGATTATTTTAAGGCTGAAACATCTTTGGTGGGGAAAGGAATGGCACAGGTTTTGTCATGCTCATTGCCTCTTCTTCCTCAGGGGGAAGATAGAGAGGGCCCACAGATTACCTCATTGGTGCTGGCCAAGAAATTCCAAACTGGTTGATTATGATTACGTTTCTCAGAAAGGTTGAAACTGCAATTAGGTTAGGTATTAAGTCTAGTTTTGGAATCATGGTCTTTAGCACAAGTGATGTCATTTTGGGCCTGTGGTTTTTCTCTTTAACAAGGTGTTGAGAGCATGTTTTGCTATATGTTCCACATTTGTTTCCTTATTCTCTGTTTGAGATTGATTTCAGATTCCTGAAGGAATTGAATATGTGTCAGGTTATGGATTAAGAGATATTCAGTAGATAAGTGTTTCATAATTGGATACAATTATTAATTATAATGGAGGAGAAATGTTTTATGCAAGAATCACTGATGGAGATCCATCTTTCCACTCCTGCTTCAGGCTGGTGAACATCCCTCTTCTATCCTCCATGTTCTGGCCCTATCTGGAGTTGTTTTTCTCTTGTCCCTGACCAAATGTACATGAACTGACAAAAAATGAATCTAAAGCTTGAGAGTGCATACCTTTGAACTACAAAACAATAATGTTTATTAACTTCAGCTTCCAGTGGAGTCATTTTGTGTCTTAATTACTGTATGGAATGATACATGCCTTTAGATTTGTGACCACTGAGAGCATCTCAAATGATATTTTTAGACTCTGGGAACATGCTGAACTGCTTCACTGAGTCTGAAATAATGTCTCCAAATCAAACTGAGTCCCCCTCAAATGGAGTTCCCTTACAAAGTTTATGATTAATCTCTCTATCCAAAACCTTATTCCCTTTCTTATCCCCTATAACCTCAATCCTGGGCTAACTGAACACTAATCAACCAGAATCAGACGACTAAAATTGCTGTTGTCAATAACATCACCATAGGCACTAAAAATGCTCTTATAGATATCATTAACATACAAACTCAGGTTGTTTCTCTAGAGCAAGATTAGCTAACAGACCCCCGAGCCATGGACCACGTGGCCAGAGAATTATAAACCAGAGACATCCTGATTCCCATATCCACGATTAAGAAGTGTCACAAGATGATTAATCCTGGCCTCTTCTTCTTCCCCTTTAAAAAATACCCCTAACTCAGGGGCTTCCCTGGTGGTCCAGTGGTAAAGACTCCGCGTTAACAATGCAGGGGGTGCAAGTTCGATCCCTGGTGGGGGAGGTAAAATCCCACATGCCGGGTGGCATGGCCAAAAAAACAAACAAACAAACAAAAACACCACCCCTAACTCAAAGACCGCGTGGGAGTGGATCTGAGGCCTGTCTTCCACTCCATTCCTTGGTGCCCTGCAGTAAATGCTGTTCTTTCCTTAACCACAACCAGGTGGCAGTAGATTGGCTTTGTGAAGCCAGCGGACTAAGTTCCATTTGGTAACACAAACAGCAGCACTCCCACAGATTTTAGTATGGTCCTTTTATGAAGAACAAAATATATCCTTAGAACTGGAGTCACTGTTTTCCTGTTTTCCAGCACCGCTCATTGTGGAGTTTAGCCTTTTCTCTGAAAGTCTGGTAGGTTTGTGCATCTATGTGAACTACATTACCCAGAATGCTCAACGGAAAAGGGCAGTATGAGTAACCAACGAGTTCTCAGAAAATAGGCAGTTTCCGTTTGAGGCGCAACTTGTAGGGGCGGGACTTCCGGCCTCCTCCTCAAGGTGACCGTTTTAACTGCTCTGGGTCAGTTCAGCTCCGGAGCTCCGTGTTAAAAACGGGGTGACGGAACCGGGAAGCTCCGAGTAGAGACATAGTCCCCACTTCACAGAGGCGGGTCTGAGGCTCGGCGAGGCCGCCCGTGAGCCCCGCGCCAGGCCCGCGAGAGGGGCCGCCGTGCCCTGGTCCCACTTCTCCCGCGGCTCCCGGCGCCGCTCCGCCCACAGAGTCCGATGGCGGCGGCGGCGTCGCTGAGGCACCAGCCTCAGGTAAACGGTCGTCCTTCGGGCCCTCACCCCACCAGGCACTAAAGCCCCGAATGCGGGGCACCTGCTCACGTGCCCGCAGCCCAGGCCGCGGTGTCCAGGACGGTGAGGCGGTCGTGGGGTGGGGCTCTGTTTCCGACAGTGTAATGGCGCGTGGGAGAGGGTGACAGGCGGAGGGACCCGCACGTGCAAAGGCTTGGAGGTCGGATTGAGCCGGGAGGATTCGGGAAACCTGGTGTCCATCTGATGTCTGCAGGACACAAAGAAGGTGAAGCGGAGTCATACCCGGACTGTCAGGCTGAGGGTTGTATCTTTATTGTGAGGACCTAAGAAGGCATGGAGAATTTTGAACAAAAGGGGAACAGGATTTACATTAGCGTTTTAAATGTTTCCCAAGGCCCTTCAAAGGAAAAACAGATTTGAGGGGAGTGATGAGGACATTGAGGTACTAGGAGGTTGAATCTTTGTTCAAGGCCATGCTGCTGTTAAAGGGTGATACAGAGCACCGAGGAACAGGGGTCAGACGACCAACCTGAAGTCGTCTGGCTCCAAGGCCAGGCAAAGAAGGATACAGGGTGGCATGAGCCTCAACGTTTCTAACCCACAGTTACATTCTTCTAAGGCCTGTCTCTTCCCACAGAGTCCGAAGGCTGCAGAAGTACCTATGGAAACAAAACAGGTATGTAGTGGGTGTCCTGGTTCCTTACTGGCTCCAACTCTCACTCAGATGCTTTCTGGTTTGTGGTGTCCTGGGACTCTTATGTGCCATTTTCCCAGTCGTTGGGTCTGGGGACCCTAGAGAAACCCCAAGCTCAGAGTCCTAAGTCTGTATCAAGGGTGATATGGAGGTGTTCCCGTTTCTGTAAACTAGCGTGGAAGGTTAACCCAGGAGCTGCTACCAGGATATGCAAATACTTAGTGTTAAAACTGAGCTGGGAGTGTTAAGGAACCACAGGTCTCCTTTTCTGGTATAAACAAAGAAAAGGAATATAGGATGACTGCCTGAGAAATTGGGCATCTATTTTGGAGGTATTGGGAGGTTTGGATCAGAGGAGGGAGGTGATATTACCAAGGTCTAAAAAGGCTCCATCTGACTGTAAAGTGGAGAACAGACTGTGGGAGTGAGGGAGAAGCAAGGTGGAGACTACTGACATAGTCTAAGTGAGGGTTAATGGGCCAGGGCTGTGGTTTAGGAGATGTGGTTGGAGTCTGGATGCATGTTCTAAAAAAGGGCAACTAGGTTTTATAGTATGGATGATGAGAGAGTGAAACAGAGAACTCAGGGATAACCCCAGGGTGTTTGGTCTTGGCAGCTGTAGGGATGGAAGCTCCAACTGAGATGAGGAAGTTGGTAGTAGGAGTAATAATCACTGGGGGTATCAGGAGCTTTGTTTTGACCATGTTAAGAGTCTGAGGTATTTCAGAGACCAGTAAGTGGAGGCATCAGATTGTCAGCTGGACTCACAAGTTGGGAAATCAAAAGAGGGGTTCAAGTTGGAGACATTCAAAAAGTGGTAGCTACTATGTGGACCCAAGTAAGTGACCTGTGGTCACAGGAGGTATAATCTTCATGTTACGGTCCTAAAGCTGTTCAGGAAGCAGGAAGTGGAGGATAGAGACTGACCACTGGTTCTCTTGCTTGAGTACCTGAGTGATGGTTTTGGGTTTCTTAAATGCAATTGAGGGAGGTATGTGGCCATAAAGGTAGGGTGTATCAGACATGAGAGCCTGGCAAGTGGCCAAGGCTTCCAAGGGAAGAGTAGATATGAGATGGATGTCAAGGCATAGGAGTGTTTGAGGCAAGATGACATGCAGACCAGAGCTATTTCTTATTCACCACGCTATGGACTCACCAAGATTCTGTGAGGACTTTGCTGGGGCCTGGAATGTTTCAATTAGCCTGGTGGATATGGTCAGGGCAAGTATGGTCATTTGTGATAATTAATAGGAGTGGGGTGGTTGGTAAGTGTTACTGGGCTTTGAATGAGGGTTAGATGGACAGAGAAGGCTGTCATCGCTGAGGGACAGAAAGAGCAGCACAGAAATGGAAGAGGGCCATGGGCATCCAACGTCGACAGGTGGTTCTGTGTGGCTTAGTCTTAGGCAAGGAATAGCCATACAGGGAGGGAGGCCTTCATAGAAGGATTAGATGTTTCCACCCCTAGTGGGAGCCATGGGAGGTCTAAGCTAATATTGAATCTTGTTTGAATTTGCCAGGCAACTCTGGGTGTTTTCTGCAAAGTTGTATTTTTAAGGCCTAAAATAAAGGCCCATTATCATGTGCTGCCTTGACATCTAATAAAACCTGGAGTGGCTCAAATGGCCTGAGTGTAAGTTCCCCTCTCGAATTGGTGATCTTGGATAGGGTCTCCCATTTTATCAAGGGGACTAGAGCAGTTCCTGCTCTTAAGAAAAACTCAACTTACATTGGCGGAAATTCCCTGACGGTACAGTGGTTAGGACTCGGCACTCTCACTGCCGGGGCATGGGTTCGATCCTTGGCCGGGGAACTAAGATCCTGCAAGCTATGTGGCGGGCCCAAAAAAAAGAAAGAAAGATCAAATTAGCTTTATTCAACAATTCATGCTTTGGGTAGCATCCCATCTAGCAAATAGAAAGGAGCTCCACTGAGCTGTAGAAAAGGAAGGGTTTTTAAATTTGGAAAGGGGATGGAAAAGGGAAATTATTAGCAAAGAATGCATTGTCTCAGGCAAGGTTGCCCTCCAGTGGGGAACGAAAGGGGTCTATTGGGCGGATTATCTCACTAGTTCTGACCAGGAAATTCCAGGTTGATTAGTTAAAGGTTACTTTCCTGGAGGTTGAAACCGCAGTTAGGTTAGGTATTGAATATTAAGTCTTGGTTTGCTTATGTGGGGTTTAGCACAGTGACTCTGTTTTCACTTGCCATCTCCTTTTTAACATTGCTAATCTTTTTTGAAGTGGGTTTCAGTTCTCTACTGGCCTGCAGAGTTATTCAGACAAGCCATTTGCATCATCCTCTAGGAACCAGGTTGTACCCCGACCTTTTGATCCCACAAAACTTCCACCGCACAACCCCTGGTGGTTTTTTTTCTCCAGTGTACAACATTCATGTGGCCCTGTATGGTATGTGATGTCCTCCTCTCCCAGGCTGTATCTCTAATTAATAAACTGTTGTTGATCTCATCTGTCCAGTGTCAGGTGTCGTGTGTTCTGCATCGCCATAACCCTAGGACAGGAATTCCAGTGGGGTAAAGAGGAGGTGATTAAAACAAAAATAACATATAGAGAGGCCAGGGAGATGCCTGTGCTGTGGGGCAGTGAGGCGTGGTGGCCATGGGCATGTGGCTGTGGTGTTGAGGGATGTGCAAGTCATGTGTACTTGGAGAGGGAGTGTGTCTGATGGCCCCAGGGCTCTGGTGTTGAGACTTCTGTGCCTTTGATTGTATTGGGAATAGCTTGACAGGAGTGGGTGGATGTATCTTCGCCAGGCCCACAGCTTAGACACCTGTTTCTCCACCTGCCACTTGTTGCTGATTGTTGGACTTCATGACCAGTGAGCCCATAAGGAGACAACAGCACAAGTTGCACCAGGGCCTGGTTTGTCCCCTGAGTTGGGGGGCTTGGGAGAAGGATGGGCATGGGGTAGATGTGTATGGGATGCATTGTGGGTACTCAGAGAAGAGCTGTTTATGGCTTTATCTGTTCACCACCATGACAAGGCACTGTGACCTTTGAAGGTGTGGTTGTGTACTTCTCCTGAGAGGAGTGGACTCTCCTTTATGAGGTTCAGAGACACCTGTAGCGTGATGTGATGCTGGAGAACCTTAAACTTAAAACCTCCCTGGGTAAGGTCCTCACACCCACCTCTGTACTGTGAGGTATTCCCTGCTCTCTCTCTTCTTTTCCTAGAGCCTGGTCTACCCTTCCTACATCAGAACCACAGAAACTGCTTCCTTCCCCAAGTCCTTAAGTAGGTGCTGTGGTTGGTTGGGATAAGGTGTGTGCACTGCCCTCTTCTCTCCTTGAAAAGCCGCAACACCTTCCCTGTAGCCTCACAAAGAATGATTCAGGGTCAGGCATCTACTGGTCACTATAATTGATCCTATTTTGCTTGCCCTCTCCCTGGCCTGGTAACTGTCCAGATCTAAGGCACCCTAGTACCCCAGATCCTATTTCTTTCCTCTAGCTGACATTTCCTCATGCCGGCTTATGCCAGGAATTGCCATCACTGACGTGGTTACTAATTACGTGGACCATGGTCTTTTCTTGCAAGACTCTCCAAAGTTTTCTGTAATAGTTTCTTTCCTATGGCCTATTGTGTGCTGAGTTGTTCTGGCCTAGTACTGGCTGCACTTCTGTAATGTCTTTAAGTACCTGCATCACGTGGTTGCCATGTATATTTGCTCATCTTGGGAGTAGGATAGAGAGCCTTCAGTGGTTCACAAATGGCTATTAATCCAGCCACAACAAGATGGGTCAAGAGGCTGCTGGTTTTGAGTGGCACCTTGGGGAGGGCATGACGTCAGGGCTGTGTTCAAATTATAGGAGAAACTCAACTGTGTTTGATTAGTATTTTGTGCCAGTTCTAGTGGCCACACCTCATTTCTGGTGTTCCTTCCCCATTCTTGACACTTTGCTGTCTTGTCAACTCTACTTGTCACTTCTACTTTTACATCCCATGCAGGAGTAATCCTCATCTCTCTGGACTGTTACCTGCTTTTCTTACTGCTCCGTCTGCAGTGTTCTCCAACATTGACCTTTACATATTGTGTCATAGGTGAGGTGTGCATATATCTTTAAATAGTCCTTGAACACAGGCTACTCTATTGCATTTGGATATTCTTGGTCCTGGACTTACCCTTCTATTTAGTGGTCATGTGTCACCAGCAAATAAGAGCCTGCTGGAAGTTATTTGCAGAGAAACCAGTTGTAGGCCCTGCTGTCCTCCAGATATCCCATCCCACAGTTGTGTCCTTCACCTTGTGAGACCTTCCCCATTCTGTGCTCTTTATTCCCTAGTACAGCAAAGCAGCCTGATCCTCGACCTGCATCACCTCCCTTGTCCTGCAAACAATCCCATGGACTTGTCCTGAGTTTGTTAAACACACTCTTGTGTTCCGGTGGCCCCCTCCAACCACGTACTGTGTTATCTACCATCATCTACAGGAATGCATTATAAAAATATACATGGCTCTGCAGTGTGAAGAGGCAACATGAGGTTTTCAGAAGGCAGCTGGAAAAGCAGAAGACAAATACAACTGCACTATAAATTTTAGGTTTCATAACTATATCAAAACACACATCCCTTCTTCTGGGTTCCACTAAATAATATGAAGTACAAAGAGAGAGAGAGAGAAAATGACATCTGGGACTTGTCTTGACTTCAGCTCAGTAACATTTCCTCTTCATTTTGCCAGGAGTAAATCCATATGGAGAAGATTCCAAGTCTGGGAAGTCACTCTAGATGGCTCATCATTCTCCTGTGTTCCCTTTTCATGGAAGTTTAGTACAAGGTCACTGCATACATTTAATAAATTATCTGTGGCCAGGTATGTTCTTGGATCAGAAAGATAGAGAACAAACACATGGGGTAAAGCCAAAGAGTAATATAGCAAACAAAGGAGAGAAGTGGGAGAGAGAGGAAATGAGCTATGAATTATGGTAGAGATCACACATAAATGTCAGGAAGTGGCACAATTCTGAAAATGAGAGCCTGTTAGAGTTATATATATGGTTTTTGAACATGGAAAGCATTAATGTATAATATTTTAAGTCAACTACTTCCTCAAGGTGTAGAGAATGAGAAGCAGTTCATTAGCAAGAATAAGGAGCAAGCTATAAAGAGCGAAACTACAATCTATACTCATGAAAATCCAGGTTCTTAGACAGATGGGACAGTATGATAAGTCTTCAACAATGAAAATAAGAACTGACATAACTGCAAGTCAGGAACTGAAGGGAAGTACCTTTTCTAACACAGTTGAAGTGACATCGACTTCAAAGGAGTATAATCAAAATAGAATTCTAATAGAGGTTTATTTTGCTAAGCCAACAAACTGTCCCTGGGCCCTGATATTAGGAGAATTGATAGGAGCAGCGTTTGGAAGCAGTGTGGATTCACAAAGAGGAGAAAGTTCATTCAAAAACAGCAGCAATAGGAACGAGCTGACACTGCTGTGCTCCATGATGGGGTGTTACTCTTCTGAATCCCAGTCCATGTGGGCTGTAAACCTGGCACTCCCCCTCCCATCAGGACATCTGAGGTTCTTTTACTGTACAGAAGAGATGGCAGGGCTATGCACTGGGGATCTGAATGTATGTGACTAGAATCCTCTTACACCTTCTTTCTAGAATCATAAGCTTATATTCTAAAACTCTTCTTAGATTCAGCATATACTTGGATGACAATATTGCACCTTCCTGTCCATGAACATGGGATGTCTCTCCATTTATTTAGTTTTTCTTTGATATCTTTCATCAGAATTTTATAGTTTTTCCCAAATAGCTCTTGTATATGTTTTGTTAGGTTTATACCTGAGTATTTCATTTTGGAGAGGTGCCAATGTAAATGGTAATGTATTTTTAACTTCAAATTCCATTCATTCATTGCTGGTGTATAGGAGCAACCTTGCTATAATCGCTTACTGGATTGAGGATTCGTGCTGTTGTTGATTCTTTCAGATTTTATACATAGACATTCGTATCATTTGTTTACAGAGACAGTTTTATTTCTTCCTTCCCAATCTGTATACCTTTTTATTTTATTTTCTTGTCTTACTGAATTAGCTAGGACTTCCAGGACAATGCTGAAAAACAGAGAGTAGCAGGACATCCTTGCCTTGTTCCTGATCTTAGTGGGGAAGTTTCAAACTTCTCACAAGTAATTATTATGTTAGCTGTTACATTTTTGTAGATTTTCTTCATCAAATTGAGAAAGTTCCCCTCTATTCCTAGTTTGCTGAGAATTTTTATCATAAATGATTGTTGGATTTTCTCAAATGTTTTTTCTGCATCTATTGATATGATCCTATGATTTTTCTTCTTTTAGCCTATTGATGTGATGGATTACATTAATTTGTATTTGACTGTTAAACCAGCCTTGCATACCTAGGATAATCCCACTTGGTTGTGGTGTATAATTCTTTTTACACATTGTTGGATTTGCTTCTGTGCTCATGAGAGATATTGGTCTGTAGTTTTCTTGTAATGTTATTGTCTGGTTTTGGTATTAGAGTAATGCTAGCCTCATAGAATGAGTTAGGAAGTATTTCCTCAGCACTTTTCATCTGGAAGAGATTGTAGATAATTGGTATAATATCTTCCTTAACTATTTGGTAAAATTCACCAGTGAACCCATCTGGGCCTGGTGCTTTCTGCTTTGGAAGGTTATTAATTATTGATTCAATGTCTTCAATAGAAAGTAAGAATAGACAATCTGAATAGGCCTTTTATTTTATTTTTTAATTTATTTATTTTTCTCTTTTGGCTGCATCACACAGCATGTAGGATCTTAGTTCCCCGACCAGGGATTGAACCTGTGCCCCCTGCATTGGGAGCACAGAGTCTTAACCACTGAACCGCCAGGGAAGTCCCCGGCCTATATTTTTTAAATAAGTTAATAAATGCCAAAAAAAGCATTTGAGAAAATCCAACACCCATGCTCTCCTGTTTTCAATTTCATTAGTTTCTACTCTAATTTTTATGATTTCTTTTTCTGCTTTGGATTTAATTTGCATTTCTTTTTAGAGTTTTCTAGGATGGAAGTTTAGACTAATGATTTTGTATCTTCTTTTTATGCTGTAAATTTTCCTCTAGACACTGCTTTCACTGCAACCCACAAGTTTTGGCAAGTTGTGTTTTCATTTAGTTCCAAATAGTTTGAAATTTCTCCTTGACGCATGTGTTATTTAAAAGTATATTTTAAAATCTGCATGTATTTTGGGATTTTCCAGCTATCTTTTTCTTTTTGATTTCTATTTGGATTCCATTGTGGTCTGAGAGCAGACATTGTATGATTTCTATTCCTTTAAATTTGTTAAGGTGTATTTTGTAGCCCAGAAAATGGCATAGTGAATGTTCCATGTGAGCTTGAGAAGAATGTGTTATCTGCTCCTTTTGGATGAAGTAGTCCATAGATGTCAATTATGTTAAATTGATTGAAGGTGCTTTGAGTTTAAATATGTCCTTAACTGATTTTCTGACTGCTGGAGCTGTCCATTTCTGGTAGAGGGGTGTTGAAGTCTCCCAAATATAATAGTGGATTCATTTATTTCTGTTCATCTGGAGCTCTAGGTCCGCTTTCACACTCACAAAGCAGAATTAATCTCCTTCTCATAGTTTCCACCTGACTTCCTCTATGTTCAAGCCACAACAGGAGATTGTCAGTTGGAGTCTTTCTTCTTACACTTCAGATCTGCCTGACTTCCACTTCTGTCTTAGCCAGAACAAGTTCTCTACTTTTAAGAGCTCATGTGATTACATTAGGCCAACCTGAATAATCTCTATTTTAAAGTCAAACGATTAGCAACTTTAATTACATCTGTAAAGTTCGTTTACCATGTAACATAACATATTCATGGGAGTAACCCCAGGAGTCAAAGTTCACAGCCATCAAAACTCTGCCAACCACGGTCTCTTTTCCTAATTCACCGTTGGGTTTTATAGCAGATTTCATACTTTATCTTCTCAATAGTAAGTCTGAAATTATTTTATTTATTTAAATCTACTCACAATTTATCCACACAACTCAGCCATGAGATAAATATCCACATATAACTGCAACCACCATTGTATGGCACAACTTGACTTAAATTCCAGGTTTTCCATGTTCAACACAATGTGATTAAGCAGCAGTTTGCTTGTAAGTACATCTGATGATCTCTGCTTTTGTTTTTTTGAAATTAAATGCATCATTTTGTGTAAGGTCTTTATTTTGCTTATTTATTTTCATTTTATAGACTAATCTTTTGCTCTTCTCATGATATTAACCTGGGGGCTCACTCTCTGGGTCTGTGAAGAATTGATACTGATGCTGCCTGTGTGTTTAGGTCTTACTCTTGCCCCTCATGACAGGGACCTCATTAGGAAGAGACCTAGCACATAAGCCTAATATCTACCAATGTTTTACACGATGAATACTTAGGCAATGATGATGATGACACAAAAAAGTCTCCTACAGTTCTTGCTGTACATTTATTAGATTTTCACACAAAGACACACATACATACACAACAGCTAAGTTTATTAACTTTACAGCATGATAATTATTTACTGTTCATTAAGTGGAAGTGGATTATCATAAAGGTCTTCATCCCTGATGTCTTCATGTTGAGTAGGGTGAGGAGGCGGAGGAAGAGGAGGGATCAGTCTTGCTGTCTCGGAGTGGCAGAGGTGATAGAGGTGGAGGAGGTGGAAGGAGAGGCTGGAGAAGCAGGCACACTCAGTGGAACTTCACAGAAATACATTATTTCTGTCTGACAAATATTGTATGATTTATCATTTCACTTTACATGAGGTCCTGGGAGTCATCAGAAAGTAGAATGGTGGTTGCCAACATCTAGGGATATGAGGAAATAGGAAGTTATTGTTTCATGGGTACAGAGTTTCAGTTTGGAATGATGTAAGAATTCTGGAGATGGATAGTCTTGATGGTCGTGCAGCAATGTTAATGTACTTTCTGCCACCAAATTGTATATTCAAAATCATTAAAATGGTGCATTTTTCATTATGTATATTTTACCATAATAAAAAATGTAAAAATAATAATAATAATTACTCAAAGATGACTTTCTAAAATATGTGTGTTATTTACTAATGAAGTTCAGGGATTTCCTGATAATACCATTTAGGAAATTTTCAGTGTTTTGGAGTTCTGAGTTAGGAAGTGTTGTGGAAACATAATTATAAATAAAATGTCCTGTTAACCCAGAAAACCTCTGCACATAAATAGAAGAGAAAGAAAACATTTTTTTCTGTTGAATAAGCATTAAAGCAGAATGTGACGTGCATTACAAGCAATCTAGTAAGGAGACTGTGAAGTAAGTAAGAAATCTCACCCTTTTATGTAGCCAGGCAATACAATCCGTTACATAGGTGTTTTTGAGATAAATGAGAACTAGTTCTCAAGTTAGAGGATTTTTGACAGTACCAGTTTTCATATAGTTAATGATAAATTTACCATGTAATTGGGGTGGTCATTGGCATCTGCTAAGTGTCTTTATCTAAAAGAAAAATAAATTTCTTATACCTTTATGACAGGAGGTAGTTGTGTAAATTAGACCCAGGCACCTGCTGAAGTTAGGCTCCTACTCTTCCACAAAGACTGAAACATAAGGGTACTCTCTTCCGTGATGGTTGAATTTCAAAGAGCTGTTTCTCTCTCAGGTCCTGGAGAAAAAGATTCCCGGATTGTAAAACTGACAAAAGGCATATATAGCCTTTAAAAATATTTTCTTATATCATAATGGGCAAAGGAAGAAAAAAGTTTTTTCAAGTTAATACCCTAAGAAAAAGTGGATGCGGTGATGAAACTCTCCTTTTTAGCCTCGGCGGATTCATTTTTCTTTTATAAATTTGTATTTACCGTTACAAAACTCACTGCTAATTTGAACTTTAAGCTGATCCCCAAAAGATTTATTTGCATTTTCTTTTTTTTTAAAATTTATTTAAAAAAATTTTTGGGTGCATTGGGTCTTTGTTGCTGCACGCGGGCTTTCTTTAGTTGCGGCGAGCAGGGGCTACTCTTCGTCGCGGTGCACAGGCTTCTCATCGTGGTGGCTTCTCTTGTTGTGGAGCACCAGCTCTAGGGAGCGGGCTTCAGTAGTTGTGGCTCGCGGGCTCTAGAGCACAGGCTCAGTAGTTGTTACACACAGGCTTAGTGGCTCCGCAGCATGTGGTATCTTCCAGGACCAGGGCTCGAACCTGTGTCCCCTGCATTGGCAGGTGGATTCTTAACCACTGCGACACCGCCACCTACTAAACCCCTATTTGCATTTTCTAAGCATATTGGTTGGGTGAAGTTCCTTTCAAATGCAGAGGAAAAAGTCCTAGGGATATGCGGGCTTCTGGAGGCTTTTGAAGACTGGAAGAACTGAAGGGAGTTCAAGAATTGTGTATGTCCCCATGTAACCCATTTTCTTTATTTTTGAAACTGCTACCTGGCCAAATGCTCAGTACTGTGAACTACAGTAGTAGTTGTAGTAGGTGAAAGGTGAGAAAATTTTCAGAGGAGACATAATGGGTCACTTGATTGTTTATTCATGTAGGAGAAATGATAAGATTCGTTAAAAAATTCAATTAAATAAATTATTTTTTAAAGATTGTATTTTTTAACCATTTAACTTTAGTTTTAAGTACTAAATGAATATTTTTAATGAAATATAAGTAATTTTTAGCAAAATTTGACAGCCATTAGCACCTAAAAGCAACTTTCAACGACCTACATTTTCATGTAGTCTTTATTGTCCATATTTAATAATCATTTGTCTATTATGACTAACATAAACAATACTTGGTAATTGAAAAATAGTCTTACCTGTGGCTAAATGTGTAATTCTGCAGTTCTGTTGTGTCTGCTTTACTTCAAATTGATTGGAAAATTGTTTTAATCTTTTTATATTTAATCATGTAAAATGCTTTTTAATGTGTGCAGATATGAAGCACATAACTTGTCTAAATATTATTTCAATCCAGAATATTTAGGTAATGTGGTTGTTATTAATGATAAATTTTGCTGAAATAAGTTATATTTATTACCACTAATAAAACATCATAGTAACATTACCTCCCAGAATGAGTTTTTCTTTTCAATATTAGTTTATATTCCTGTAGTAAATTAAGACTCTGCATGGATTTTTTTTCAATATTTTAATTTGACGGTTTCCTATTATTTACAGACTCAAAGTTTTTAGTAATTGCTCAGTGACTTATTAGATGATCTCTTGAATGTGGTGCCATTACCTTGAAATGTTGAGTCTTTTTATTCTTTTCACCACCAAATGTTGACTTTGAAATCTGTCCTAATTTAAGATCCTCAAAATTATCTGTTGTTCCCTTGCCACATTTTTCAAAAGCATAAATATTATGTGAACTTTTTTATGCCTATTATAGTGCAGTGATCTGTGAGGAGCCTCATCCTCTCCTGTTCCCACAACTTTACATGGTATTTACAGTGAGAAACTTGTGGTCACTTAAATATATGCGAATTAGCAAATCAATGTCAAAACTCATTACTGCAGAGATTGAATATGATCTTTGGTAATGATTCATTCTTCAAAATTGTTTTATGATTCTATATCTTAATAGATGTAAAAGACATCAGAAGAAAATAAAGCAATTTCCTTCACTCTTTGATCTGAACACACTCAATACTTCAGTATAGGAATGAACACAGCTCATAGTGCTTCTAACTCTCCATTCTCTGTTCTTTGCAATCCTTGCATGTGTTTCTTCTTACACTATCTGTCAGTGGGTTCTACATTAGCAACAAAATGAAAATTAAAAAGGTTCACCTTCCGAGGATATGGCTAGCGTCCTGATCAGTGTCACTTGGGAAATCTCTCATAACTGTAAGTCAGCTTATTATTACATAACTATAAGGAAATTGGGTTTGGAGATGTATATTTTGTGACGCGTCTGTTAGAATCCAAAACCTAACTCCAATTTGTAAAAGTGTTAATAAAATCCTACACTGAGTTTTAGTTTTTGAAACCTTCAGAACCACTTTGGGTTTTTTCAAGTGTGTTGTAGGTTCTGGTTGTGATACAGTAACAGACTGACTCACACCCCTACCATAAACTACTATAAAAGTGGCAAAATACGCGGAGTTCCTGCTTTGAGGCGTGGGATGGCACACAGCACGGGGCTGTGAGCTTGAGGGAAGGACGGCACAGCGGGTGAGGTCGCATCCTCCCGTCCTCCTACCAGGGCACTTTCTAAACCTGCACGGGGAAATGGAGCCCAGAAAGCAGAGGTGGAGGGACCAGAGCTCAGAACCCAGGGCTGCAGAGGCAGCTGGAAATTCCATGGCTGCATCTTTTCAGGGGGCCCTACCCAGGTAGAGGTGTTCTGAAACCTCAGGCCGGACCTCCCAGGGGCAGAGACCCTTGCTCTTACATCAGAGGTCAGGTGTGGACAGGTGCCACCAGTCACTGCATCCCAGCTTCCCCCTCCAGAGGCAATGTCCTCACCTCTGGCTCAAAATCTGAGGTCCCACTTCCTCCTACTCCAGAAGCTGATTCCCCACCTGTGGCACCTGGGCAATGCTGGCCCCTCTCTTGCACACGTGTCCATGCCATCTCAGGGACCTGCCCTCTGGTCAGGAGGTGGCCTCTTGGACTCCACATTTGTAACCTCAGCTGGACCTGACTCCTGGGACATGATTGTCAGCCTCTAGACCTTCAGGCCATCACTACTTGGTCTGGTTTTTCTGCCCATGGGGAACATCATTGGGATTGGACTGGCACTTGAGGACTCTGGTCACCTCTGAAGAATTTTCTTTGGCCTTGGAGAAGGGCCCATACAGGCACTGAGAAGCAAGAGTAGCCATGAGCCATGAGCTCACAGCAGCTGGCCAGCCATGGTACATGCAGAAGACAAAATGCAACGCAGTCTTTAAAAGGAGGTAGCTTTAGGTCGACAAGGTTTTGAGAGAAGGAAGTATCAGGAAATATTGGGTGTAAAATGAGAAAGTAGCTTTACATTACATTAGTTCCAGATGTACAGCATAGTGATTCAGGGGGACTTCTGTTATTGCAAGAAACACAGTGACCTGGTCCACAGAAACTTCAATGGTGCGATGGAATATTCTTGAAAATGTATCAGAATCACCCGGAAGATTATTAAAACACAGATTCTAGAGCCTGACCCACAAAATGTCTGCTTCACTAGGTTGGGTTTTGAAATGAAAATGAGCGTTTCATGGTGAAGGTCCAGGGATCAGACTTGAAAACCAGGGTTCGATGAAAAATTACGCTTCCTGGTTCCAGGCCTTAATCCACCAGAGTGGAAGTCTGCAGACGCCCAGAGGCGGAGCCAAGGTTTCTCACACATCCCCTGAGTGTCTTTGCAGTGAGCAAATCCGGCTAACGGCCAACTTGGCTAAAGTCCTAGCCAGGCCCTCCACTGCCAAGGAGCCCTGTGAGGCTCCACCCACCAAAGCTATCTAGCCACGTGCTTATTCTGGCTAGAATTTATTCCCAAAATTCCCATATAGTTATTCCTCATCTCCTTCACGTTTTTGCGCAGTGATTACTCAGCTCTGTAATCTGCATACCACACTCTACTTCTAAGTACATTCACCTTATGTTCTTTCCATTATGCCTCCTACATTCAACATACTATATGACTTAGCATTTCTTCTTTCATGATTCCTCTGTCCTCCTGAATATAATATAACCCCTAGGAGGGCAGGCGTCTTTGTCGCTTTTGTGTGCCAATGTCTCCCACGCATCTACAATAAGTTCTTGAAGCCAAATATTTACTCATTGATCATTTGTCAGAACAGTGACTAAACAAGACACTTTGGCTTCAGCTTCCCTGTGTATTTTTGCAATTCCGTGTACTCTCAATGTCCCCCTTAACTTTTCCTGAACGCTGATATTGCATAATGACTTCAAGCATGAAGAGGAATCACATTTTGGAGACAGTCTTCAGAACGATTGTTCTAGTCAGATGTTCAGCTTAATTGTACCTCTTCTCAGACATCACTGCTAAAACTTCTCTAAGATTTTCACCTTTTTACCATCCACTGATACTTTCTCTGAGACATTTCTGACACAATCTCTGAATCACTGCATAGTCATTAATAGCTTTCTATAATTTGAATTTTATAACTTTCCCAGACAATATCAATTCCTCATGCAGAACAGTCTCTGTAATCACAGGGGAAATGATAACCACTTCCCAACAATGATATGAGATCATGGTTTAAGTTACCCCGTGCATTTTGGGGTTCAGAACATCTTTTTCATATATGCTCCACCTGTGAACACCGCACCCATTGTCCCATATCAATACAGCATATCTTTCATTGTTCTATTTTTGAGATTGATGTCAGATTCCCAAAAGGAAGTTAACTATCAAGCTATCCAAAAAGATACTAAATGGATAAAAATATTGCTTACTAAATTGGGCACACTAATTTACTATGCTCTTAGAAGTATTTTCTAAAGTGACTACAGAGATCCACCTGTGTACTCGTGCTTTGAGTAGCCCAGCATCCCTCTACTGTCTTTCCTGTCATGGCCCATCTGGAGTGTTTTTTCTCTTCTCCCTGACCAGACATACAGAGACTGATAAAACTGAGTCTAGCACTTCATAGTGTATAGATTTAATTCCAACATGGTAATGTTTATTTTTCATTATTAATTTATTTTTATTGAAGTATAGTTGTTTTACAATATTAGTTCCAGGTGTACAACATAGTGATTCAATATTTTTATAGGGACTTCCCTGGGGCACAGTGGTTAAGAATCCGCCTGCCAATGCAGGGGCCATGGGTTCGAGCCCTGGTATGGGAAGATCCCACATGCCGTGGAGCAACTAAGCCCGGGCGCCACAACTACTGAGCCCACGTGCCACAACTAATGAAGCCCACGTGCCTAGAGCCCGTGCTCTGCAATAAGAGAAGCCACTGCAATGAGAAGCCTGCGCACCACAACGAAGAGTAGCCCCCACTCTCCGCAACTAGAGAAAGCCCGCGCGCGGCAACGAAGACCCAACACAGCCAAAAATAAATAATTAAAATTTTAAAAATATATTTTTATAGATTATAGTCCATTTAAAGTTATTAAAAACAGTGGCTATATTTCCCTGTGCTATACAATATATCCTTGTTGCTTATCTATTTTATACATAGTGAAACTGAGCAGGACTCTGTTGGTCCTTCCCCGGGACAGACACCCCCAATCCCCATGTCTCCTGACTTTCCCCCCCACCCCTCCCCCGGTCTTGCTGCACAGCTTGTGGGATCTTAGTTCCCCGACCAGGGATTGGACCTGGGCCCTCAGCAGTGAGAGCGTGGAGTCCTAACCCCTTGACCGCCAGGGAATTCCTGACCTGACTCTTGTTAATAGAAAAGTTTTAGCCTCCTAGGCCTTTCCCGAATTCCAAAAAGCAAAATCAGAGAAGTGAGAAAATGCAGAAACAAAGGAAAGCAGTCAAGCAAGACAAAATAATAATAGTTTAGCCATAAAACAAAGCCAAGGACCTTTAGTTCCTCCTCAAGGGCTATAGATAATATCTTGACCATATCCTTGAGTTGTTTTGCAGAAACTAAAACCACCACCAGGTGGAAGAAGTTAACTGTGTGCTGACAACCAGCACATAGACCCCAGACCAGTTAGAGCCAGAAAACTGATAATTGAGATTCCGAAAATATCACCATTACCTCATCATCAACCAGAGAATTGTGCACAAGCTGATCACACATCCTGCCACCCTCCCTCCTCACACTGTCTTTAAAAACCCTTCTTTGAAAGCCATTGGGGAGTTCAGGTCTTTTGAGCATGAGCTGCCTGTTCTTGCTGGTGCCTGCAATAAGCCCTGTACTTTCCTTCACCACAACCGAGTGTCAATGGATTGGCTTTGCTATGCATCAGGTAAACAGCCCAAGATTGGTTTGGTAGCAGTAGTAGTTTGTGTCTCTTAATCCCATACCCCTATTTTGCCCCTCCCCATGAAATGTTTATTAGCTTCTGCCACCAGTGGACACATTTTGTGTCTGAATGACTAGGAATGATATGTGCATTTGGATCTCTGTCCTCTGGGAGCTTCTGCAATGATATGTTTAGTCTCAGGGAGCATGATGAAGTTCACAGGGTCTGAACTAATACATCTCCAACCTTGGATGAACGTCTGCAGGCAACACAACATCCCCCAGAAACCCTGAGTTCTACCCCTTAAGAATGGACAAGTCCCTGGGACTTCCCTGGTGGCACGGTGGTTTAGAATCCACCTGCCAATGCAAGGGACATGGGATCGATCCCTGGTCTGGGAAGATCCCACATGCTGCGGAGCAACTAAGCCCATGCGCCACAGCTATTGAGCCTGCACTCTAGAGCCCGTGCTCTGCAGCAAGAGAAGCCACTGCAATGAGAAACCTGCGCAGCCAAAAATAAAAATAAATAAATTTATTTTTTTAAAAAAAGGACAAGCGCCTTCTAAGTCCTTTGGCCCGCTGACTCCATTTCCCAGCGCCCCTCAGGGGTCTAAGATTGCCAGTAGTCCACGCGCGGGTTACCCCAAGTGTGGGAACTACATTACTCAGAATACTCTGCGTCGATCGGCAGCCTTGCTGAGCCAATGAAGGCTCAGAACAGAGGCGTTTCCGTGAGGGTTGCCTAGCGTGGGGCGGGACTTCCGGCGTCCTCCTCCGGGCGGTCATTTTGGCTGCTCGGGTGTATTCCTACGGGCAGAAGTTCTGGAGCGTTTAGTGGGGCCGACGGGACAGGACCGAGAAAGCGACGGGGCAGTCGTTGTTCCCGCTGCACAAAGGCGAGTCTGAGGCTCGGCCGCGGCGCCGCCCGAGATGATCCGCACCAGGGCCGGTTTAAGAACCGCCGGCCCGCTCCTGGCCCCGCTCCGCCCACAGGCCTGGATGGCTGCGGCCGCTCGGAGGGACCCGCCTCAGGTAAACGCTCGTCCTCGGGCCCTCACCCCACCAGACACTAAAGCCCCAAGTGCTCTCGTCCCTGCAGCCCAGGCCCCGGTGTCCAGGACGGTGAGGCGCTAGTATATGGGCTCCTGTTTCTGACAGGGGTTAACACCTTAGCTTTCCTGTTTAATTTTACTATCGGGGGTGTGATTAGATGTGGGAGAGGGTTACAGGCACAGGAACCGGCATGTACAAAGGCTTGGAGTTGCGACTGAGCCGTGAGGATTCGGAAAACCTGGGCTCCGTTGTGCCTGGCGAGGAACAAAGTTTGAGGTGGAGTCGCGCCTGGAATAGCAGGCTGAGGCCTCTGCCTATATTCTCAGAACTCTGAGCGCTGCGGAAAATTTAAAACTAAGGGGGGACACAAACTACATTAGGCTTTTAAAAGTTTCCCAAAGGCTGTTCAACGGAGGAACAGACTGAAGGAGGAGGATGAAGAATTAGGGCACCAGGAGGTTGGATCTTCGTTCAAGCGCACAGAGCTAGTAAGGTGAGACACTGAGGCACGGAGGTTAGGCATCCAGCCCTAGTTCACCAGGCTCAAGGGCCAGGCGTGGGCACACAGGGGCCTGAACCCACTGAAACCTGACATGGTTATATTCATTCATCTGTAACCTGTCTCTTAAAACATGGCTGCAGAAGTGCTTATGGGACCTATACCGGTACGTGTAGAGTGTCCCAGCCCCTTACTGTTCCCTACCCCCACCCATATATTCTCTGTATTGTGGTGTCGTGGTATTCGTTAAGGATCCAAGCTCAGGGTCCCGAGTCTACGAAGGATTATATGGAGGTATTTCCATTTCTGGCACCGAATGTAAATGGACGTGGAAAGGTTATCCCAGTACCAGGATGTAAAAATGTTTAGAGGTAGAGCTGAGTTGGGATCATTAAGATCTCCTTTCCATCAGGTGGGAAGAAGGAGCAGGAGGACAAGATTCGGGGCTGGAATGGCTGCCTAAGAAGTTGGGTATCTATTCTGGAGGTGATAGGAAGTTTGGATCAGAGGAGGGGAATGATCTTACCTAGGTCTTTTAAAAAATTTTTTAATTTTTAAAAATTTTTTTTAAAATTTTTTGTCTGTGTTGGGTCGTCGTTGTTGTGCGCGGGCTTTCTCTAGTTGCGGTGAGCAGGGGCTACTCTTTGTTGCAGGGCGTGGGCTTCTCATTGCAGTGGCTTCTCTTTTTGCAGAACACGGGCTGTAGGCGCACGGGCTTCAGTAGCTGTGGCACGCGGGCTCAGTAGTTGTGGCTCTTGGGCTCTAGAGTGCAGGCTCAGTAGTTGTGGCGCAGGGGCTTAGTTGCTCCGTGGCATGTGGGATCTTCCTGGACCAGGGCTTGAATTCATGTCCCCTGCATTGGCAGGCAGATTCTTAACTACTGCGCCACGAGGGAAGTCCCCCCTTTTTTTAAAAAATAAATTTATTCATTTATTTACTTTTGGCTGCATTGGGTCTTCATTGCTGCGTGCGGGCTTTCTCTGGTTGTGGCGAGTGGGGGCTACTCTTCATTGTGGTGCACAGGCTTCTCATTGCGGTGGTTTCTCTTTGTTGCGGAGCATGGGTTGTAGGCATGTGGGCTTCAGTAGTTGTGGCACATGGGCTCGGTAGTTGTGGCTCACGGGGTTTAGTTGCTCCGCAGCATGTGGGATCTTCCCGGACCAGGGCTCGAACCCATGTCCCCTGCATTGGCAGGCGGATTCTTAACCACTGAGCCACCAGGGAAGTCCCTTACCTAGGTCTTAACAGGCTGCATATGGGTGCATAGTGGAGAACAGATTGTGAGACTGAGGGAAGAGGAAGGAAAACCAGGGTGGAGGCTATTATAGTAGGCCACTTGAGGGTTCATGGAACAGAGTGGTAGCTTAGAAGTGGCTGGATTCTGGATGTGTTTTTAATAAGGGTTAACTAGATTTCTTAATGTGGAAGGAAAGTGTCTTGTTCTGCTTGGGTTGCTATAACAAAATACCATAAGCTAGATGACATAAACACCAGGAGTTTATTTCTCACAGTTTTGGAGGCTAGAAGTCCAAGATCAGGATGCCTGCATGGTCAGGTTCAGATGAGGGCCTGCTTCCTGGTTCATAGACACCATCTTCTTACTGTGTCCTTACATGGTGGACAACAGAGAGAGGAGCAAGCTCTCTCGTGACATTTATAAGGGTGCTAAACCCATTCACGTGGGGCCTGCCTTCATGACCTCATCTAATCCTAATTTCCTCCCAAAGGCTCCGGCTCCTAATACCATGAAATTGGGAGGTTTTGTGTCAACTATGAATTTTGGGGGGACATAAACATTCAGTTTTATAACAGTGAGAGAGTGAAACAGAGGATTCAGAGATGAATCCAGGTGGTTTTTTTCCCCTGAAGTATTATATAATTGACTTCTATTAGTTTCAGTTGTACAGCATAGTAATTAGCTATTTTTGTACGTTACAAAATGATGACCATGATAAGTCTTGTTACTGTCTGTCACCATTCAAAGTTATTACAATATTATTGACTATGTTCCCTACACTGTACATTACATCCCTGTGACTTACTTGTTTTGTACCCGGAAGTTTGTTTTGCGGTTACCCTGAGGTTTTGATACAGCAGTCTATATATGTATATCGTTTTAAGTTGCTGGTCTCTTAATGTCAAATGCATTTGCAATATCCTGCATTTGTACTCTCTGCTTCTCATGATTGCTGGTTTTGATATCATATTTGTGTGTGGATGATTTCCTACTTTGACTGTATGTTTACCTTTACCGGTGAGCTTTCCCATTTGTAATTTTCTTGTTTCTAGTCCTGGCCTTTTCTTCTAGAGAAGTTCCTTTAGCATTTGTTGTAAAGCTGGTTTGGTGATGCTGAATTCTCTTAGCTTTTGCTTGTCTGTAAAGCTTTTGACTTCTCCGTTGAATCTGAACGAGAGCCTTGCTGGGTAGAGTATTCTTGGTTGTAGGTTTTTCCCTTTTCTGACCTGCAGAGTTTCTGCTGGAAAATCAGCTGATAACCTTATGGGGATTCCCTTGTATGTTATTTGTTGCTTTTCCCTTGTTGCTATTTTTTTTTTTTTTTTGGCTGCAGCTTGCAGGATCTTAGTTCCCCGACCAGGGATTGAACCTGGGCCACAACCATGAAAAGGCTGAGTCCTAACCATTGGACCACCAGGGAATTCCCAAGTTCTGTATATTTCAGTGATGTATTTATGGTTATATATGCTCTCAAAAGATGCTGAATTGTACATTAGAAAGAGTACATTTTGCAGTATATACTACACAAAATTAAGACAAAGGTCAGAGAGCTATTATTATTATTATTATTTTAAATAGGGTTGTCATGAAAGGACTCTAATGAAGACATTAGGCCGGTAACTTGAAAGGATTGCGCAGCAAGCACTCCATGTGGCTATTTGAGAACAAAGAAATTCAGGCAGAGAGATCTGAAATTATAAAGCTCTCTGGTGTTTGCTTAGGTAACATCAAAGTAGTCCCATTTGGTTTTGTTAAAAAACAGAATTCAGCCAAGTAAATTTTAAAGATCTTATTGGCTTTATTCAGTAATTCATGAATTGGGCAGCATCCCATCTAACGAATAGAAAGGAGCTCTGAAGAGCTATGAGAAAGTTATACTATAAAAGAGCTTATTGTTTGTGGTAAGGTTACCTTTCTTTAGGCAACGGCAGGCAGGGGTTTGTCAGGCAAATTACCTCACTAGTGCTGACCAGGTTAATTCCAGATTGACTTATTTAAGATTCGGTTTCTAGGGGAGGCTGAAACTGTAATTAAGTTAGGTGTTAAGTCTTGGTTTGGTGAGTGAAGCTCAGTTCAAGTGACGCCATTTTGGGCCAGTTTTCTCTTTTTTTAAACAATTTTTAAAAATTTAATTTTTATTTTCTAATATTTATTTATTTATTTATTTGGTTGTGCTGGGTCTTAGTTGTGGCAGGCAGGCTCCTTAGTTGTGGCTCACCAGCTCCTTAGTTGCAGTATGTGGGCTCCTTAGTTGTGGCAGGTGGGCTCCCTCGTTGCAGTTAAAGGGCTCCTTAGTTGCAGCACGTGGGCTTTTTAGTTGCAGCAGGTGGGCTTCTTAGTTGCGGCCATGGGCTTCTTAGTTGCAGCACATGAGCTCCTTAGTTGTGGCATGCGAACTCTTAGCTGCAGCATGCATGTGGGATCTAGTTCCCTGACCAGGGATTGAACCCAGGCCCCCCTGCATTGGGAGCATGTAGTCTTAACCACTGTGCCACCAGGGAAGTCCCTTTAATTTTTATTTTATATTGGGGTATAGTTCATTAACAATGTTGTATTAGTTTCAGGTGTACAGCAAAGTGGCTCAGTTATACATACACATGTATCCATTCTTTTTCAGATTCTTTTCCCATATAGGTTATTATAGAATATTGAGTAGAGTTCCCTGTGCTATATAGTAGGTCCTTGTTGGTTATCTATTTTAAATATAGTAGTGTGTATATGTTAATCCCAAACTCCTAATTTATCCCTCCCCCCACCCCCACCTTTCCCCTTTGGTAACCATAAGTTTGTTTTCAAAGTCTGTTTCTGTTTTGTAAATAAGTTCATTTGTATCATCTTTTTAGATTCCACATTTCAGTGATATCATATGATATTTGTCTTTCTCTGTCTGACTTCACTTAGTATGATAATCTCTGGGTCCATCCATGTTGCTGTAAATGGCATTATTTTGTTCTTTTTTATGGCTGAGTAATATTCCATTATATGTTTACCACATTTTCTGTATCCATTCCTCTGTCATGGACATTTAGGTTGCTTCCATGTCTTGGCTATTGTAAACAGTGCTGCAGTGAACATTGGGGTACATGGGTGCATGTATCTCTTCTTTCTTCCTTCCTTCCTTCCTTCCCCTCTCCCTCCCTCCCTCCCTTCCTTCCTTTCTTCTTTTCTTCCTTCCTTCCTCGGCTTTCATCATCTCACTTCCCCCACCAGGAATTGAACACTTGCCATGGCATGAATCCTAACCACTAGGCACCAGGGAACTCCCCTGCATGTATCTTCTCGAATTATGGTTTTCTCCAGATATATGTCCAGGAGTGGGTTTTTAAACAATTTTAGGGAGAATACATTTTGTGAAACAGAAGTAGTCTTCTCAAATTTACAATATTTTGATTTGACATCTGTAATGATAGGGCTTTGGGAGATTTTTTTTTTTCTTTATACACAAACCACACTTCAATTTTAGATGGATGCAGTATCGTCTCCATGGTATATCATAAGCTGTTTGCAGCAGATGTCATAATTCCTATTTATATTTCTGACTGAAACTCTCCTTATACCACAACCACCAATTAGGGGAGTGGAATTGCATCCTACCCCAGTGACTGTTGGCACAGTTTCACTTACTGCCTGGAGCGTATGCTGGCTTAAAGAGAGAAGACTTTCAGAATCACCAGCTCGGGTCTCAGATACATTCTCTGCTCTTTAGAGATGTAAAGTCCTGGGTTCGACCATCACTGTTCTAAGATTTCAGTGTTCGCATTGACTAAAAAGACTCCACATGGAGATTTCCTTTTTAGCCTTACCGTCTTCACTTAGTTGGGGAACATTCAGAAAATCTAGGACATCTTCCCCTGAACTGTCTTAATAATTATAAATATTTCAGTACTTTCAGGGAAAAGAGCTCAGTCATTATAGATCTGTCATTTAAAACTTCCCAAACCCTGCTCACAGATTTCACCTGAACTCCTGTGCACATATGTTGTCCCCTGGACCAGCAGCCTTTTTCCATCTCCTGTTATTTTCCTCTCCAGATTGCAGTTCTTGGCTCAACATGTTTATTAAACTTTTGGCAAGGCCAGTAAAATCTTAATTGTTAGTTCATTAAGTTCCCCAGTATTACTCCCCTCTATCTTGATATTCTGCCCCTGCCCCCCTCAGAAAGAACAAAGAAATCACCATTTGAAAACACTTTCTGCTTTCTAGCCTAAAACAAATCATTTAACTCTAATGTCAGCTAAGGACCATGCCCCCATGTCTTAACTTCTCTGTGGACTGGTTCTTTATCAAATCTCATGACTGGTGACCTGTTTATTACTGCTCTCTCTCTGGCTCTTTTTAAACTAACATTATAAACACTTATACCTTCTAAAAATAGTTTTTTCTGGGACTTCCCTGGTGGCACAGTGGTTAAGACTCTGCTCCCAGTGCAGGGAGCCCAGGTTCAATCCCTGGCCAGGGAGCTAGATCCCATAGATTTGCTCAGCTAATGCAATGCCCAAATCCTAACTTTTAAAAAAAGTTGAGTAAAAGCAGAAAATTAAATCTCAAAATAAAATTTCAAAATTAACATTCAGCAATTAATTCTTAATAATGGAAGTGAAATAATTCACCCACACGCATGCCGCAACTAAGAGTTCACAATGTCACAACTGGGGAGCCTGCCTGCTGCAACTAAGACCCGGCACAACTAAATGAATGAATGAATGAATAATTTTAAAAAATAAAAATAGTTTTTTCTCTCTTAGTGATCCAGTACATTTCCTGTTCTACTGTCTCTTTCACCTTTTACAACTGAACTTGTAAAGAGCATTTTTTTTCTCTCTTCCGATTACCTCAGCTATGTAGCTCTACTCACTCAGGTTTGGTTTATTAGCCTCACACCTCCATCGTCATTAACAAACTCCTAAGTCCAATGGTAACTTCTAAGATTTTGTTTAAATGTCCTCTCAGAAGCTTTTGCCACAATTGACATTTTTATTCTTAATTTGAATTTGTTGGGTCCTCTTTTTCTCCCATCCCTTTAATATGGGACTGCCCAAGAGCTCAGTCATGTCTAAATTCTCAATCTTCACACACATTCTATTGTGATTTCATGCAGTGTCATGACTGTAAATAGCACTATAAGCCCCAAACTTGCAAGTGTACATCTCCGTAACATACCTCACTTTGAAACTCCACAGTTATCTGTATAATAGACCTTTTCTTGGAATTCTAGTAGACATCACCAACTCAACATGTTAAAAAAAATTTCTCCTGAGCTTCTTTCCAATCCTTCCTGGTCATAGCTTTCCCTGTCTCAGTTGGTGCCAATTCCATTCTTCCATTTGCTGAGACAGGCCAAAAATCTAGATATCCTTGATGCATTCTTTTTCTTACACCTCATATGCAGTCATAAGAAATCCTATTGGTTCTGCTCTCAAAATTTATCCAGAGTTCGACCACTTTCCATAACCACTTCTGCTGCCAGCCTGGTCAGAGCCAACATCCTTTCTTACCTGGATTTCTTCAACAGCAGTCTCTATGCTCCCACCCTTATTCTTCTGCAGTGTTTTCTCAGCTTACCAGACAACACGGCCTTTCAGCAGGTGAGATAGAAAATGTCAGTCTTTTGGTCAAAATTCTGTAATGACTACCATTTTCCTAAGAGAAAATTCAAAATCCTTACCAGGACCCTACGGAGCTTCGTGTTCCTTTCTGACCTCTCTCTCTGTTTTGTTTGTTTATTTATTTGTTTTTGTTGTTCTTGTTGTTTTGGCTGCACTGCACTGCTTGTGGGATCTCAGTTCCTGACCAGGGATTGAACCCAGGCCCCCTGAAGTGGAAGCATGGAGTCCTACCCACTGGACCACCAGGGATTTCCCACTGACCTCCTCTCTTAAACTTTCTGCCTCACTCAACTGGTTTCATGTACATGGGCACCTGAGTTTGCCTGGGACATGACATGACCCTGGCTGTTTCTTTTGCTTGGATCATATGCCCAAAATATTCACATGGATTATTCCTTCACCTCTTTTCAAGTGTTGTCTAAAATATCCAACTGTCAATGAGGTCTCCCTTTACTAACATTTAATATTGCATCCCTTCCACTAATTGAGCTCCTTTTTTCTCCAAAGGTACCTTTATCTTATTACATATTGTATATTCTATTTTTTTAAAGTACCTTTTTAAAAAAATATTTATTATTTATTTTGTGCTGGGTCTTAGTTGTGGCACACAGGATCTTTGTTGAGGCATGCGGACTTCTTAGTTGTGACATGCAGACTCTTAGTTGCACGTGCAGGCAGGATCTAGTTCCCTGACCAGGGATCGAACCCGAGCCCCCTGCGTTGGGAGCACAGAGTCTTACCCACTGCACCACCATGAAAGTCCCTGTTTATTTTAATTATTATCAAATGTCCACCTTTCTTAGCTATCTTGGTTCTCTAATTATGAGTCTCATTTCCTGACATAGCTCACCTACTGAGAATAATGTGACATACTTTAGGTGCTTAACACATATTTATTGAGGCAGCGAATATGGGTTTGACCCCCTTCTTCCTGTTCATTTCTAAGAGTCTGGCAGTTTTTACTTAAATGGTTTTTTCTTTTCCTCTCCCTTCCAGGCTATAATTTTGCAAGGTTTTCCAAAATGAAAACTGAATAATATTTAGGGAAAAAACTCCTCAGATTGGCCTTAAACAGAGCCAGACCTTTTGCACAGATTCCTTCTCTCACTACTCAGACCTCACCTGTCATTTTCACCTGATCTTTTCAGGCATGTCATATTTGGTGGTACCCAGTATTATGTCTTATTTCTGAACAATTTGTACATGCTTCTAATATTTAACCATGATAATACTTTTTGAAAACCTGTAATTTTAGAAGGAACAAAAGTTGTACATGAGGTGCCATACTGCATCTTTATCCATGAATGATATCAGATATTGAGACAGTTTTGGTATATTGGAAGTCCATAAGCTTCTCCTAATAATAGACGTATATTTGCCTGCAAGGTGTTTTAATTGAACCTCTATTAAAAATTATTTTACCTAAGTCTGAATTTAAAAAAATTTTTTATTTTATATTAGAATATAGTTAATTAACAATGTTGTGTTAGTTTCAGGTGTACAGCAAAGGGATTCAGTTATACATATACATGTATCTATTCTTTTTCAAATTCTTTTCCCATTTAGGTTATTACAGAATATTGAGCAGAGTTCCCTGTGCTACATAGTAGATCCTTGTTGGTTATCTATTTTAAATATAGTAGTGTGTATATGTCAATCCCAAACACCCAGTTTATCACCACCACCACCCCCAACCCCACCCGGCCACCTTTCCCCTTTAGTAACCATAAGTTAGTTTTCTTAGTAGGTGAGTCTGTTTTCTATTTTGTAAATAAGTTCATTTGTATCTTTTTTTTTTTTAGATTCCGCATATGAGTGATATCATGTGATATTTGTCTTTCTCTGTCTGACTAACTTCACTTAGTATAGTAATCTCCAGGTCCATCTACGTTATGTAAATGGCATTGTTTCATTCTCTTTAATGGCTGAGTAGTATTCTATTGTATGTATGTACCACATCTTCTTTATCCATTCCTCTATCAATGGGCATTTAGGTTGCTTCCATGTCTTGGCTGTTGTAAACAGTACTGCAGTGAACATTGGGGTGCATGTTTCCTTTCAAACCATGGTTTTCTTCAGATATATGCCCAGGAGTGGAATTGCTGGATCATATGATAGCTCTATTTTTAGTTTTTTAAGGAACCTCCATACTGTTCTCCATAGTGGCTGTACCATTCTATTGGGTTGGCCAAAAAGTTCGTTCCGGTTTTACAGAAAAACCCGAACGAACTTTTTGGCCAACTCAATACATTCCCACCAACAGTGTAGGAGGGTTCAATAACAGTCTGAGTTTGATGACCTGGTGGTAATAGAAGTGAAAACTTGGTGAGAACTATGAAATAACCCACAGAGTTGGGTTTTCTCTTCCCTACTTTACACCTCTGCCAGTATGGCTGACTAAGGTCAGCCTCTCCTGAGGTTGAAGGGATTCAGTATTTTTAATTTTGCTAAGGAAAAATGATGAGAAAGAATAATGTTATTAGAATCCAATGTGATATTATCTCAACGTGAGAGGTTTTGAGATATGTTACACTCCAGAATAAACGGATAACATTATAGCAAATGGAAAACAAACTCAACATGACTAATTATTAATATAAAAAATTTTTAAATAATAGTACAGAATATTAAAAAATCCTAGAAAAGTGAGGAGGGTGATAGGAAAAAACCCACAAGAACTAATCAAACAGCAACAAATGGACTGACTCACAGCTGAAATCATTTCATCTATAATCCTGCTCCATCTCCCTCCAGCAACTGCTTATGCTAAGACAAACTCCAAAAGTCGTGTCACTACATCCCTAAATAGTTAAGTAAGGGAATTCCCTGGCGGTCCAATGGTTAGGACTCCACGCTTTCACTGCCGAGGGTGTGGGTTCAATCCCTGGTCAGGGAGCTAAGATCCCGCAAAACATGTGGTGTGGCCCCCCAAAAAAGAAAAATAAACCCTTAAGTACGTGTACCTAATAGAATAGGACTTTTTTGTTTAACTTAATTGTAGTATTTTATCATATGTAACTATAAACAATAATTCCTCCATATTATCCAGTACCAAACAGTATTCAAATATTCCTGAATGTTTATATTTTGACAGGTTCATTTAAAGAATCATGAGATCATTTCTTATTTGTTATTATATTTTATATCTCTTGATTTTATAATTGTCTATGGATAACTCCCTTTTTAAAATCATTTATTTATTTTCGGCCACGTTGCGTCTTCGTTTCTGTGCGCAGGCTTTCTTTTTAGTTGAGGTGAGCGGGGGCTATTCTTTGTTGCGGTGTGCAGGCCTCTCATTAAGGTGGCTTCTCTTTTTGCGGAGCACAGGCTCTAGGTGCATGGGCTTCAGTAGTTGTGGCACATGGGCTCAGTAGTTGTGGCTCGTGGGCTCTAGACCGCAGGCTCAGTAGTTGTGGCGCACGGGCTTAGTTGCTCCATGGCATGTGGGATCTTCCCATACCAGGGCTCGAACCCATGGCCCCTGCATTGGCAGGCGGATTCTTAACCAGTGCGCCACCAGGGAAGCCCAGTAACTCCCTTTTATACATTAATTTTTTTTGTTTGAAAGAGATCATATTCCATGTAGAATTTTCTGATACTCTGATTTGGCGTACTGCCTTCTCATGATGTCTTTTAATGTGACCTCCCATGCTTAATATTTCCTGCAAAAAGGTAGTTATTTTAGAGATGAGATCAGATTCAGAATTATTCATTTTTCTCTTTTGTAAGATTATGATCAATGTAGTCAGTGTGTCAACTGCACCTGAGTCACTCTCATCTAAGGGCTTTAGCAGCCATTGATGATTATTGCCTGTACCATCAATGTAGGTGATGGTTCTACCCTCCCTTTTCCTGTATTAGGTGGAACATGTTTTTTACAGACAAGAAAGGTATTGGAGGAGAAGTTCAGATAGAAAAAAATATGCAAAAGTATCTGGATTCTTTTTATCTCTCCTTTCTCAGTGTGATGATTTGATCCTTTGCTATTCTTCCAATAGAGGGTTTTTTTTTTAGTAGTAGTAGTAGTAGTAGTAGTAAACGTAAAGGATTTTTATAAATTTATTCTTTAATCCATTGTAGATACAGTTGACCCTTAAACTGTGGGGGTTAGGGGTGCCGACCCCCTACACAGTCAAAAATTTGAGTGTAACTTTTGATTCCCCCAAAACGTAATTACTAATAGCCTACTGTTGACCAATACATATTTTCTATGTTATATGTATTTTATACCTAAGGGTAGAGAAAAGAAAATGCTGTTGAGAAAATCATAAAGAAAAGAAAATACATTTACAGTATTGTATTGTATTTATGGATGGCCAACAGGCACATGAAAAGATGCTCAACATTGTTTATCATCAGAGAAATGCAGATCAAAACCACAGTGAGATATCACTTCACACCTGTCAGAATGGCTATCATCAAAAAGACCACAGGATTTCCCTGGTGGTGCAGTGGTTAAGAATCTGCCTGCCAGTGCAGGGGACATGGGTTCGAGCCCTGGTCCGGGAAGATCCCACATGCTGTGGAGCAGCTGAGCCATGCACCACAACTACTGAGCCTGCGCTCTAGAGCCCACGAGCCACAACTATGGAGCCCATGTGCCACAACTACTGAAGCCCGAGCGCCTAGAGCCTGTGCTACACAACAAAGAGAAGCCACCAATGAGAAGCCCACACACCGCAATGAAGAGTAGCCCCAGCTCGCTGCAATTAGAGAAAGCTCATGCGCAGCAAGAAGACCCAATGCAGCCAAAAATTAAAAAAAAAATAAAAAATAAGATAAGACCACAAATAACAAGGATGTGGAGAAAAGAGAACCCTCCTACGCTGTTAGCGGGAACGTAAATTGGTGCAGCCACTGTGGAAAAGAATATGGAGGTTCCTCAAAAGAACTAAAACTAGAACTACCATATGATCCAGCATTGCCACCCCTGGCTATTTATCCAAACAAACAAACAAAAACCCACTAATTTGAAAAGATACATGTACCCCAGTGTTCATAGCAGCATTATTTACAGTAGCCAAGATAAGAAGCAACCTAAGTGTCCATCAATAGATGAGTGGGTAAAGAAGATGTGGGATATATATAGTTGTATATATCTTTGATATATGTATTATATATATTATGTGTATATGTTTAATAGAATAGAATACTACTCAGCCATAAAAAGAATGAAGTTTTGCCATATGCAACAACATGAATGGACTTGGAGCGTATTATGCTTAGTGAAATAATTCAAAGAGAAAGGGAAATACTGCATGATATCACTTATATGTGGAATCTAAAAAAGAAGACAAACTGGTGAAGGTAACAAAAAAGAAACAGGGACTTCTCTGGTGGTCCAGTGGTTAAGAACCCGCCTTCCAATGCAGGGGACTCAGGTTTGATCCCTGGTTGGGGAACTAAGATCCCACATGCTGCGGGGCAACTAAGCCCGCTCATTGCAACTACTGAGCACTTGAGCCACAACTGGAGAGCCCGCGTGCCGCAATTGCTGAGGCCTCAAGCCACAACTAGGACTTGATGCAGCCAAAAATTAAATAAATAAAAATATGTTAAAAAGACTCACAGATATAGAGTACAAACTAGTGGTTACTAGCAAGGAGAGCAAAGGGGAGGGGCAAGATAGAAGTAGGGGATTTAGACGTACAAACTACTATGTATAAAATAAGCTACAAGGATATATTGTACATAAGGAATATAGGCAATATTTTATAACTGTAAATGGAGTATAACCTTTAAAAAGTGTGAATCACTATGTTGTACACCTGAAGCTTATTGTAAATCAGTTCTACCTTAATTAAAAAATAAGATAATGTGAAAAAAATTCATATTTACAGGTATAATAATTCGTATGTTAATAATAAAGCAGCAGTATGATTGCTTCATGATAGCCTAGCCTATACACTAATGAATGAATGATCATAAAATTTTTATGGCATACAGTATTACAATTATATTCATACGAGTTACCTGTGATGACAGGTTGATATGCAGTTTCTCCAATTAAGAGAAAAAGAGAGAGATACTATATAATAATATAATCATTTGAAAGCAAAGTTATAAAACAGTAAAAAACTAACACATTATTAATTTTATATTAAATATCACTCACCTTATTCCTATGTAAGGATGGGCTATCCACTTCAATACAAGTCTTTTTTTTTTTTTTTTTTTTTTGGCTGCCCCACGCATCATGCGGGATCTTAGTTCCCTGACCAGGGATCTTAGTTCCCTGACCAGGGATCGAACCCATGCCCCCTGCAGTGGAAGCGTGGAGTCCTAACCACTGGACCGCCAGGGGATACCTCAATACAAATCTTGCACACAGTGTTCTACATGATGAATACTTAGGCAATGATGATGATGACGCAAAAAAGTCTCATACAGGTCTTACCATACAGTTATTAGATTTTCACACAAAGACACACACACATACACAACAGATAAGTTTATTAACTGTAAGTCATGATGATTATTTACTGTTCACTAAGTGGAAGTGGATCATCATAAAGGTCTTCATCCTTGATGTCTTCATGTTGAGTAGGCTGAGGAGGGGGAGGAAGAGGAGGGATCGGTCTTGCCGTCTCGGGGTGGCAGAGGTGATAGAGGTGGAGGAGGTGGAAGGGGAGGCTGGAGAGGCAGGCACGCTTGGTCGAGCTTCACAGAAATACATAATTTCTGTCCGACTTCTTTACTTTTTCATTTCTTTAAAAATGTTTCTGTATGGTACCAATCCTTCTTCCACTGTTTGCCTTAGTTTCAGTGCCTGTATCATACAAGGGTCCATGTCGTAAAAGAAGTCAAAAGCAGTCTTGAATAGTCAGAACTCTTCGCCAGATTGTCTAATGTCAATTTGTTTTCAGGCCCTGATGCTTCTACATCACCTTCCTCATCATCTGGCACTGGTTCGGAAGCACTCGTCTCCATCAAGTCGTCTTCGTGAATTCCTCTGGAGTGGTGTTCAGTTAGCTCTTGAATTTCTCCAAGATCCATATCTTGAAACCCTTCACCTTCACACCTTTTTTTTTTTTTTGTCATATCCACAATCTCTTTCATGATTTCCTTGATTGGTTTTGTTTTATTTATTTATTTATTTTAATTTATTTTATTTTTGGCTGTGTTGAGTCTTCATTGCTGCATGCGGCCTTTCTCTAGTTGCAGCGAGTGGGGGCTACTCTTCATTGCGGTGCACAGGCTTCTCATTGCGGTGGCTTCTCTTGTTGCAGAGCACGGGCTCTAGACACACGGGCTTCAGTTGCTGCAGCACGCGGGCTCAGTAGTTGTGGCGCACGGACTTAGTTGCTCCGCAGCATGTGGGATCTTCCTGGACCAGGGCTCGAACCTGTGTCCCCTGCATTGGCAGGCGGATTCTTAACCACTGTGCCACCAGGGAAGCCCGATTGGCTTTGTTTTAAATCCTGTGAAGTCATCTGGACACAGTTTTCTCCAGTACGAATTTATTGTTTCAGGCTTTATGGCTTTCACAGCTTTTTCTATAGCAACAATGGCATCTTCAATGGTGTAATCCTTCCCAACTTCCATGATGATTTCTTTATCAGGATTCTCTTCCATAGCTTTGGTAATCTTTCCATATGAGGCTTACAGGTTGTTATGATCCCCTGATCTAGAGGCTGAATTAGAGGCATGTGTTTGGGGGCAAGTAGACCACTTTGAAGCCTTTGGTGTTGAACTCATTTGTTTCTGTGTGACCAGGGGCGTTGTCCAATTTAAAAGAACTCTGGGGCTTCCCTGATTATTATAGGATGCAGCATGATTTATTCAGTCTCCCATTGATAGATACTACGTTGATTAATCTTTGTTATTATAAAACAATCAATACCAAATAGCTCTGTTACTACAAAAGACTTGCTCTTGTTAAATTAAAACAATTTGCTATGTGAGCAAATCAATTTTCTGGTAGATTCAAATAAAATCAGTTTCTAACGTACTTTCTAAATTGATGGAGTAGTTTCTACTAACATTACTTTGCATATTATCTTCATTCAGACTGGGTTGGGCTCCTTGGAAATTCCTCACTCTTTATAACTTTGTAACTCAAATTGGGGCATGGGTTGAGACCTCTGTGGGTCAGTTGGTCTTTGCTAACAAGTTGGTTCTTTCTCTAAAGGGATCATCTACCAATGGCATGTTTTGGATTGAATGATGCTGGAAGTCAACATGTCTTCTGTTTACACAGAAAGGGCATGGAGCTTTCCCCCAGCATGACTTGCTTCCTGAGTAGTTTCTAGGCCATTAACCTTTGTCCCAGTACCTCTTTGGAGATCAAATTCTTAGCTCCATCCACTGAGTACATTGGCTTCTCCTATTTCCTCGACTGTATCCTGAAACTCCTGGTATATATTAACATTCCTGTGAGAGTAGCGAGGAGCAGAAACAGAAGTATGGGGGGGGAAACATATGCATATCTTCCTGGGATATTCCAGATAGATTGAGAGGAAATATCGTCAGTATCTGTGATATTGATGTAATGTGTTTGAGCCTTGCGGTCTGGGCTAATGACTCTATTGTCTTTGTTCTTTTCAGATACAAGCAGTAAGTCCAATACATTCTCAGCAATAGACTTTCTTCTGGACCTTCCTATGAAGCCAGAGCCACATGCACCATCCTGATCCTGGTGAGCATGTTTGGCTTTTTTACTTATTCACTTCTATTTTGTCCTTTTAGATGGCCCTAGTTGTAAACCCAAGCTCTGGGCTGATGAAAACGTTTCTTCACTTGCGTCTTTGTATTTCTCAACATTTTGTCCCTTTGTGCTGATTAGCAGTGACAACCCTGTCTCTAAGTTCTGTTTGTCTGCTGGGTAAGGCAAACATCTTTTTTCCAAATATGGCCTCTGGGCTTTAAGTTCCCTCCAGGACATTCAATCGTGTATTTAATAAATTTTTCTTTTTATGTTTATAGTCTTATAAAGTATGCCAGTTAATCTGTTGGGAATTTTGCATCCACTATTGAATAACAATTGAAATAACTCATAGTAGTTGTAGGATACAAAAGAAACTGTTGAGGAAAGGGGAACCCTTCCAAGGCCGAAGAGTGGGCTCTTGTCTTACACTAGGAAGTGAACTGTCCGAGGAGACACACGTGCTGACAAAGCAAGAGACTTTATTGGGAAGTGATGCCCGGGCAGAGAGCAGCAGGGTGAGGGATCCCAGGAAGAACTGCTCTGCCACGTGGCTCACAGTCTCATGTTTTATGGTGACGGTTAGCTTCCAGGTTGTCTCTGGCCAGTCATCTCGCTTGGCCCATAGTCTGACTTAGGGTCCTTCCTGGTGGCTCACACATCTCTCAGCCAAGATGGATCCAGCGAGAAGGGCTCTGGGAGGTTGGTCGTCTCCTCCCTCTTTTGGCCCCTCCCGGTTAGTTTTTGGGTTAGCTTTCTGCTCCCACACCTTGTTCCTTATCGGAACCTCCTGTTGTGAGACAGCTCAGGCAAGCGGGCCTGGCCAAGGCAGGTGGTTTTAGTCACCAGTTCCCTAATGAAACTATTGTGTAAATAATTATTCAAAGATGTCGCTCGAAAGTAACGTGTGGCTTTTTCAGGTTTTGGGAGTTTGATGGTAGAAATCCAATGCTGATTTGAAATTTTTTTTTTTAAATAACCCCAGTTCTTTAATTATTAAGGGAAGGGCTCTGAATCTGGTCCTTTATCTTTTTTTTTAAATTGGAGTATAATTATTTTACAATGTTGTGTTTCTGCTGTACAAGGAATTGAGTCAGCTATATGTATACATATACCCCCTCCCTCCCTCCCTGCCTCCCTCCTAGGTCCCACCCATCTAGGTCATCACAGAGCACCGAGCTGAGCTCCCTGTGCTATACCGCTGGTTCCCACTAGCTATCTGTTTTACACATGGTAGTGTATTTATGTCAAACCTAATCTCCCAGTTCATCCCACCATCCCCTTCCCCTTCTGTGTTCACACATCCATTGTCTATGTCTGCATCTCTATTTGTGCCCTGGAATTAGGTTCATCTGTACCATTTTTCTAGATTGCACATACATGCATTGATATACAATATTTGTTTTTCTCTTTCTGATTTCACTCTGTATGACAGACTCTGGGTCCATCCACATCTGTACAAATGACCCACTTTCGTTCCTTGTTATGGCTGAGCAATATTCCATTATATATATATATGTACCACATCTTCTTTATCCATTCATGGATAAAGTGTCAGTGGACACTTAGATTGTTTACATGTCCTGACTATTGTAAATAGTGCTGCAATGAACATTGGGGTACATGACTCTTATTGAATTATGGTTTTCTCAGGGTATATGCCCAGTAGTGGGATTGCTGGGTCATATGGTAGTTGTAGTTTTAGTATTTTAAGGGACCTCCATACTCTTCTCCATATAGTGTAGGAGGGTTCCCTTTTCTCCACACCCTCTCCAGCATTTATTGTTTGTAGGTTTTTTGATGATGGCCATTCTGACCACTATGAGGTGATACCTCATTGTAGTTTTGATTTGCATTTCTCTAATAATTAGTGATGTTGAGCATCTTTTCATGTGTTTGTTGGCCATCTGTATGTCTTCTTTGGAGAAATGTCTATTTAGGTCTTCTGCCCATTTTTGGATTGGATTGTTTGTTTTTTTGATATTGAGCTGCTTGAGCTGTTTGTATATTTGGGAGATTAATCCTTTGTCAGTTGCTTCATTTGCAAATATTTTCTCCCATTCTGAGGGTTGTCTTTTCGTCTTGCTTATGGTTTCCTTTGCTATGCAAAAGGTTTTAAGTTTTATTAGGTCCCATTTATTTATTTTTGTTTTTATTCTCAATACTCTAGGAGGTGGGTCAAAAATTTAGGTCCTTAATCCATTTTGAATTTATTTTTGTGTATGGTGTTGGGGAGTGTTCTAATTTCATTCTTTTACATGTAGCTGTCCAGTTTTCCCAGCACCTCTTATTGAAGAGGCCGTCTTTGCTCCATTGTATATTCTGGCCTCCTTTGTCATAGATTACATGACCATAGGTGTGTGGGTTTATCTCTGGACTTTCTATCCTGTTCCATTGATCTATATTTCTGTTTTTGTGCCAGTACCATACTGTCTTGATTACCGTAGTAGCCCTGCAGTGTAGCCTGAGGTCAGGGAGTCTGATTCATTTTTTGTTCTAATTCTGTGAAAAATGCCATTGCTAATTTGATAGGGATTGCACTGAATCTGTAGATTGTTTTGGGTAGTATAGTCATTTTTACAATATTGATTCTTCCAATCCAAGAACATGGTATATTTCCCCATCTGTTTGTGTCATCTTTGATTTCTTTCATCAGTGTCTTACAGTTTTCTGAGTACAGGTCTTTTACCTCCTTAGGTAAGTTTATTCCTAGGTCTTTTATTCTTTTTGTTGCAATGGTAAATGAGAACGTTTCCTTTATTTCTATTTCTGTGCATTAATTTTGTATCCTGCTACTTTACCAAATGCATTGATTAGCTCTAGTAGTTTTCTGGTGGCATCTTTAGGATTCTCTGTGTACAGTATCATGTCATCTGCAAACAGTGACAGTTTTACTTCTTCTTTTCCAATTTGTATTCCTTTTATTTATTTTTCTTCTCTGATTTCTGTGGCTAGGACTTCCAAAACTCTGTTGAATAATAGTGGCAAGAGTGGACATCCTTGTCTTTTTCCTGATCTTAGAGGAAATGCTTTCAGTTTTTCACCATTGAGAATGATGTTTGCTGTGGGTTTGTCATATATGATTGTTATTATGTTGAGGTAGGTTCCCTCTATGCCCACTTTCTGGAGAGTTTTTATCATAAATGAGTTTTGAATTTTGTCAAAAGCTTTTTTTGCATCTATTGAGATGATCATATGGTTTTTATTCTTTAATTTGTTAATTGGGTGTATCACATTGATTGGTTTGTGTATATTGAAGAATCCTTGCATCCCTGGGATAAATCCCACTTGATCATGGTGTATGATCCTTTTAATGTGTTGTTGGATTCTGTTTACTAGTATTTTGTTGAGGATTTTTGCATCACTGTTCATCAGTGATATTGGTCTGTAATTTTCTTTTTTTGTGATACTTTTGTCTGGTTTTGGTATCAGGGTGATGGTAGCCTTGTAGAATGAGCTTGGGGAAGAGTTTGAAAAGGATAGGTGTTAGTTCTTCTCTAAATGTTTGTTGGAATTCGCCTGTGCAGCCACCTGGTCCTGGACTTTTGTTTGTTGGAAGATTTTTAATTACAGTTTCAATTTCATTACTTGTGATTGGTCTGTTTATATTTTCTAATTCTTCGTGGTTCAGTCTTGGAAAGTTGTATGTTTCCAAGAATTTGTCCATTTCTTCCAGGTTGTCCATTTTATTGGCATAGAGTTGCTTGTAGTAGTCTCTTATGATCCTTTTTATTTCTGCGGTGTCAGTTGGAATTTCTCCTTTCCATTTCTTTTTTTAAAATATTTATTTATTTTTGGCATACGGCCTTCTCTCTAGTTGTGACACGCTGGCTTGAGTGTGTGGCTCAGTAGTTGCAGCGTGCGGGCTTAGTTGCCCCACGGCATGTGGGATCCTTGTTCCCCAACCAGGGATCGAACCAGCATCCCCTGCATTGCAAGGTGGATTCTTTATTTTAAAAAAATTATTTATTTTTTCAGCTGCATTGGGTCTTTGTTGCTGTGTGCAGGCTTTTCTCTAGTTGCAGCGAGCGGGAGCTACTCTTCGTTGCAGTGCTTGGGCTCTAGGCACACAGGCTTCAGTAGTTGTGGCCCGTGGGCTTAGTTGCTCCGCGGCATGTGGGATCTTCCTGGACCAGGGATCGAATCCCTGTCACCTGCATTGGCAGGCGCATTCTTAACCACTGCACCACCAGGGAAGCCCGTTTGTTCTTTAGTTCTTCTAGGTCCTTGTTAAACATTTCTTCTATTTTCTCGACTCGGGATTTTGGATCATCTTTACTATCATTATTCTGAATTCTTTTTCACGTAGGTTGCCTATTTTGTCTTCATTTATTTGGTCTTGTAATTTTTTACCTTGCTCCTTCATCTGTAACATATATTTTTTTGTCATTTCATTTTTTTTTTTTTTTTTTTTTGATGAGTGGGGCTGTGTTCCTGTCTTGCTGGTTGTTTGGCCTGAGGCATCCAGCACTAGAGTTTGTAGGCTGTTGAGTAGAGCCAGGTCTTGGTGAGGAGCTCAGGTCTGACTCCTCATTTCTCAAAAGTTTCTGCTTTTAATCAGATAAGGGATGTTCTGGGAAGGTTTCTTTCTGCATGTGTTGATTCTCATCTGCCTCCAGCTCAAGATAATCCCTATGCCAATGTGGCATATTTTGGTCCCCTGCCTTTGTATCTGATAAATTCAGCAGAAACGCTCTTTCTCATAGTAAGAGTTGCTTCTTTGCAGGAGAGTCTTATCATCTAATCAACTGAGGATCTGAATGTTTTCTCTATGGGATTTATCTAATGTATTCAGTCTTCAGAGGCTCTGTGTAAGCACTTAGTGGCTTATCTAGATGGTCCTTTGAATAGGGCTCCATTACCTGGAATATAAAACCTGTTGTTTCCCCAAGAAAATTATGAGCATTGTAATGTTTTCTAAATCAAGATCCCAAAAGTTTTCCTTGGTGCAGTTATTGTACTTTTTCAAGAATTCACATATTTTGGAAATGTTCTTAGTGCTTATGAAGTCATGCAATGGTTTGTGCATGCACATGCACTTGTAGGGAGTGCTTGTCCCTTGTTACTTTACATGGTATTTTTAGTTAGAACTTCTTAGCGTCTTTCATACCAAATGATTTATATACATGTAGATTAGCAAATCACTGTCACTAAATCATTCTCACAGAGAGCCGGTGTGATCTTTGGCAGCTCAATTCAAGAGTAAATACCTCAAGGGAGTTCCCTGGTGGTCCAATGGTTAGGACTCTGTGCTTTCAATGCCAAGGGTGGGGGTTCCAGCCCTGGTTGGGGAACTAAGATCCCACAAGCTGCAAGCCATGGCCAAAAAAGTAAATACCTCAAAATATCCTTAAAGATTTTATATCTTCCTCTATTTAAACTCATTAAGTAGATAAAATATACACAGGAGTTTTATCCACTGCTTTAATTCAGTGTTTTATTTACTCTTTAATTCAGTGTTTTATTGACTGCTGTGAGAACTACATTGCGCAGAGGACCCTGAGCCAGCAAATTCACGTCAGCGTGGAGCCAATGAAGGTCCAGGACAGGGGCATTTCCATGCGTGCCATTGTGTCAGGGCGGGACTTCTGGCATTCTCCTAGTGGCAGTCTGTTTCCTACTCAGAGGTTCCAGAACTCTGGGTCTGGTCTGAGGTGACCAAACTAAAGAGGAGACACGACCAAGAGGAATTGTTGTCCTTGCTGCACAGAGTCGGATCTGAAGCATTGGGTTTCTCCACCCACAGACTCCGATGGCGGCGGCGGTGCTGAGGGACCCACCTCAGGTAAATGCTCATCCTCCAGGCCCTCACCACCCTCACTCCACCAGACACTGAAGCCCTGAGTGCGGGGCACTTGTTCCCGAGCCCGCAGCCCAGGCCCCGGTGTCCAGGATGGTGAGGCAGCCATGGGTGGGGCCCTGGGGCCCTGTTTCTGACAGACAGTGTGATGGCGCGTGGGAGAGGGTCACAGGTGAAGGGACCGGCAGGTGTATAGGTTTGGAGGTCGGAGGATTCGGGAAACCTGTTTCTTTAGGCAACAGAGAATTGAGATGGAGTGGCCCTGGATTGGCAGGCTCAGGGGGTTGTTTCTTCATTCTGAAGGCCCTGGGAACCGTGGGGAATTTCAACAAAGAAGACAACTGAAGTTTTCCAAGAGGCTTTTTAAAGGAAGAACAGACTAGAGAGGGTTGATGACAGTGAAGCACAGGGAGACTGAGTCCTTGTGCAGGTCACATAGCTGCTAAGAGTCAGCACTGAGGACTGAATCCCAGAGTTTAGACAGCCTGAGGTCTCTTTGCTCCAGTGGTAAGCAGAGCTGTAATGGAGACCAGAGCCCACTGAGCTCCACCATGGTTGCCTGCCTCCACTGACCTCTGCCCACTGGTTCCGATAACAGTTGAAGTGCTTTTAGAATCTACACAAGTAAGGGGAGGGTGTCCTAAGGTCTCACTGATCATGACCCTATATGCACGTGATGTCTGGGTTTGTGGTATCCCGGGACCCTTCACCTGCCATTCTCCCAGCCTTTAGTCTGGGACCCTGGAGAAACGTCAACCGAGGCTGGAAGTTATATGGAGGTGTTCCCAATTCCAGAAATTAGTAAAGTCAAGTCGTCAAGGGCATAGGTACCAGTATGTGCCAGATGCTTGAAGGTGAGGCCAAGCTGGGAATATTCAGGGAAATATAAGTCTCCTTCTGATGAGAACAGAGCAGGGAGGCAGGACTCAGGCCTGGAATGTCTCCCTGAGAAGTGGGTTTTGATTTTGGAGGTGGTAGGAGCAGTTGGGGGGGGGGGTTGGGTCATAAGATGGATGTAAACTTACACATGCCTTAACCTGTTCCATCTAGCTGCAGAGAAGAGAAGTCTAGAAATTTGAGACAGAGTTCAGCATTAGACACACATGGGTGGTGACTGCTTGGTGGATTGGGTGGGGCTTTCTGTCACATTTAGGAAGGGGAATTCTTGTCCTGGTGGTAATATTATTAACAGGTCAGGAAGAAGAGAGTAGGTGTCAATTCTGGGTCTCTTTCTTGGGCACCAGGTTGGAGGAAGTGGTCTCTCAGACATAGGTAAAAGGTTTTAAGAGAGGTAGTCATTGAGGGAGGAGAGGATAATCTAGCAGCCACGGTTTCCAAGGGAAGAGTGGACATGAGGTGAATGCAGAGGCCTAGGAGTAACTGAGGCAGGATGACCCTGAGGATGGGGCTGCTGCTTATTCACCATTCTTGACTCACCAGAATTTTGTGGTGACCTTTTGTGGATCCTCTGAGGCTGGTTGATGAGCTCAGGGATGAATAGGACAGCTGTGAGTTACTCGGCCCCGTGTTACGGGTGGAATTATGTCCCCCTAAGGTCTTACGTTGAAGTATTAATCCCCAGTAACTCAGCATGTGACTGTGTTTGGAAATAGGGTTTTTTATTAATATGAACCCTCATCCAACATGTCTAGTGTCCTTGTAATAATAGGAAATTTGGGCTCAGACACAGAAGGAAGACCACGTGACATCATGGGGAGATGACAGCCATCAATAAGCCAAGGATTGAGGCTGTAAACGCAACCAACCCTGCCAACACTTGAACTGTCAGAAAACAAATTTTTGTTGTTTAAGCTAGCCACTATGTGGTACTTTGTTATGGTAGCCGTAGCAGGAGGTGGGGTCCTGCAGAGGTCTGTAGTAGCAGGGCACTCTTGATGCTGTATGATGAGTAACGGGGAGACAAATGGAATTCCTGTGGCTGTGGGGATGCACTTATGGGGTGCACAGAGGCAAGAGGTGCTAAGAAAGATGTGCACACGGAGAGGGAGCATGAGCTGATGATTCCACATCCTTGGTATTAGGGACTTAAGAGTGCAGGTTGAGTCTACATTTGGTTGTACCTGGGAGGTACACTCTGGGGTATCCCAGGGATATGGCCTGGCTGGGGGCTGGTGGGGCCCTGCAGGCAGGACCATGAGGAGAGAGTGACATTAGTGGCACCAGGGCCTGGTGTTGCCTCCGAGTTGGAAAGCTTGGGAGGAGGGTAAGCATGGGATAGATGTGTGGGTGATGGGTTGTGGATCCTTGGGAGAGAGGCTTTTTGTGATTTCATTTCTCCCCATCATGGCAGGGTAGTGTGACCTTTGAAGACGTGGTTGTGTACTTCTCCTGGGAGGAGTGGGGGCTCCTTGATGAGGCTCAGAGATGCCTGTACCACGATGTCATGCTGGAGAACTTTGCACTTGTGACCTCACTGGGTAAGGCCCTCGCACCCACCCCAGTACCTTGGGCTAGACTCTGATCTTCTCACATTTGAACAGTAGGTTCTGCCTCCTTTCCCAGTTCCCTGGCTGGGTGCTGTGGTCGACAGGGCTGGGCTGAGCGACTGCCCTCTTTTTGAACCTGCAGCCACTGGTGTGCTGCCCCAGTGAGCCTGATGGATCACACCTTACTTGCCCTCTCCCTGGCTGGGTAACTGTCCAGATCCATGGCTCCTCTGCCCAGGTTTTTCTCTCTCCTTTCTGTTGACATTCTTCCTGTCTGTGCCAGCAGTTGCCATTGCTAATATGTTGACTACCTTCGGGGACGATGGGCTTTTTTTTTTTTTTTTTGGCCATGCCCCATGGCTTGTGGGATCTTAGTTCCCCAACCAGGGATTGAACTTGGGCCCTTGGCAGTGGAAGTGCAGAATCCTAATCCCTGGACGGAGGGGAATTCCCATTGGGCTATTCTTATAATATGCAGAATTTCTCTGGGCCAATGCTAGTCCATCACCTGTCCTGTCATTGCCTTAGGGCTTAGGTCCCAGGCAGTTGTTCAGCCGGGGTTCAGAAAGAAGAGTGCTGGGATGGACATGACTCCAGCCATGGTGAGATGGGCTCAGAGCAGGTCTCTCTTTGGTGAATGGCAGCTGATGGAGGGCAAGACATTGAGACTGTATTCAGATCATACAGAACCTGTCTTGTGTCCACCAGTGTGTTGATGGTGATGCCAGTGACCACACCTCATTTCTACCTTTCCTTCCTTACGCTGGACACTTCTATAACTTCTGATCCTTCTCTGGGTCCCTGGCTGTCCCCACCTTTCTACCTTCATGTGTCACCTTTTCTCTACTGTTCCCTCTACAATGTTCCCCAGGATTAGGTCCCACATAATGTGTTGCAAGGCATGCACATATCATTAAATAGACTTTGAATACCATGTAGTCAGTTGCAACCATATCTTCCTGGGCCTGGATACTTGAACGCAGCACTCAAATGTCATCAGCAGCCAAGGCCCTCCTGAAGGGCGTTGGCAGAGAAGTGAATTGGAGATGTTTCTTCCTGTGCTGCACGCCACTCTGACAGCCTCCATCTTGCAAGGGCTCCCTACTTCTTAGGGCTTTCAGAGTCCCAGCACTGCAAAGCAGCTCTTTCATCAACCTCATATTGAAAACAATCCAATGGCCTCATTCTTTGGTGTGTCTGACACATTTGTGTTGGGGCTATCCCCCCACCACCAAAGACAACATGCATTTCACCAGCATTTCTGTGCTTTCAGGTTGTTGGTATGGAATGGAGGATGAGGAGGCATTTTCTGTGCAGAGTGTTTCTGTAGAACAAATGTCACTGGGCAAGACTCCAACTCCAGATCCATCCATTCAGAAGACTCACCCCTGTGAGAAGTGTGTCATGGCCGGGAGAGACATTTTGTATCTGCCTGAGTACCAAGGATTGCATCCTGGGCAGAAATCATACACCTGTGAGGCATGTGGAAAACAATTTTGGTTCAGTCCAAACCATCACCAGCACCAGAAGCACAATGATGAGAAGCCATTCAAAAGGGACATAGATAAGGCCTCATTTGTGACGACCTACAGGTTCCATGTTTCAGGGAAGCCCTTCACCTGCGAGGAAGTCGGGAAGGATTTCCTGGCTATGTTGAATCTTCTCCAGCATCAGGCCACTCTCAAAGGGGCAAAGCCACACAGCAGCTCCAGGTGTGTGGAGTCCTTTCATAGCGGAAAAAGTCATTACAAGTACAGTGAGTATGAGAAATTGTTCAGCTATGAATACACACTTTTTCAGGATGAGCAACTTCACACTAGAGAAAGTTACTATGACTGTGAGAAACCCTTTAACCAAAGCTCCATCCTTATTAATTGCCAGAGACCTGACACAGGAGCAAGGTCTTATGAGTGCAGTGAATGTGGGAAATCCTTTAGCCAAAGCTACAGACTCATTCAACACCACAGAAGTCACACTGCAGCAAGGCCTTATAAGTGCAATGAATGTGGGAAAGCCTTCAGCTACAAATTAAGACTTGTGCAGCACCTACAAATTCACACTAAAGTGAGACCTTATGAGTGTGGTGAATGTGGGAAGTCCTTTAGCTACAGCTCCACTCTCATTAAACATCAGAGAGTTCACACTGGAGCAAGGCCTTATAAGTGTGGTGAGTGTGGGAATTCCTTTAGCCAAAGCTCCAACCTCATTCAGCACCAGAAGATTCACAGTGGAGCGAGGCCTTATAAATGTAGTGAATGTGGAAAATCCTTCAGCTACAAATGCAAACTTGTGCAGCATCTGCGAATTCACACTGGAGAAAGGCCTTATGAGTGTGGGGAATGTGGGAAATCCTTTAGCCACAGCTCCACTCTTAATCAACACCAGAGAATTCACACTGGAGCCAGACCATATAAGTGTGACGAGTGTGAGAAATCCTTTAGCCAAAAGTCCAACCTCATTCAGCATCGGAGAGTACACACAGGAGAAAAGCCTTATGAGTGTGGGGAATGTGGGAAGTCCTTTAGTCAAAGCTCCCACATCATTCAACACAGAAAACTTCACACCAGATAACCTCATGAATGCAGTGACTGGGAAAAAACCAGTTACAGCCAATGGTCTGTAATTCAACAGAAGTTCACAGCCTGGAAAAATTTTATTTGTGCAGCAAAGTTGGGAAAACCTTCATCTAAAGGTCTCTGAGACCTACAGGGAACATGGGTTTTCAGTGTACTAGAACTAGAGTGTCTTTGTGAGGGAGCCATCTGCTTGACGTTGAACCTCATACAGCTGAGCATCCAGAGTGGGAAGGTTCCCCATGAGTTCTATAGGTTTGTGGAAAGCTTTTAGGATCCTCTTTGCATATTCTACTGCTGGCTCCGTTGCCTGAATTATGTCCCTTCCAGTTTCTGTGGCAGAAGCCTCACTTCTACCACTTAGTAGTTTCCAGGTTCCAATAGTGTGTATGTCCCTTGCAGTGATCAGGGAAGGCAGATGTCTCTGTCCCATTCTCTACAGGACAGTAGGAGGAGTAATTTTCAAGGGAGGAAGCACCTCTAGTGCCTCTGTGAGAAGTATAAATCAGTTCCCTTTTCCCAGGGATATCACATAATGCTGAGCACTACTGTGGGGAAGCTGTTCCCCAGGTACTGCAAAGGAATCACGTGCCTTCATGTCTAGAGTTGGGTTTTCTGGTGTTGGTTGTAAGACGGGTGAGGCTGGAACCTAAATTCACACACACTGGATGTGATTCATATGCACTGGAGGAGGCTGTGGCAGTGAGAAAGGTGTGCCTCTTCTAAAGTTGCCTCCACAAATGTTGTGACTGTGGCTGCATTGTGTTGGATGAGGTGTACATGCCATAGCTGTGTTCTTCCTGTAGCTGCAGTCATTGTCAGAGCAAATAAAGCTGTGTATATTCGTGTAGCCTCAGGGCTGTTCACTCGAAGGATACTGCTGCATAGAGAAGAAAATGAGAATAGACGGAAGGGAGATCCTGGAGCCCAGAGATATAGTTTTTGTGACCTAGCAGCTGTTCCTGCCAACTCAAATGATCTTTATGAATACTTTTTCCCCTGTTGGAGGGCTGCCCTTCCCAAGCTTTCTAAACCTTTGGTTATGAAAAAAATGGGGGGCGATTAGATTTCTATTTAAACAAATTCTTACAAAGGTTTATTGACATATAATTTAAATTGTACAGTGTGGTTAGTTTTGACATAGTGTAAAAACCATGAAACGATTAAAAATAATCCTGATGGTTATCATATCTGTATTCATAGTTACTTCCCTTTTATTTTTGGCCACACCACACAGCTTGGGGGATCAAGCCTGGGTCGTGGCAATAAAAGCCCAGAATCCTAACCTGTAGGCTACCAGAGAATATACCCTTTTAAAATCTCTTTCTGCCCTCACAACTACTGATTTACTCTTTCACAGTAAATTAGTTTGTTTCAGAGAATTTTATGTTTACTTTTTAAAAATTGTGTTTTCCCTCCATGCTGCATAATTATTTTCTGATTCGTAAATGTTTGCTTATGTAAATACTTCATTCTTTTTATAGCTGAGTACTATATCCTGTCTAGATGTACCACAATTTGTTTACCCACTTTTCTGTTAATGGCCATTTGGCTTGTTTCCAATTTTCGGCTGTTACAAATAAAGCCTTATGTATATACACAATGGAAAGGAACAGGCGATGAAGCCTCCTTTGTTTTTTTCATGTTAGGGGTAACTTGTTTCATCTAGCCCCACTATATTAGTGAATTATATAACACATAAACCTCTTCAGAGTTCATTTCTAAGATGTAAATCTTTCACAGCTCCAATATCAGTGTTCAGACTTCCCACCTTAAAGCTTTTGTGTTTCATAAATTTCTTAACCTAGAGGTAGGTAGATATTACCTCTCTGAAGTTCCCCAATCATTCCACTTAGAGTTTGCAACATTCTAGATGTGGTTTGTTGGGTCTCTCAAACTATTTAACATGCTGACTGCCCCACCAATTGAAGAGATGAGGGCAAGTTGAAGTGTCTTGATGGTGCACATCTGTTGCATTGTTTTTACTACCACAGCTCCACACAGCCAGGAACTTTTTCAGGTACTGTATGTGCAAGAGTGTGAGGAACTCTCCTTCCTACACCCTAATTCCCAACCCTTCTGGTGTAAATTTGCGAAGGAAGGGTGAACCCGTGGAACACCCCCATCCTTCCTTGGACCCTAATAAAGGCAGAGCTTCAGGTCCGTGCTCCTTCCACCCACAACCTCACTGTGGCATGCCCCCAGGGTGCCCTCCAGAATCTGTGAGTGATGTCTTGTTCCTCAAGTTTGATAGTTTCGAAGTGCTTCCTACCACCTCTTGCAGTTCTCTTATCATGATCCTAGGTAGGAAGCACTTCAAAAAACTAAGAGAACTGCAAGGGGTGGCCCAGCCACAGTGTTGGTTGGCCCTGGTGAAGGTATATTGGGCATTCCCAGCTGAGAGTTACTACTGCCACTAGGCTGGGAACCAGAATATACTAGCCTCAAAGTGACTTGAAAGGAGTGAAAAAACCTGTCATTTCACTAAAAAGTACCCCTCAGAGAGCACTCCACAACTATAAACAGAAAAAAATCACAACCTGTATGTACTTTTTTGTAAAGCACAGTAAGTGCACCAAGGGAAATATTTGAGCCCTGACTCTTGCAAGACTTCTTTAGCTGTAGTGGTAAAGTGGAATAGAATCCTACATAAAAACTTAGGAAACTTCTTATGGAATATTTCTATTATCATTTTCACATTAACACTATTTTTTAATCACCCTAGAATGTTTTCTTCAAGAAAATTCAAATGATTAAAACACTCTTCACCCTGTAATAGGTATAAATTCACTTCACTTGGGAAACTTGGAATTTTGATAACTAAACGTTTAAGAGAAATATCCCTAAGCAAATCACAGTATCTTTGGCAGGATACATAATAGATTGATGACAAAGTTTAACTCCAACTCCATCCAGTGATACCTTTGAATGAGGAGGAAGGGGGATTGGGAAAGTACAAGGGGAAAAAACGTACGTTTTTATATGTTTGCTTTAAAAAAAGGCCCTGGGGATTTGATAGCAGATGGATTTAGTCAGCCAGGATTAGCTAGGGGAAAACATCTAATCCCTGAAAACTACTTGGTGTCAGGGAAGAGTCATCAAAAGATGCTGAGATCTGAGAAGTAACCCCACACATGGCTGTGTTGAATTTCCATCAGCCCTCAAAATTTCTTAACTTTCACAGTAGAAACTTGGAAGGGAGAATAAGAAAAAAGCCAGCTTCGTGAAACTGGCCCAAAATGGGGGAAATGCACATCAGAGCATTTATTTGTTGCTTTTGAACACACCTACTTAAAAATCTCTACTGTGTGTGCCACACATTATTCTAAAAAATAATTTTAATTATTTTTAATTATGAAAATTAATAAAATTGTTAATAGGATGAAAGTTTCTAAGGAGAAAGGCTGATTTATAGTAACAAGTGCAGGGGATTGGGCTCTAAATTTAACTTTGGGGAAAAGAAAGCCTGATGGGTAGGGCTTCCCTGGTGACGCCGTGGTTGAGAATCTGCCTGCCAATGCAGGGGGACACGGGTTCAATCCCTGGTCCGGGAAGATCCCACATGCCACGGAGCAACTAAGCCTGTGCACGACAACTACTGAGCCTGTGAGCCACAACTACTGCACCCACGTGGCGCGACTACTGAAACCTGTGCGCCTACAGCCCCTGCTCCACAGTGAGAGCAGCTACGGCAATGAGAAGCCTATGCACTACAAGGAAGAGTAGCTCACGCTCGCCGCAACTAGAGAAAGCCCACGCAAAGCAACGAAGACCCAACACACAGCCAAAAATAAATAAATTTTTTTTTAAAAAAGCCTCATGGGTAAAGGATGTTCCAAATCCACATTTGATGAAGGTGAGGGCACGAGATTTGGGGGATGGGAGGAAACACCATGGTAACGAGCCTGAGGCCAGAATATACTTTCAACTGTTCAAGGAAAAGAAGGCCACTGCAGAGGTCAAGAGATGTCACTGGGCCACAGATAAGACACTATTCCACTCCAAGGATTCAGACTTTGAAGAAAAGAGTTATATTTTTGGCGGGGGTCATAGTCCTTTGAGAGCACATCCTGTCAAAGGGAAGCACACAATAGGGAGCCCAGCTCACGAACCATTAAACGCAGGTAGGGGCGAATTTCCAAGGGGAAGAGAGGGATGCCCCCCTTACCCAGAGGTGGTGGTGGTGGAATAGGCCCTGTGGCGGCACCGCCAGCCGCGCACCCGGGAGGTACGCTCCACAGAAACGGATCGTCAAGCAACGCTGAGAGGCATAGCCCCAGGAGGAAGCCGGGTCCACAAGTGAGTTCAAGCTGTGAGTGACCACCAGATCCCACAATTCACATGAGTTTTCGCAGTTAGCGGCGTTATTCATAACTGCACCAGCAGAGGGACCCCACCGCCAAGAGTCAGACAAACTTTGTTGGCAGGGAACCCCCATCCCCGCACAACCCCAGAGGGTGCAGGTCAGGAGGCGCGAGGAGACCTCTGAGGAGTCATAGGGTTTGAAGCCAGGGTGTGCAGCACGACCTGAGGAGCCAGCCGAACAGCCCACAGTCGCCCACGAGTTCCCGCCTCCCCCGCGACGCGGAGCGCACACTGCCCTCCGGCCGCAGTGTCCTGGCTGCGGGAGGGAGAGGTGGGGCAGAGTCCACCTACCGGAACCTCACGCGAGCCCACTGCCCAGACCGTGGGGCCCTCCACGGGCCTCCCCGCACAGCCTGTTCTGTCCTAGTTCCCACCTCCGGACCCGGGAGACCCGCTCCAGCTCCCCTCGGCAGCCGGAGGAGCCCCGGCGGAGGCTGGTCGTTCTGGCCGGGCGGCCGCAGTCTCTTCCCCATGAGTCTGCAGGTACAACCTCCGGAGAAAGCACGAGGCGCGCCCGCCCGGCAGGACCGGGACGATCCCGCCAGTCCCGCCGGCCTCCCGGAACTCTGCTTCGGGCACCGCGGCCGAATCCCATCCCCTGAAGACGTTGCCCGAACTCCGGAAGAGGGAAGGGACAATATAAACGTGGCTGCCAAATGGCGCCCGACAACCGGCGCCAACGTCAGCGGGACGGATTCGCATCCCGGACCGACGAGGGCGCACCGCCGGCCCCCCGGGGTGCTGGACCTAGTCCCGGCCTACCTCGGAGCGCGTCTCTCAGCCCGGGACCGTCACTCGGGCTGCCCAGAATGGCACCAGCGAGTTCCCGGGAGAACTTAGAAAAATTCTGCAGCAGGCAGTGTACACCTAAAACCATACAAAGATTCATGGAGAACAACGGGTGAAATTTTTTTTTTTGGCTGAGTCGTGTGGCTTTGCGATCTTAGTTCCCGGATCAGGGGGATGAACCCGCGTCCTTGGCAGTAAAAGTGCCGAGTCCTAATGACTGGACGACCAGGGACTGCCCGGATATTTTAATTCTATCATTTTGAGCAGAGGTCTTTCTAAAGCAAAAAAAAAAAAAAAAAAGCCCAGAAGACATGAAGGAAATAATTTATAACTTGACCACATAGAAGTTTAAACAAAATCTGCCTCTGCATTGACCATAACAAAGTTCAAAGACAAAAAATGGATGTGGGGAACACTGGTGCTAATGTACATGGAGTGATAAGAATACTGATCTCATCATTACTTACCATAAAAAATAGATGATTAATAGCCTTTTACTAAATAAACTTCCAGCATGTCTGTACAATGCAACAGTATGAAAGAGAGACTGTATGTGTGTTTTTTTTTTTTTTTTTTTATAAATGTGTGTGTTTGAAGTGAGGTTAATGTTGATGGTGAATTGTTCCATGAAATTTTTTTTTAAGGTGCAGAATTTCCTTTGGTTTGGTTTTTTGTGTGTGTGTTTTTTTTAAGTACATGTATTTCTATTTTAAAAGATAGATGAACAGGCAAAGGAACTAGAATCACTACAGCAATTTCAAAATCCAAGAATAAAGTTGCCCATAATTTAAGGCTTATTTATAGAGCTGATAGAGACCATGTGATGTTTGCAGTTAGACACGTTGATCAATGGAACACAACAGAGATTCAAACAAATATGCCTAAGCCCAAGTGATTTTTGGCAAATGTGCAAAAGCAATTCACTGGAGAAAAAATGGCTTCTCTATGATATGGGCAATCGGACATCCACAGCAAAACACAAAAGCAAGCAAGCGAGCAAACAAAAAATCCTTAACCTAAACACCTTAACTTCACACCTCGTACAAATTCAAAATGGATCACTCACGTTAATGTAAAATTTAACACTAGAACACACTTCAGAGGAAAAAATTCCAGGAAAAAAAATGGGGATCTAGGGTCAGGCAAAGAGATTTTAAAATCTGACACCAGAAGTGTGATCCATACAAAGAAATAGAGACATTGGAAGTTTTCAAAATTAAAAACCTAGGCTGTGAAACACCATCTGAAGAGGATGAAAGGACCAAGGACTGAAGCAGGGAAAAAACATGAGCAAACCACACATCAGATATGAATATGAAAGAACTCTCAAAACTATTATCTTAAAAAAAAATCCAAATACAAAATAGACAAAACACAGAACAGGCATTTCACCCAAGAGGAAGAGATATGATTGGACAGCAAATAAGAAGTGTTTGGACATACATAGCGAAGGAAGAATGGGCAGGACTGGGCAATGGGTTGTCTATGACATGGGGACATACAGGATGAGGAAAAGCTTCTGGAGTTTGGAAAAGAGTCACTGCGTGAACAGTGGTACAATCCATTCAGACAGGGGGAAGTCTGGGGCGTGGCCAGTGTAAGGAAGCAGAATTTTTAGGATTGGACCACTTTTAATATGTCATTTCTGTGAGGCATCCAAGTCAGAAAACCAACTAGATGGTTGTATATCTAATTCTGGAAGGAGTTGAAATCTGGGGTTTATAAGCATAGAGTTCTTAATGACTTAGAAATGGACTAGACCACTCAGAGGTTATTTATTTTTTTAATCATATCGGTAATAGACTGTAGTGCCCAGCGTGGAGCAACAGATGCACTTCAAGTTTTAACACCCAGGCAGAGGAGCCTATGCTGGTGAACAGTGCTGTGGAGGAGCATCAAGAAAGGTAGTAGTGAAATGAGAAACCTCTGGTTGTCAGGAGCCAGAGAGAATAGTATTCCAAGAAACCAAGATTAGTGAGCCACTTACCTGAACTGCTCTGAAGGAAACCAGGACATGTCACCCCAAAATATCACCCACTGTTTGGCACATCAATTATTTTGAATTCCAGGTACTTATGACACAGCAGATGCAGGAAAGATGCTCTGACACTCCTTTTTCTTCCTGAGAGCAGGAGATAAAACTCCCATGTGAAAGGTACCCTCCCTGTACCAGGAGGAAGATATTCTTAATCATCAGAGACAGGAAATGTGAGTGGGAGAATTGGGGACTGAGCAGTTTGTACCAACAAAACCTTACTAATCTCATGCCTATCTTCCTAGTTCACTTCTTCACCGTGAACTACCCACAGCCCAGACCTCTCTGTCTTGTCAATTCTTCACAAATTGATTCTTTGTCTAAAAGATATAAAAGCTTCCTGTTCTTGTCATATCTTTGGGTCTTCGATCTCTCATGAAAGCTCCTATGTACATGTAAACATTTAATAAAATGTGTGTGCTCTTCTTCTATTAATCTGTCTTTTGTCAGTTTCAACTTTAGGCCCAGTCAGAGACCCTAAAAAGAGGGAAGAGGAGAATTTTTCCTTCCCTACAGCTGTTAGAATGTCCAGTAAGATGGTAAATGGAAAGTGAGCATTAGATGTTCACCAAAGAAGTCATTGGTGTCCATGGCAAAAGAGAGCAGTATCTGGAGCCATCTGGTGGGAAATTGTGTATACAGTGAAATAAAGAGCAGATGTCAGGTGAAGATATTGAAAGGTTATATGTTAAACACACAAAACTTCAACTCTTTATTTTTTGTTTGTTTGTTTTTTTAAAGAGCAGTTTGGGTTCACAGCAAAACTGGAGTACAGTTTGTTCCAATATGCCCCCTCCTCTGCCATCGCTGATTCCCACCACCCCCACAAATGAGAGAGAGAGAGAGAGAGAGACCTCAGAGCCTTCCCCTTCTCTACTATCCTATCAACATTCCGCATCAGTGTGTTGAGTCGACATGCATTAGGGTTCACTCTTGATGTACATTTTGTGGGTTTTGACCAATCTATCTCACCATTATAGTATCATAGAGAATAGTTTCCATCTTAAAAATCCTGTGCTCCCCCTATTCACCCCCACCCCAACCCCCGACCCCCTACAACGCCTCGCAACACACTGATCTCTTTACCCTCTCCAAACTTTTGCCTTTTCCGTAATATCATATATAGTTGGAACCATAAGGTATGAAACCTCTTCAGATTGCTTTCTTTCAGTGAGTAATATGCATTTAAGGTTCCCCTCCTGTCGCCTCACAGTTCCATAGCTCGCTCACTTCTTTTTAGCACCAAATAATTCCTTTGCATGAATGTACCCATCTGTGTCCGTTCAACTCCTGAGTGACATCTCGGTTGCCTCCTAGTCCTGGCAGTTATGAAAAAAGCCACTGTTAATGTCCACGTGCAGGTTTCTGCTGTTTTTGGCGGGGTGTGTGTATATATATATTTTTTAAGTGTCTGTAGCTCAAAACAAGACTAGTCCCTCCTCCATTTATGTCTTTTACCTCACGTTTGGCTTTTGACAGAAAGAGGGACATTTTTCTGACACGATGGGGCTGGGGAGGCTGAAGTATAAGATGGGTGCAGGCCCATGCATATTCCTTTCTTATGTGGTGGGAAGATGACTCTTGCCGTTTGGGATCTAATTTCTCCGTGAATGATCAGGGAAGATACCAGGCGTAAAGAGGGAGAGTGAAGGTTAGAAAAACATGGAGAAGATTAGTTATAGATGCCGGGGTCTCCAGCACATGAACTTAAAAGATTTCTGGATGTGTACGGCAGATTTGGTGTGTAGGACTTTGAATTTACAGTGCTATCATCTAGCCACTTTTGGATGTCACACACTACCTCCTCACCACTAGAAAGAAGAAGGAAGATGGATAAACATGATTGAACCCCACAAATGGCACCTCTGAATCAAGACGGGTGCTCTCTTTGGGCAAATTGTGACTCTAAGTTGTGATCCCAGGGTTGTTTTATTTTACTTTCTGTTTTGTTTTTGGGCCGCGCAGCTTGTGGGATCTTAGTTCCCCAACCAGGGATTGAACCTGGGCCCTCTGCAGTGAAAGCACCAAGTCCTAACCACTGGACCGCCAGGGAATTCCCCCCCAGGGTTGTTTTAAAGACTGAACTAATAAGAGTTTACACAAGGAGGATGTGAATGTACTTAATGCCACTTATAAATAACAAAATGATAAATTTTATGTGATACATATTTTTAACCACAATTCAAAACAGAACACCCTCTCCCTGACTCAGACTAAGGGAGTTCCTGGGTCTATCAGGGTCATTGGCACTGTGGAAAACCAGGGGTCAGCAAACAGAAATATTTTCTTCCTCTTGAGGTGAATAAAAATTGTAAAAGACAGTAGTTGTACATCTTGTAATTCAAAAAAGGAAAGGTAGGGATTAATTTTAGCATTTAAAAGCATACACTGTCCACTTTTCTAAGTATTTACACTACAAATTATGTGTAATTTCTTGGGTCAAGCAGTGCTTGGAAACTTGCAGAGTAACTGAGCCTGTTGCCAAATCTTTTGTTGGTGTCCATGTCTGCAGACTGTGTGTGACCCAAATGGGGTTAAGACTGGGGTGGGGGAAGAATTTTGGAGTTTATGTCCATATTTAGTATGTGTAAGAGAGGAAAATGATGTTCCCTCTAGAACCTTCTGAGTTTTTGGCTGTAACAAAAAGACGGATCAAGAAGAGAAAAACAAGGGCTTCCCTGGTGGCGCAGTGGTTAAGAATCCGCCTGCCAATGCAGGGGACACGGGTTCGAGCCCTGGCCCAGGAAGATTCCCACATGCCGTGGAGCAACTAAGCCCGTGCACCACACCTACTGAGCCTGAGTTCTAGAGCCCGCAAGCCACAATTACTGAGCCCATGTGCCACAACTACTGAAGCCTGCGTGCCTAGAGCTTGTGATCCGCAACGAGAAGCCACAACGAGAAGCCTGCGCACCGCAATGAAGAGTAGCCCCCACTCACCACAACTAGAGAAAGCCTTCGCACAGCAACGAAGACCCAACACAACCAAACATAAATAAATAAATAAATAAATAAATAAATAAATAAATAAATAAATACATTTATAAAAAAGAAGAGAAAAACAAGCAATTTATGAATGAGTGCAGTGCACACCCTGTGGGAGAAACCTAAACCAGAAGTAACTCAAAATGGAGGCTCAGAACTCCAGCTTTTATGCAACTTCAACAAAGAACAATAAAGTTGTAGAGAAATGACAGGAGAGAGGAAAGCAGTTTTAGGCTTCCACAGGGGGCAAACTGTGGGAAGGGAAACATATGGAGGGAAACTAATGGAGTAAGGTATTGTTTGCAGATTCCTCTGGTGCCATCTCTGGGTTGATGAGAATGTCTTCTTTCCTTCTCTAGGGAAGATAACATCCACGTGGGAGTTCTATGTCCTGCTTTAAGGAAGAAAAAGAGTCAGAGTGTCCTTGCACCTGCTGTTTAAGTGCCTTGAACTCAAAATAATCAATGTAAGGACTTCCCTGGTGGTCCAGTGGTTAAGACTCCTCACTTCCACTGCAGGGGGTGTGGGTTCGATCCCTGGTCAGGGAATTAAGATTCCACATGCCGCGCCGCATGGCCAAAAATACATTAAAAAAGAAAGAAAAAAATCATTGTGCCAAATTGGGGTGACATATTTTGGTTCACCCCCTTCTCAGGGATAACTGTTCTCTAGTCACGATATAAAAATATAACATGTGTTCACTGATGTGTGTCTGGGCCTTATGGCCTGGTCTAATGGCTCCACAGTGAGCATCTTCTACAGGCACAAGAGGCAAGTATGATATATTCACAGCACCCAGCGCTGCCCCAGATTCTCCTGAGACCAGAGCCACCCAAACCATCCTGATCCTGATGTGCACCTTTGTCACTTTCTACTTGCTTTCCTTCATCTTGGTACTTTACATGGTGCTATTTGATAATCCAAGGGTATAAGGGTATAAGGATAAATACTGTTGCATTTGTGGAGACATGTTTCCCCAATGTTTTCCCTTTGTGCTCAACAATAACAACAACTCTGTCTCCAGGCTCTATTTCCTCTGCTGGGGCAAAAGGTAATTTTCTCTAAATTTGTCACAAGACCTGACGGTTTCTGTTCTTTACAAAATATTCATATGTCCATTCATCCATTAGGTAAGGTTAAGCCTCTACTATGGGCCAAGTACTATTAGGTAATTCAATTACCTAAATTAGACCAGTAGCTCCAGTCCTCATAGGGATTGCGATATATTTCAATGATCTTAGGACACACATTTTTCTTCCTTCTAACAGCTCTAAAATTGGGAGATATCATATACTGAATAGCATCTTATACTTGTGGCTGAGCAGTTGTGATATCGAGTTCACAGGCTTCATCCTAGTCCTAGTGCTTCAACTGAGTGTGGCAAATCACAGCAGAAGTTGCCAAATCCTTCAGAATGTAAGCAATTTGAAAGTAACAAAGGACTCCGTGACTGACTCCTGTATCATATAAAACTATCATTAAGGCACCTTATCACAGCATTTTTCTTTCTAAAATACCTATAAAATAATGGTCTGTTTTACACTTGATGGTATCTTAGCTTTGGTTTAAAAAAAAAAAAAGTTTAGCCAGGACACAGTCTTTAAGCATACATCTATACAAATTATTACCCAACTTAAATTACTGTAAATGCTGGGAGATCAAATTTAGGTGATTATGACAAAACACAACTACTGGACTTAACCTAGTCTGAAGACTCAAGAAAAGATAGCTTGAGAATGTATTTCTGTGTATGAAAAAAATATTCTGCAATAATTTACTATATGTTGAGTGTTGGGAAGAATATTCCAGTGAGAGAGAGAAGTGCCTGTGAAGGGTTGGTGCTGGGAAGCTGTGTGAACATTCAGGAAAGACAGAAGGGGCTGAGACAGAATGAAGGATACTTCATGTCCAGACTCTGAACTAAGGAGACAGAATAATTTGTAAAGGGACTTCCCTGGTGGTCCAGTGGTTAGGGCTCCACAATTCCAGTGCAGGGGGCACGGGTTCGATCCCTGGTTGGGGAACTAAGGTCCCGCATGCTGTGCGGCATGACCAAAAAACAAACAAAAAGAAATAATAATTTGTGGAAATAATAACTTAGCTCACCCATAAATCCAATGTATGCAATTTATAAATTTGAAATCATTAGAAATTAAATCTTAGGTCTTATTAAACTACAATACTGTGATGACATTTTTTATATGGTGATAAAATCAGCAAGAAGATGTAATTTCATTTCACAAATAATATTATTCAATCAACTTAATTTGTTCAAAAAGTCAAATTGATAAGGACATTATACGAATTTTAAAAACATAATTTGTAAACATCTACATACACAAATCAAATGTCTAAAGCCTCTTGAAAGCAAATCTCTGAGGCTCTCCTGCTTCTTCTTATCTAGTAACCTAAAAGCCAAGGCCATTATTCAAAATCACAGTTCAACAATTTTTCCTTCAAAAACACCTTTCACCAAGATTTTATGTAGCAATATAAAGAGCGGAACCACACAACACTGTAAACTAACTGTACTTCAATAAAGGATAAATAAATAAATAAAAAGAAAGAGCCAAACCTCTGTAAAGCATTAGAAGATTAATGGTTATCTTTCTTTCATCCTATGTTAGAACAATTATTTTTCCAGATATTATCAATAAGTACATTTCACAAGTTTTGTGTTTTTTTCTCTTTTTAAAATTTATTTATTTATTTATCTTTTTTTTTTTTTGGCTACATTGGGTCTTCGTTGCGCACAGGCTTTCTCTAGTTGTGGCGAGCAGGGGCTACTCTTCCTTGCGGTGCGCAGGCTTCTCATTGTGGTGGCTTCTCTTGTTGTGGAGCACGGGCTCTAGGCGCACAGGCTTCAGGAGTTGTGGCGGGCTCAGTAGTTGTGGTTTGCGGGCTCTAGAGCGCAGGCTCAGTAGTTGTGGCACATGGGCTTAGTTGCTCCATGGCATGTGGTATCTTCCCGGACCAGGGCTCGAACCCGTGTCTCCTGCATTGTCAGGCAGATTCTTAACCACTGTGCCACCAGGGAAATCCCATTGTTTCCTTTTTAACTGAGTTTTGTTAACTTCCAAATGTATTTCCATCAGGTCTAGCAGACTTTTTCAAATCATGTTTTGCAACCCTTGGCTCAATCAAAAGATGGAGTGACTAATCTGTGGAACTGTGTATGCACAGGAGAAAAATGAATGATTTAACAGACTTTTCTTTTCCCATCTGGAATCTGAGAAGTCTGACAATGTCAGAGATTTGAACACAACCAGGCTGAACATCCATTATCCAGGAATGTGTCTCCTCCACAAGGAAGTTGCAAACTCAAGGGACACTGAGGTATTTCAGCCAACTCAGAATACTGTAGAGGGAGGCAAAAGAATGGAAGAGAGGGCTACAAACAGGACAAAGAGTGACAGGGTTTAGGCGGATTCCCCAGTGAGGAAGCTTTAAGCTTATAAAGCCATAGTTCCCTAAGTGGGCCCTGTAATACTTTTAATTTTCAAGACAAAAAAGAGATAAAAATCTGATTAACCAATGGCCCTCTCTCTATACTTCGTATGAAGAGGATTCCAAATGCCATTTAGACTCTGACTGCCTCCCTGATTTTTTTAGAGAAGGGTATTTTGTTAGGCAGATCCATGTCTATTACACTGTGTTTCAATCCACATCTATTACACTGTAATGTCAATTACACTGTGTTTCCCCATGTGTGAAATACAAATTAAATATAAGGCTTAATTCTCCCTGTTGAAAATGGGGAGATTCTCCCTTGTCTTTGGTCAGAGCATTTAGCTTAGAGAACTGCTAAGCACTTCCTTATCTCTTTAAAATGCATCCCTTTGAATACTAGATAGGACTTTTGTCAGTTGGGCTTTTTTGTTTTTCAGATTCATGACCCAGAATAGTCTTTCTTAAGAACCTAGGAGCCGGGCTTCCCTGGTGGCGCAGTGGTTGAGAATCTGCCTGCTAACGCAGGGGACGCGAGTTCGAGCCCTGGTCTGGGAAGATCCCACATGCCGCGGAGCAGCTGGGCCCGTGAGCCACAATTACTGAGCCTGCGTGTCTGGAGCCTGTGCTCCGCAACAAGAGAGGCCGCGATAGTGAGAGGCCCGCGCACAGCGATGAAGAGTGGCTCCCACTTGCCACAACTAGAGAAAGCCCTCGCACAGAAACGAAGACCCAACATAGCCATAAATTAAAAATAAATAAATAAATAAAAAATTTTTTAAAAAAGGAAAGCATTAAAAAAAAAAAAAAAGAACCTAGGAACCATTTCTTTAAAATGGAAACATCTTTAGTCCCAGCTTCTTGAAATGCAAACATCAAGGGAGCTAGCTCACCTATCTCCTGGTCCCGTGGGAGGGTAGGAGCCTAACCTCGGTGGGTGCCTTGCTCCAATTTGAAAAAACTTCCTAAAGTAGTTTGTCTTTCCTCTAGATAAAGCTAATTCGCTAACACAGATGGTCACCCCAATTACCAGGTATAGTTAGGATAAACTATCTGTGACAAATGATGCTGTCAACCAAAAACTGTTGAGGCAAAATCAAGCAGAAGCGTTTATTTGGGTCAAAGAATTGCAACTCAGGATACACAGATTCGGGTAGCAACCCAAATAGTGTCCTACTAGGGAGTGAAAGTCAGGGGTTTTTAAAGACAAAAAGGGGAATGTCTACATAATTCAAAGTATTTTGATTGGTGCTGGCGTCAGAAAGCTAGTCTTGGCTAAACATGTTTGATTGCTAAAGGTGTCACTAAGCAAAAATGTTACTGGAGCAAGGTACTTTTGCAGAGTTCTTGAAACACTGTGGTTTGGCCCATTCCAGTTCACGTTTCACCTGGTGAGGACGTGCGTAAGACCCACTTCTTTAATGGCCTCTCAGTTCCGTTTAAAAACCCCTTGACATAAACGACTCCATTTTATTTCATCTTTCACAATGCTGTCAAGTCCTCTTACTTGAAGACTAGTTATATTTATCTTGAAAACATGTAAATAATGGGTTCTATGTGCTTGTCTATATAAGGGAGTGAGGTTTTTTCAGTTATTTTTCTGTCTTTGTAATTTCTTAGCAGATGGCTTCGGATGCACATCACATCCTGCTTTAATACTGACCCAATAATGTGGTATAATGAGAAATTTATTTGGCCTTTGTCCCCAGATCCTGGCAGAGCTTCTAAAACCCTTGGAATTTCCTGAGTGACAGGAATATCTTTTGTCACTCATAACAGGTCCCCTCTGTTGTTGTAGTTGCAGCACACGGGCTCTCTAGTTGTGGCTTGCGTACTAAGTATTTGTGGCACGTGGGCTTAGTTGCCCCACGGCATGTGGGATCTTAGTTCCCTGACCAGGGATTGAACCCGTGTCCCCTGCATTGGAAGGCAGATTCTTTTTTTTGTTTTTTAAATTTTATTTATTTATTTTTGGCTGCGTTGGGTCTTTGTTGCTGCATGCAGGCTTTCTCTAGTGGCGGCGAGCGGGGGCTACTCTTCGTTGCTGTGCGCAGGCTTCTCATTGCAGTGGCTTCTCTTGCTGCAGAGTATGGGCTCTAGGCACGCGGGCTCAGTAGTTGTGGCTCACGGGCTCTAGAGCGCAGGCTCAGTAGTTGTGGTTCACAGGCTCAGTCACTCCGCAGCATGTGGGATCTTCCTGGACCAGGGCTCGAACCTGTGTCCCCTGCATTGGCAGGTGGATTCGTAACCACTGCACCATCAGAGAAGCCCGGAAGGCAGATTCTTAACTACTGGACCACCAGGGAAGTCCCAAGACGTCCCTTTTGAGCACAACTGAATTTATGCTTCAAGAGGTGATTTAGGTTGGGGCTCCTAAAGAGCGCCACCCACTGACCTCCAGGAAGGGGATGTGAGGAGAGAGCTGGAGTTTAAAGCTCTATACAAACTCTTGAACAAGATTTAAGGAGCTTCCAAATCTGTAAACGTACTGGGAGGGTGACAGACTTCAGTTCCATGAGGACAGACGCTCTTGTGCTCCAGACCCTTCCAGAACTTGCCCTATATACTTCTTCATCTGCCTATTAAATTTAAGTACATGTTTCCCTGAGTTCTGTGAGCTGCTCTAGCAAAATAATCAAACTCCAGGAGGGGGTCATGGGAACCTCTGATTTATAGCCAGTCGCTCAGAAGCAGAGATAACAACCTGGACTTTTGAAAGATATCTGAAGTGGAGGAAGACTTGTGGGACTGAGCCCTTCACCTGTGGGATCTCATGCTATCTCCAGGGAGATAATGTCAGAATTGATTGCTTGGTGAGGTTAGAAAACACACACTACAAACAATGAAAGTGTTTTCTGTCTCCACCACCTTTGTGGACAGGATCTGTGGGTTGGGAGATTTTGTTTTTATTTCCCCAACAGTCACCATCACAATCTATCTGCTGGGACGAAATCTCAATCACTCATCTCATCAATATCTTGTGTACAGGAAATATGAGGAAAGGGTGATCATTAAACAGTATCAGAGATTCAACAAACCACACCTAGAATATGACAAATAACTCAGCAACTTGAACAAATAAATAATAAGAATAAAAAAGGTAGGTGGAACTTATAGGTGAAGAGACTTATGAGACAGCTACTGAAAGCCATAATACATTTTGGATCCTAACTGCGATTAATCTAACTTAGGAAACACACAAACTTTTGAGATAACTGAGCAGAGATAACATATTTATCATATTTTAAAATATTTTTCGTGTGGTAGCTATTGGGGTTATGAAATAGCCCTCACATTTAAAAAATGCATTCTCAAGAAGTTATGCATTAAATGATGTAATGTCTGAGATCATAAGTTAAATAATCCACTAGTGTATGTGAAGATGGACAAAACAAGAATGGTCATTAAATGATAAATAATGGTGGAAGATTGAGGAAGGCTTCATTTGGTGTCATGATATAGTTTTTCCCATTTTTGTATATATTTGAAAATAGCTGTAACGAAAGATAGAATGTGTCTTAGTCTGTTCTGGCTGTTATAACAAAATATCACAGCCTGGATGTTTTATAAACAATAGATAATTATTTCTCACAGTACTGGAGGCTGGAAGTCAGAGATCAGGGTGCTTAGCATGGTCAGGTGAGGGTCCTCTTCAATGTTGCTGATTTTTTGCTCTGTCCTCACAAGGTGTAAGGGGTTAGGGATCTCTCTGGAGCCTCTATTATGAGCCACTAATCCATTCATGAGGGGTCCACTCTCATGATTTAAGCATCTCCAAAAAGCCCAGCCTCCCAATACCATCACCTATGTGGGTTAGGATTTCAACATATGAATTTGAAGGGAACACAAACATTCAGATCATAGCAGTGCCAGTATATCAGAAATTTAATCTGTTCAGAAGGATGAAATAAAAAGGGCAGGAGGGTACCTCTGGTTTCTGGGCAAGCATATAAAAAGTTGGCATTTGCCACTCCATCCTAACAAGCAAAAGGCTAAACAGACTGAAAAAATAAACAACTCTTCTTAGATTCGTAAATGAAGTGTGGTCACAGGGCAAACCACCGTCCCCAAATTGGAGAGACTGAAAGGGTAACACAGAGAATCACAAGTTACTGAAGCAGAAACCCACAAGCTGAAACCACTGTGGTAACCAATGTCAGGACAGGGAAACCTGAACTGTAATTGACAAATTCCTCTCAGTGGGGACAAATCTGAGAGAGAAGAACTCCAGGGGAACTCAGTCATGGGAAAAAAACCCACACTTCTGTTGAGTTTTATCTCCTAGAATTCTACCTGTTTCTCGCAGTGAATATCCGAGAAAAATCCTGTCATGCTCCCAGCAGGGAGAAAGGAAAAGGAACCATTTTCAAATATGCCAAAGCATTCTATTCTTTATGCAAAGTCTGCTCCAGGAGAAAATTTTAAAGCAGAGCCTTAGCTTTTATCAGAGCCTAAGTGACTGGGGGGAAGGAAAATACCCAACTCGAGCCCACTCTAGCCATCCTGTTCCACCTAAGATAGAGGAGAGACTGAAAAGGCACATGTGAAGTTCACAGTCCAGTAGGAGACCCTCACTAAAACACTGGGACCTACGTTATGTGTCAAGTTAAAATATTTTTTTACAGAAAACTTAAAACCACAAACAAAACGTCCAAAGTTTGGAAATTTTTAAGAAAACATTTCTAAAGACCTAATAGGTTAAAGAGGAAGTTATAATGCAAAAAGAAAAAGAAATACTGAGACCTAATCATAGGACTATAGAACACTTCCCCTCTCCCCACACCTTAAAATCACTTAAAAGACCTATTTACAGCAGTTCCTTTTACTGAGCACATCATACTTAGCTATCAAGAAAAAAGTGTAAGGCATAATAAAAATGTTTTTAAAAGTTTGAAGAGAAAAAAGAAAAAGAAAGTTTCACGAGACAGAGCAAGTATCAGAACCAAACTCAGACAAGTCAGAGATGTGGACTTATGAGACCAGGAATTCAAAACAATTATGATTAATATGCTTAGTGCTCTATTGGATAAAGTAGACAGCATGCGAGAACAGACATGCAATGTAAACTGAGATGGAAATTCTAAAACAGAACCAAAGAGAAATGCTAGTGAGCAAAAATTCTGTAACAAAAATGAGGAATGCTTTTGATGAGCTTAATTCGTAGAATAGACGCAGCTAAGAAAAGAATCTGACTTGAGGATATCTCAATAGAAACCCCCAAAATGGGGAGGGGCGGGGATTGAAAAACAAAACAGAATACTCAAGAACTGTCAGACAACTACAAAAGCTATAAATTATGAGTAACAGGAATAACAGAAAAAGAAAAAGATAAAGCAACAGAAGAAATTGAATCAGTAATTAATAACCTCCCCAAACAGAGTACACCATACTGAAATGGGTTCACTGGTGTATTCTAGTGAACATTTAAGGAAGAAATTATACCAATTCCCTACTACCTGTTTCAGAGGCTAGAAGCAGAGGGAATAATTCCTAACTCATTTTCAGAGACTAGGATTACCCTAATACCAAAACAAAAGATACTACAAGAAAATTTCAGACCAATATTGCTCATGAACATTGATGCAAAAATCCTCAACAATGAACTACCACTACACATCTATTAGAATCCAAAATCTAGAACAATGAAAACACCAAATGCTGGTGAGGATGTGGAACAACAGAAACTCTCATTCATTGCTGGTGAGAATAGTGCAGACACTTTGGAAGACACATTGGCAGTTTCCTAGAAAACAAACATACTCTTATCAGCAATTGTGCTCCTTGGTATTTACCCAAAGTAGTCGAAAACTTATGTTCACACAAAAACCTGTACATAATTGTTTATAGTAGCTTTATTCATATTGCCAAAACTTGGAAGCAACCAAGATGTCTCCTTCAGTAGGTGAATGTATAAATGGTGGCATTATCCAGACAATGGAATATCATTCAGTTTTAAAAAAGAAATGCACTATCAGGCCATAAGAAGACATGGAGGAACCTTAAGTGCATGTTACTAAGTGAAAACAGCCAATCTGAAAAAGCTATATACCATATGATTCCAACTACATGGCATTCTGGAAAAGGCAAAACTATGGAGATAGTAAAAAAGATCAGTGGTTCCCAGGTAATGTGGGGACAAAGCAGGGATCAATACACAGAATAGAGGAATTTTAGGGCAGTGAATCTACTCTGTGTGACACTACAGTGATGCAACATATCATTATAAATTTGTTCAAACTCAGAATATACACCACCAACAGTAAATCCTAATATGAACTATAGAGACTCTGGGTGATAAAAATGTATCAATGTAGGTTCATCGATTATAAGATTATAACAAAAGTACCACTCTGGTGGGGGATGTTGATAATGAAGGAAGTGATGCATCTGTAGGGGCAGGGCACCTTCCTCTTAATTTTGTTATGAACCTAAAGCTGCTTTTAAAAAATAAAGTCTTTAAGTAAAAAAATTAAAAATGTAAATATGAAACAAAACATTGGACCAAGGGGTTACTAAACCTGGGTTTACTTCCAATTCTGCTACTAACTAGCTGTGCAAGTCACTCACTTCCCCTTCCTGGGCCCTAATTTACTTATCTGCGAAAGAAGAAAAATGGGTCTCATGACATCTAAGGTTTTTTCCTGTTCTAACTTTCTATGGATAATGCTAATTGTTTCTTTCTATTTTAAAGCTACAAATACCCTCAAAACCTAGGGTATTTTGTATATCAGCGTAGAATTTTGTATATCAGATCAAATAAAATGGAATAATATGGCCACACAAACACACACACAAAAAATCTATGAAAATGAAAACAAAAACATTAGGAAGTGACAAGTTTTGAAGACTTGTTTTTTAAACAGTTTAGTTCAGACATGATTGACTTAAACTGCTCATATTTAAAATATCCATTTTGACATTTATACACTTAGAGTATCAAAACTAAAAGTTTCCTCCTGGCCTTTTAAATTTACCCTTCTCACCATATGAAATTACCCCACCTGCACATACTCTACCCTCTGTAATGGCTATTTTCAAATATATCCAAAAATGGAAAAGACTAGTAAGAAGTAATGATTCTGTCATTATTTATCGTTTTATGGTTGTTCTTATTCTCTATATCCCAATGCACTTAGTGGTTTGTTTTATTTATAATCACAGACATCATGTCACTTCACATATAACCCCTTCAGGATGTGTTTCTAAAATGTAAAGGCCCTTATATAACTCCAATAACTTTGTTGCATAAAATCAAAATACTTAAAATTATGATAAACTGTTGTAAGTGCTGAATTTTGTCAACTGTATTCATTATTTAATGCAGATTGATTGCAATCTGGATACAAAATTTATCTTAGGCAATAATTAGGTGTGTCTTGCATGTTTTTTAACCCCTATGTACCACTTACCATTTTTTAATTCATATTATTCACTTGATGAAGCTGCTAAGCCATTTGTTCATTAGAATTTGCCACAATCTAAATTTGGTTTATTGAGTCTTTCAAAATGTTTAACATGCTCACTCTTCTTCCATATTTCCCGTACACAAGCTATGCTCAACATCATGAAATATCAGGGAAATGCAACTAAAACCACAGTGACATAATGCTACATATTTACTAAAAAAGTCAAAAATTTAAAAGCTAACCATATCCACTTTAGCAAGAATATGGGAGAACTGGAACTCTCATACACTGCTAATAGGCATACAAAATGAAACAGTCATTTTAGAGGACAATTTGGTGTTTCTTAAAAAGTTTTATAGGGCCTTCCCTGGTGGTGCAGTGGTTAAGAATCCGCCTGCCAATGCAGGGGACACAGGTTCGAGCTCTGGTCCAGGAAGATCCCACATGCCGCAGAGCAACTAAGCCCATGTGCCACAACTACTGGGCCTGCGCTCTAGAGCCCGCGAGCCACAACTACTGAGCCCATGCGCTGCAGCTACTGAAGCCTGCACACCTAGAACCCGTGCTCTGCAACAAAGGGAAGCCACCGCAATGAGAAGTCCACTCACCGCAAGTAAGAGTAGCCCCCACTCGCCGCAACTAGAGAAAGCCCGCGCAGCAACGAAGGCCCAATGAAGCCAAAGAAAATAAATAAAATAAATTTTAAAAGTTATATATTCACCTACACTCTGATTCAGGTATTGCATTTTGAGGTATTAACACAAGAGAAAGGAAATATGTCAACATGAAGAACTGTATCCAATTTCTGTACCACTTTTATTTGCAATAGCCAAAACTGGAAACAATTAAAATATCCATAAACAGATGAATAAATAAATAAATAGTGGTATAGCAATACAACACACTTTTCAATAACATAAAAATGATGAACTACTCATGTAAGTACCATGAACTGCAAAATAAATATGCCACATGAGGGCACCCAAGGAAAAAAAAGACTAAACACTTTATGATTTCAATCATATAAAATTCTAGAAAATGCAAACTAATTTGTAATAACGAAAAGCAAATCAACGGCTGCTTGGAGGCCAAAGAGATTATTAAAGGATTATTAAAGGTAAGTATGGGGGTGACAGAAATGTTTATTATCGTGATTGATGGTTTCATGGATTTATATACATATCAAAAATTATCAAATTGTATAGTTTAAATATGGACATTTACTGCATATAATTTATACCTTATTAAAACTTTAAAAATATGATTCAACTTAAAATTCTGGATTTCCTACTCTAGAAAATCAGTTTTGACAACCATACTGACTCAATGGGCAGGTTCAGCACTTGCCTCAGTGGCAGCAAAAATACGTGAGGGCTTCCCTGGTGGCGCAGTGGTTGAGAATCTGCCTGCCAATGCAGGGGACACGGGTTCGAGCCCTGGTCTGGGAAGATCCCACATGCCGCGGAGCAACTAGGCCCGTGAGACACAACTACTGAGCCTGTGCGTCTGGAGCTTGTGCTCCTCAATAAGAGAGGCCGCGATATTGAGAGGCCCGTGCACCGCGATGAAGAGTGGCCCCCGCTTGCCACAACTAGAGAAAGCCCTCACACAGAAACGAAGACCCAACACAGCCAAAAATAAATAAATAAATAAATACTAAAAAAAAAAATAGGTGAGAAATTTTTGAAGTGGAAACAAAGACTATTTCCACTTCATTCAACAGGGACACTGGATGGGTCAAAAATACCACATCACTAGACTAAGAATCTCTCTTCTCTCTATCCTTGTTTCCCTGTTTGCACAGCAATGGCCTTAGGTGAACAGCCCAGAGAAGCCACAGGAATCCACAAAACGTTTTGATTATTTTCTCTGACAAGGCCTCCAGCTATACAAGATATACAGTTCTGGACGTCCTGAGAATTTCTGTACCTGCTCATCCTTAACAACCATAGTGACTAAATGTAGTGAGCGACCTTTTAAAAGAGGCACATTCTAACCATTATGTTGTAGTCTCCTCCAATCTCTATTAATCCAGTGTTTCTGTAACAATTATCACTTCCCTGGCCCCTTTAATCTTAAAATCATTGATGTTACCCTACAGAATTCAGGACATCAGGGCACACAGTTCCGCTGCAGGACCTGGGGAACAGATTTCCCTCAACAGTGCTGAGCACGATGAAATATCGCCTGTGAACAAGAGAATAAGTTTATGTTGCTCTCAGAAGCACTAAAGGTTGTCACAGCAACCAAAAACAGCCCCCTCCTCAGTTTGAACTCCAAACCCACAAAACATCATGGCCTGCCATCTAAAAATTAAGACCACAAAGCCCTGCAGTCTTTCCTTGAAGGTTTTGAGCAGCAATGCAACCTAGGCCAAAACTGGAGAGGCATATTCTGCCATCATACTGCCCCTGCTGAGGCACATAGTTTGGGATCCTGACCAGAGCAGTTCATCTCTTCAAGCCAGCAAACCCAGTTAACAACAAAACCACCCCATACAGTGAAAAGAACCCCTGAGATTAAGGGTGACTTAAACAATAAGACCTTTATTATTATACAAACAAGAGCAATGGGAGGCAGACTGTTCCCCAGGCTGGTGACTTGGAGGCTGGAAAATCCCATCACTAGAGTCTCATGAGATCAATAATATCCCTGAAAAATGTAGTCCATCTTTTCAAATCACCAATGGAGTCCTCTAGGCCAAAACTGGGTAAGGTCCACGATTTAACTCATGAGGGAGAAAAAAAACTGGGAAAGATTAAGTGTTCAAGCTACTCATGAATCATCCCGCAAATGGGAGAGCACTGGGGTTTCCTTCCCTGAACACACTAGGTTGGGTGAATGTTGCACACTACGGGCATCTGCCAGGTGGTTAGAGGTGAAATGACTTCTGCTACAGAACTGGCAGTGACATAAATCTGGCAAGGGCCCTGGACAGTTTAAAAAGTGCAATGCAGCTCCCACATACCTGGAATTTAAGTGGATGTTTGGATGTATGTGGTTCAATACAGGCAAATGGCATCTTCATAAGGGATCTCCTCCTGTGTTGTTGCACTGAACAAAGAAATCTTATATACCTGCACATTGAAGGTAGTTCTCCCATTTGAAATCTGTGGTATCCAATGAGGTAAGTTCTTCAGCAGAAGGCTTTCTCACACTCACTGAATGTATAAGGCCTTTCTCCACTGCGAATTCTCTGGAGTGTATTGAGGCTAGACTTTGGCCAAACGATTTTCCACATCTGCCACACTCATAAGGCTTTCATCCAATGTGACACCATGGTGTTTTAGGAGCCTGGAGATGAATTTCCCACATTCAAATGCACGTAAAGCCTTTCTCCAATGTGAACACTCTAGTGGTCACTGAAGTTGGACCTATGGGTAAAGGATTTCCCACATCCACTGCACTCATCAGGCCTTTAACCAGTGTGAACTCTTCGGTGTTTAATGAGGCTGGAGCTATGGCTAAAAGATTTCCCACATTCGCTGCACTCATAAGGCTTTTCTCCAGTGTGAATTCTCCTGTGTTTAATGAGGCTGGAGTTTTGAGTAAAGGATTTCCCACATTCACAACACTCATAAGGCCTTGATCCAGTGTGAACTCTCTGGTGTTTCAAGAGACTGGAGCTGTAAGTAAAGAATTTCCCACACTCGTTGCACTCATAAGGCCTTTCTCCAGTGTGAACTCTCCGATGTTGCAGAAGTGCAGAGCTCTGGCTAAAAGATTTCCCACATTCGCTGCACTTATAAGGCCTTTCTCCACTATGAACTCTACGGTGTTCAATGAGGCTAGAGTTTTGAGTAAAGGATTTTCCGCATTCACTGCACTCATAGGGCCTTGATCCAGAGTGAACTCTCTGGTGTTTTATGAGACTGGAGTGGTAGGTAAAGAATTTCCCACACTCACTGCACTCATAAGGCCTTTCTCCAGTGTGAACACTCCGGTGTTGAAGGAGTGCAGAGCTTTCGCTAAAGGATTTCCCACATTCACTACACTCATATGGCCTTTCCCCAGTATGAATTCTCCGATGTTTAATGAGGTTGGATTTGTTGCTAAATAATTTTCCACATTCGTCACACTCATGAGGCCTCACTCCAGTGTGAACTCTCCGGTGTTGAATGAGGCTAGAGCTTTGCCTAAAGGTTTTTCCACATTCTCCACACTTATAAGGCTTTTCCCCAGTATGAACTCTCCAATGGTCATTGAGGCTGTAGCTTTTGCTAAAAGATTTCCCACATTCGCTGCACATGTATAATTTTTCTCTAGTGGGGACTCTTTGGTGCTGAAAAAGCATGTGTTTGCAACTAAAGTCTTCAGTACATTCTCCAGAGTTATAATGAGTTTCCCCCCTGTGAAAGGCAGCTCCACATTCAGTTCCCTTGTTTGACTTCTCCCTGGTGTGTGTGGACTCCCCACGGGAAAGGGACTTCCCTGACACAAAAAATTTGCAGTCTTTCATAAATGAGGCTCTGTCCATGTTGCTTCTGAAGCATTTCTCTCCAATGTTCTGCTTTTGGTGCTGAAGTTTTGCACTGAAATACAATTGCTGCTCCCATGCCCCAGTATCATACAGTTTCTGCCTCTGATGCTCAGTCAAGTGCAAAATGTCTCCCAAGTCCGGACCGCATATCTCACAAAAATGGGCCTTTTGGGTGGACACACCTGCCTTGGAAGTACTGACCTGTGACCTTCTATGTACAGAAATGCTCTGTTCAGGAGGTGCCTCTTCATGCTCTGCTCCATGCCAACAACCTGAAAGCAAGTAATGCTGGTGAAGTGCACATTGACTTTGGTGGGAGGGGACAGCTACTACAAAAGTGTGTGTAACAAACCTAGGAACCTGTCCATGGGATTGTTTGCAGGAGCAAGGAGTTGGTTCCAGTTGAGGATGGTGCTGCTTAGCACTACTGAGCTATAAAGATCACAGAATGGGATAGGTCTCATGAGGTGAAGGACACAACCTTGTGGTGGACACAAAAAGAAGAGACAGGGTATGCAGTTCCTTCTTCTACAAAGAACTTTGAAAAGGAACCTGTCTGCTGGTGACACATGAACACTGTATAAAAGGGTTGTGCCAAGACCCAAGAAAATACGACTATAGCAGGGCAGCTGGTCTTTAAGGACTGTTTAAGAATGTGTGCACACCTCATGAAACAATACATAGGGGGACTTCCCTGGTGGTCCAGTGGTAAAGAATCGCCTTCCAATGCAGGGGACCCAGGTTCGATTCCTGGTCGGGGAACTAAGATCCCACATGCCACGGAGCAACTAAGCTCGCATGCCACAACTACTGAGCTTGCGTGCCTCAATGAGAGAGAGAAAACCCGCACGTCACAACTAGAGAGAAACCCACGTGCCGCCGCAACTAGAGAGAAGCCCACACGCCACAATGAAGACCCGACACAGCCAAAAATAAATAAATAAATAAATTTTTTAAAGTTAAAAAAAAAGAATACATAGGGGCCAATACAGAAAGCACTGCAGTTGGAGTAGTGAGAAAAACGGGTGAGAGAGGAGTCCAGAGATGTGAGGTTAACCTCAGGTTGGAAGTAAGAGTAGCAGTGACAATAGAGATGACAAATTGGCCAACCGTCAAGAAAGGGGAAGGAAGACAGAAATGAAGTGTGGCCACTGGCATCAAAATTCTGATCAAACACAGTAAGTTTCTGGCATGATTTGAATACGGCATTGTCATCATGCCCTCTATGTGCTACTATGCAGGACCAGGCTCCCTCTGAGTCATCTTGCTTGATTCATATACATACTGTGAACCTCTGTGGGCTCTCCAACCCAACCCCGCTCCCTCACTGATCAAATGAATGGCACCTTGATGATACAAGAAGCAAGGGATTCGATATCTTATGATAACCATAATGGAAAAGAATAAAGAATTTTTTTAAAAGAATAATAATAAAAAAAAGAACTGTAAGTCAACAGGGAAGCTAATGTTGGGCATGCTAAAGGAAGGAGAGGGCAGTGCACAAACCTCAGCCCAACGAACCACAGCACCAACCCAGGGAACTAAGGAAGGAAGCAGTGCCCATGGTCCTGATGTGAGGGCAGACTGCTCCTGGGGAAAAAAGGAAGGGTAGAGACTAGTTCAAGGCACAGAGGTGGGTTTGACAGCCTTACCCAAGGAAGTTATAAGTGCCAAGTTCTCCAGCATCACGTTGTGGTACAGGCATCTCTGAGCATCATCAAGGAGATCCCATTCCTCCCAGGAGAAGTACACGGCCACATCCTCAAAGGTCACACTGCCCTGGCAAGATGGAGACAGATGAAACCACAAACAGCCCCTTTCTCAGGGACAACAATCCATGCCCCATGCCCATCCTCCTCCCAAGCTCTCCAACTCAGAGGAGAAACCAGGCCCTGGCACCATTGGTGCCACTGTCTTCAAACGGTCCTATTGATCACTGGAACCAGCCATCAACAAGAAGAGGTGGGTGGGCAATTAGGTATCTAAGCTGTGGACCTGGCATAGAGGGATCCACACACTCATGCCAGGCTATTCCACTGGTGTGGCCAAGGTCACATAAGTCTCAATACCAGGGCCCTGGGGTCATCAAGCATACTCCCTCTTCAAGTACACATAATCCTTGAGACTGGATCCCACAGCCCATGCCTATGGTGGTCACCACCTCACTGACCCACACCCCAGACTTCCAGACCTGTGTATTTAGCTGCTCACTTAATGCCTCCACTTAATGCTCTAGGAAACATCTCAGAAGCTCCTGATATCTCTGGGGAATATTACTCCTACTACCAACTTCCTCATCTCAGTTGACAGAGCTTCTATTCCCACACCTGCTAAAAAACAAAACAAAACAAAACAAAACAAAACAAAACAAAAACAACCCTAGGAATATCCCTGAATCCTGTTTTACTCCCTCATGGTTCACATCAGAAAATATAGTTGTAACTTTTAAAAACACACATCCAGAATCCAATCATACCTCCTAAACCATGACTCTGGTCCACTGACCCTCACCTGGATTATAGCAGTAGCCTCCATGCCGATCTTCCTTACTCCTCCCTCCAACCCACAGTCTATACTTCATGCAACAGCCAGATGTAGCCAGTTAAGACGTTGGTAATACTACCTCCCTCCTCTGATCGAAACCTCCCATCACCAACTTCTCAGCAGTCATTCCAGTCCTGATTACTGTCCCCTGATCTTTATTCCCACCTGAAAGAAAAGGGACTTTTCCTTTCCTGGAAACTCCCAGTTCAGTTTTACCTCAAGCATGTGCTACCAGTTTCTAGGATAACCTTTCACACCTGTTTACAATGGTTGCCAAAAACGGAAACACCTTCACATAACCCTAGCCTTAGGGTTTCTCCATGGCTTCCAGACCCCAAACTGGGGGCACGGCACTTACGAGTCGCAAGAAACCACAATCCAGAGAACATGTGGGTGGAGGTCAGGGCCAGTGAGGGAGTGGGGCACACTCCACTTGGCGGTGTTGTTTCCAAAAAGCGCCTCTGCAGCCGTGGGAAACATGAAAAAAGCCAAGTCTTGAGGAATGAGTCTATGGCGGTTCGATGGGCTCAGACCTCCCTATACCCCTGCCTGACCCTGAAGACTGGGACTCAGGGTAGCTATTCAACCTCTGTTCCTCAGTGATCGGTTCTCCTTTTACCAGGTGTCCGTCCGCCCGTCACCCTTGCCCACGCCCCACCACCATCCCGGACACCGCAGCCTGGGCTGCGGGCACGTGAGCAGGCGCCCCGCACTCGGGGCTTTAGTGTCTCGTACGGTGAGGGCGGTGAGGGCCGGAGGACGAGCGTTTACCTGACGCAGGTTCCTCAGCGCCGCCGCCGCCATCGGACTCTGTGGGCGGAGTGGGGCCGGGAGAGGCGGGACGCAGGCACGGCGGGCCCTCTCCTGGGCCTGGAGCGGGGCCCCCGGGCGGCGTCGCCGAACTTCAGACCCGCCTCTATATCGCGGGGACAGCCCCTCCTCTCGGACCTTCTCAATTCCGTCACCTCGAGGTGGACCCACAATTCCCAAATCTCTCACACTGGTCAGACAAAACCAAGTAGCTAACATGGCCGCTGTGAAAAGGAAGCCAAAAGTTCCGCCCTCACATCATGTGGCCTCCTGTCTCTAAGCGTTCATTGGGTAGCGTTCCTGCCGCTCGATACTGAGCATTCTGGGTAATGTAGTCCCAACAGATCCACACATTGATGAGACTGGGCTTCTTGCTGGAAAGGACTAGCTCTGCCAGGAGGGGAGTTGGGAAAAGATATATCCAGGTGAGCTTCGCCCCGCTTTTAAAGGGATCTTGATCCTATTTTTGCCAAATGCTCTCTGCAGCTGATCACCCAAGTGTTTGGAGACATATTGTTTCGGACTCGGTGAAGATCGGCATGCTCCCAGAAGCTAAAAATACTATTTCAGGGAATTCCCTGGAGGTCCAGTGGTTAGGACTCTGGCTTTCACTGCTGAGGGCACGGGTTCAATCCCTGGTGGGGGAACTAAAATCCCGCAAGCTGCGGGGCACGGCCCGGGGGTGGGGGAGGGTGGGGAAGAGAGATTCAAACAATTTCAGATGCCCCCTAAGGCTACAAATCCAAACAAACATATTTTTATAGAGTCAGGCACAAAATGTGTTTGTTAGCAGAAGCTAATAAACATTATCTTATTTCAATTCAAATGCATGCACTCCAAAGCATAAGTTAGTTTTCCAGTCTATGTACATTTGGTCAGGGGCAAGAGAGAAAATACTCCAGATTGTGTTCTGTCAAGGAAGATAGAGGAAGGATATTGGGCCACCCTGAATCAGGAGTACAAAAATAGATCTAACAGAGGCTCTCCTTGACTAAACTTTAGTCAAGCCCCTCTAAGCTTTTTTTTTTTTTTTTCTTTATTTTAGTTTTTATTTTATTAGACCCAGTCTTTGGGCCTTGTCCTCAAGAGCAAGAATTCTGCTAAGTTGGTTTGGCAAGAATTTCCCATCCTCAATGTCTGATAGCCACTAATATCTGATGAAATTTCCTCATCCCTCACCATCACACAGGTAATATCTGATCACACTGACCTACACCTTCTGCAAGAATTGTTTAGGTCAGTTTAGGAAGAATTTCCCTGCTCTCTTAATAATTTTTTATCCACTGACACCACCCCCCTTCCTCCTTGGCTACAAATCCCAACTTTTTTACAAGTATCTGAATAATTTTTCTTTAACAGATCAGTCTGTGGTTTCCAAAGAAAACATCTCTCCTGCCTTTGGAGTCAATTATTCTAATACATTGAACAACACTTTTAACCATTTAATATCTCTTACTTGATACCCTGACATATATTCAGTTCCTTTTAGGAATCTACCATCAATCTCAAAAAGAGGACAATGAGAAACATGCTACTTTGACTGTACAATGGCTGCATTGTTCACAGTTGGAGCATGTATACAAAGGGTACTCTTGCCCTGGAGATACTGGGAGTATCTTCTTTTTTAAATAAATTTTATTTTATTTATTTATTTTTGGCTGTGTTGGGTCTTCATTTCTGTGCGAGGGCTTTCTCCAGTTGTGGCAAGCGGGGGCCTCTCTTCATTGCGGTGCACGGGCCTCTCACTATCGCGGCCTCTCTTGTTGCAGAGCACAGGCTCCAGACGCGCAGGCTCAGTAGTTGTGGCTCACGGGCCTAGTTGCTCCGCGGCATGTGGGATCTTCCCAGACCAGGGCTCGAACCCGTGTCCCCTGCATTGGCAGGCAGATTCTCAACCACTGCGCCACCAGGGAAGCCCCTGGGAGTATCTTAAATTTACGATTTCATTGCTGGGAAATGATTATCATTTCTTTTTTGATGCAGGGACTGTTTGCATGAAGAACTGATGTTATCTCAGAAAAATAGTTGTAAAATGCAAACTAAAAATAGCTATTCATAATGTCTATGTAGTGATTCAAAGTAGTAGCAGAAATAGTTTTGGTGAAACATCAGTGGATGATGGAAAAAGGTCAGGCCTCAGAGTTTTAGATGTGATGTCTGAGAAGACATAGAATTAAGCTGAGCCTATGACTACATGACTAGAATGGTCACTCTGAAGGTTTTATCTCCAAAATGTGACTCTTCTTCATTCTTTTTTTTAAATACTACCATTATTCTTTTTTTAAAATTAATCAATTTATTTTTTGGCTGTGTTGGGTCTTCGTTGCTGTGCGTGGGCTTCCTCTAGTTGGGGAGAGCGGGGGCTACTCTTTGTTGCAGTGCGTGGGCTTCTCATTGCAGTGGCTTCTTAGTTGCGGAGCACGGGCTCTAGGAGCACAGGCTTCAGTAGTTGCAGCATGCGGGCTCAGTAGTTGTGGCGCACGGGCTTAGTTGCTCTGCGGCATGTGGGGTCTTCCTGGACCAGGGATCAAACCTGTGTCCCCTGCATTGGCAGGTAGATTCTTAACCACTGCACCACCAGGGAAGTCCTGACTCTTTTTTATTCTTGAAAATTTTGAGCAATACCAGCATGGAAGGAGAGAGTTAAAAGAGACCTTTAGAGTAACCAGAGTTGTAAAAATATACAGGGAAGCTGAGATGTCATATTTAGTCCCTGGTCTCACTAATGATCAGTGAGCAAACAGTTGGTTTTAGGTATTTACTGTAGGTACATAGGCGACATTGGGTCATAACAGAGACAAAGACCCCTGAATTCATAGGACTTACATTGTACTCAAGGAAAAAAGACCAGAAACAGAAAAGACTAATTGTATAATATGTTATAATGTGGCAGACAAATTGGGAGAAGAAGGCAAGGTGAGTATCCTGAGAAGTATAGTATAGAGTATAATATTACACAGCACAGAAAGGGAAACCTTTTTAATAAGAGGGCCTTTGAGAAAACACTTGAAGGACGTAAGAGGTGAGCCATCTGGGTACTTTTGCAATAAATTTTGGGGAGAAGAAGCAGGTGACCAGGTTGTTCAGTGGGTGGAGGCTTCACAGGTCTCCTCAGCAGTGCAGAGTGCAGGACACCAGCCCAGCTGGCCATTCCTCTCCTTTGCTCACTGCAGAGACACTCAGGGCATGTGGGTAATAAGTCTTGGCTCTGCCTCTCAGAACTTGAAAATTTCCACTATGGTGAACTGGGGCCTGAAACCAGGCATGCTCACCTTTCCTAGAACCCTGATTTTCAGAGTTTGATCCCAGGACCTTCCCCGTCAGTGTCACCAGGGGACTCATTAAAAATGCACATGCTCAATTCTGAACCCAGACCTGAATCAGGCACTCTGTGGGCCAGGCCAAAGAATTTGTGTTTTAACAAGCTTCCAAGTGATAATGATACATGCTCAAGAAATATCCATCATTCTGCTGTGTATTCTGCAGAGACAAATACCTGCATTTCTTGCAATTTACAGGTGTTCTGTCTAAACATGTAGGATTTTTTAGCTGAAGTTGGAAAAAAAACTGGATGAGTACATATTTGATTCCTAATATAAGAAAAGTATAAAATGTTTTGTAGTGTTTATGAAGATGTTCTACACCATATACAATTATAAAATAGAATGTCAAAAGTGTCAGATAATTAAACCTCCTGGAGGAAAAACAAAGCTTCCAGTATAGGATCACTTTAGGATTGCTTCTGCACATGGATTGCTATCTGTGTGTTATCTATATGTTAAAATATAGTCCTATACAAGCTGCTTTTCTTAGTAAAAATAAAGGCATATTTCATATACAGATATGCACTTTGCTTTTCTCACTTAACTATGTATCTTGGAGGACTTACCTGGTGGCACAGTGGTTAAGAATCCACCTGCCAATGCAGGGGACACGGGTTCGAGCCCTGGTCCAGGATGATCCCACATGCCGCGGAGCAACTAAGCCCGTGTGCCACAACTACTGAGCCTGCTGCGCTCTAGAGCCCGTGAGCCACAACTAATGAGCCCGCGTGCCACAACTGCTGAAGCCCGTGCACCTAGAGCCCATGCTCCACAACAAGAAGCCACCACAATGAGAAGCCCGCTCACTGCAAGGAAGAGTAGCCCCCGCTCGCTGCAACTAGAGAAAGCATGAGCGCAGCAACGAAGACCCAACGCAGCCAAAAGTAAATAAATAAATAAATTTATTTTTTTAAAAAAAAGAGCAGGGAAAAGAGATGAGATTCCATATGTAAGAGCATTTATGCTATTAAAACAAAACAAAACAAAACTATGTATCTTGGAGCAATCCTTTAGTAAGAACTTGCTGTGAGGCATGATGCCCTTAATGTTCCTGCCGACCTCAGATTACTGATTTAGTCACAAACATGTAAGCGGCCTGGGACAATCTACTGTGTGGGATTTACTATATTTTGTAGCTTTGATAACAGAGTGAAGTGGAATTTGTCCTATTATTGGAGGAGCTTTTCATGTTGTTTTTGTCTCTTATGACCAGTGGTTCAAAACTGAGTGTGAGATCATCACATTGAGTGGCCTGGAGTTATGGTTCCCAAACTCTGGGCGGATAAGAATAACCTGATGACATTTTGAAAAGAACAATTCAAGCCTCTCATATTGGAGCATGCTAAAGAGGAGACCCCTTCAAAGGCTCCTAGAAAGCTCTGGTTGGTGACTGGTTGCTAGGGGAACCAATTTTGTGATTAGAGTTTGGAACTCGCAGCCCCCTCTCCCCCCACCTCCTGGAAGAGAACCTGGAGTTTCAGTTAAACTCCAATGGTCAGTGATTTAATCAATCATGACTAGATAACAAAGCCTCCATAAAAACCCTAAAGGATGGGGTTCAGAGAACTTCCTGGTTAGTAAGCAAAAAAGCATCAATGGGCTAGGAGGGTACGCATACCAAGCTTCTCAGGGCAGAAGCTTCTGCTTTGGGACCTTCCTAGACATTGTCTTCTATACTTCATCATCTGGCCTGTTCATTTGTATACTTAGAAATAGACTTTGTAATAAACAAATTAGTAAGTAAAAGTGTTTCCTTGGAGCTCCATGAGCTATTCTAGCAGATTATCAAAACTGAGCTAGGCACAGTTACAGAAAGATAGAGAAGATGAAAAGGCAGAGGGCTATGTACCAGATGAAGGAACAAGAAAAAACCCCAGAAAAACAACTAAATGAAGTGGAGATAGGCAACCTTCCAGAAAAAGAATTCAGAATAATGATAGTGAAGATGATCCAGGACCTCGGAATAAGAATGGAGGCAAAGATTGAGAAGATGCAAGAAATGATTAACAAAGACCTAGAAGAATTAAAGAACAAACAAACAGAGATGACCAATACAATAACTGAAATGAAAACTACACTAGAAGGAATCAATAGCAGAATAACTGAGGCAGAAGAACGGATAAGTGACCTGGAAGACAGAATGGTGGAATTCACTGCTGCGGAACAGACTAAAGAAAAAAGAATGAAAAGAAATGAAGACAGCCTAAGAGACCTCTGGGACAACATTAAACGCAACAACATTCGCATTATAGGGGTCCCAGAAGGAGAAGAGAGAGAGAAAGGGCCAGAGAAAATATTTGAAGAGATTATAGTCGAAAACTTCCCTAACATGGGAGAGGAAATAGCCACCCAAGTCCAGGAAGTGCAGAGAGTCCCATACAGGATAAACCCAAGGAGAAACACGCCGAGACACATAGTAATCAAAATGGCAAAAATAAAAGACAAAGAAAAATTATTGAAAGCAGCAAGGGAAAAACGACAAATAACATACAAGGGAACTCCCATAAGGTTAACAGCTGATTTCTCAGCAGAAACTCTGCAAGCCAGAAGGGAGTGGCATGATATACTTAAAGTGATGAAAGGGAAGAACCTACAACCAAGATTACTCTACCCGGCAAGGATCTCATTTAGATTTGATGGAGAAATCAAAAGCTTTACAGACAAGCAAAAGCTAAGAGAATTCAGCACCACCAAACCAGCTCTGCAACAAATGCTAAAGGAACTTCTCTAAGTGGGAAACACAAGAGAAGAAAAGGACCTACAAAAACAAACCCAAAACAATTAAGAAAATGGTCATAGGAACATACATATCGATAATTACCTTAAACGTGAATGGATTAAATGCCCCAACCAAAAGACATAGACTGGCTGAATGGATACAAAAACAAGACCCATATATATGCTGTCTACAAGAGACCCACTTTAGACCTAGGGACACATACAGACTGAAAGTGAGGGGATGGAAAAAGATATTCCATGCAAATGGAAATCAAAAGAAAGCTGGAGTAGCTATACTCATATCAGATAAAATAGACTTTAAAATAAAGAATGTTACAAGAGACAAGGAAGGACACTACATAATGATCAAGGGATCAATCCAAGAAGAAGATATAACAATTATAAATATATATGCACCCAACATAGGAGCACCTCAATACATAAGGCAACTGCTAACAACTATAAAAGACGAAATCGACAGTAACACAATAATAGTGGGGGACTTTAACACCTCACTTACACCAATGGACAGATCATCCAAAATGAAAATAAATAAGGAAACAGAAGCTTTAAATGACACAATAGACCAGATAGATTTAATTGATATTTATAGGACATTCCATCCAAAAACAGCAGATTACACGTTCTTCTCAAGTGCGCACGGAACATTCTCCAGGATAGATCACATCTTGGGTCACAAATCAAGCCTCAGTAAATTTAAGAAAATTGAAATCATATCAAGCATCTTTTCTGACCACAACGCTATGAGATTAGAAATGAATTACAGGGAAAAAAACGTAAAAAAGACAAACACATGGAGGCTAAACAATACGTTACTAAATAACCAAGAGATCACTGAAGAAATCAAAGAGGAAATAAAAAAATACCTAGAGACAAATGACAATGAAAACACGACGACCCAAAACCTATGGGATGCAGCAAAAGTAGTTCTAAGAGGGAAGTTTATAGCTATACAAGCCTACCTAAAGAAACAAGAAAACTCTCAAGTAAACAATCTAACCTTACACCTAAAGAAACTAGAGAAAGAAGAACAAACAAAACCCAAAGTTAGCAGAAGGAAAGAAATCATAAAGATCAGAGCAGAAATAAATGAAATAGAAACAAAGAAAACAATAGCAAAGTTCAATAAAACTAAAAGTTGGTTCTTTGAGAAGATAAACAAAATTGATAAGCCATTAGCCAGACTCATCAAGAAAAAGAGGGAGAGGACTCAAATCAATAAAATCAGAAATGAAAAAGGAGAAGTTACAACAGACACCACAGAAATACAAAGCATCCTAAGAGACTACTACAAGCAACTTTATGCCAATAAAATGGACAACCTGGAAGAAATGGACAAATTCTTCGAAAGGTATAACCTTCCAAGACTGAACCAGGAAGAAACAGAAAATATGAACAGACCAATCACAAGTAATGAAATTGAAACTGTGATTAAAAATCTTCCAACAAACAAAAGTCCAGGACCAGATGGCTTCACAGGTGAATTCTATCAAACATTTAGAGAAGAGCTAACACCCATCCTTCTCAAACTCTTCCAAAAGATTGCAGAGGAAGGAACACTCCCAAACTCATTCTATGAGGCCACCATCACCCTGATACCAAAACCGGACAAAGACACTACAAAAAAAGAAAATTACAGACCAATATCACTGATGAATATAGATGCAAAAATCCTCAACAAAATACTAGCAAACAGAATCCAACAACACATTAAAAGGATCATACACCACGATCAAGTGGGATTTATCCCAGGGATGCAAGGATTCTTCAATATACGCAAATCAATCAATGTGATACACCATATTAACGAATTGAAGAATAAAAACCATATGATCATCTCAATAGATGCAGAAAAAGCTTTTGACAAAATTCAACACCCATTTCTGATAAAAACTCTCCAGAAAGTGGGCATAGAGGGAACCTACCTCAACATAATAAAGGCCATATATGACAAACCCACAGCAAACATCATTCTCAATGGTGAAAAACTGAAAGCATTTCCTCTAAGATCAGGAACGAGACAAGGATGTCCACTCTCACCACTATTATTCAACATAGTTCTGGAAGTCCTAGCCACGGCAATCAGAGAAGAAAAAGAAATAAAAGGAATACAAATTGGAAAAGAAGAAGTAAAACTGTCACTGTTTGCGGATGACATGATACTATACATAGAGAATCCTAAAACTGCCACCAGAAAACTGCTAGAGCTAATTAATGAATATGGTAAAGTTGCAGGATACAAAATTAATGCACAGAAATCTCTTGCATTCCTATACACTAATGATGAAAAATCTGAAAGAGAAATTATGGAAACACTCCCATTTACCATTGCAACAAAAAGAATAAAATACCTAGGAATAAACCTACCTAGGGAGACAAAAGACCTGTATGCAGAAAACTATAAGAAACTGATGAAAGAAATTAAAGATGATACCAACAGATGGAGAGATATACCATGTTCTTGGATTGGAAGAATCAACATTGTGAAAATGAGTATACTACCCAAAGCAATCTACAGATTCAATGCAATCCCTATCAAATTACCAATGGCATTTTTTACGGAGCTAGAACAAATCATCTTAAAATTTGTATGGAGACACAAAAGACCCCGAATAGCCAAAGCAGTCTTGAGGCAAAAAAATGGAGCTGGAGGAATCAGACTCCCTGACTTCAGACTATACTACAAAGCTACAGTAATCAAGACAATATGGCACTGGCACAAAAACAGAAACATAGATTAATGGAACAAGATAGAAAGCCCAGAGATTAACCCACGCACCTATGGTCAACTAATCTATGACAAAGGAGGCAAAGATATACAATGGAGAAAAGACAGTCTCTTCAATAAGTGGTGCTGGGAAAACTGGACAGCTACATGTAAAAGAATGAAATTAGAATACTCCCTAACACCATACACAAAAATAAACTCAAAATGGATTAGAGACCTAAATGTAAGACTGGACACTATAAAACTCTTAGAGGAAAACATAGGAAGAACACTCTTTGACATAAATCACAGCAAGATCTTTTTTGATCCACCTCCTAGAGTAATGGAAATAAAAACAAAAATAAACAAGTGGGACCTAATGAAACTTCAAAGCTTTTGCACAGCAAAGGAAACCATAAACAAGACGAAAAGACAGCCCTCAGAATGGGAGAACATATTTGCAAATGAATCAACGGACAAAGGATTAATCTCCAAAATATATAAACAGCTCATTCAGCTCAATATTAAAGAAACAAACACCCCAATCCAAAAATGGGCAGAAGACCTAAATAGACATTTCTCCAAAGAAGACATACAGACGGCCACGAAGCACATGAAAAGATGCTCAACATCACTAATTATTAGAGAAATACAAATCAAAACTACAATGAGGTATCACCTCACTCCTGTTAGAATGGGCATCATCAGAAAATCTACAAACAACAAATGCTGGAGAGGGTGTGGAGAAAAGGGAAACCTCTTGCACTGTTGGTGGGAATGTAAATTGATACAGCCACTATGGAGAACAGTATGGAGGTTCCTTAAAAAACTACAAATAGAACTACCATACGACCCAGCAATCCCAATACTGGGCATATACCCTGAGAAAACCATAGGTCAAAAAGAGTCATGTACCAAAATGTTCATTGCAGCTCTATTTACAATAGCCAGACATGGAAGCAACCTAAATGTCCATCGACAGATGAATGGATAAAGAAGATGTGGCACATATATACAATGGAATATTACTCAGCCATAAAAAGAAATGAAATGGAGGTATTTGTAATGAGGTGGATGGAGTTGGAGTCTGTCATACAGAGTGAAGTAAGTCAGAAAGAGAAAAACAAATACAGTATGCTAACACATATATACGGAATCTAAGGGGAAAAAAAAAAAAAAGGCCATGAAGAACCTAGTGGCAAGACGGGAATAAAGACACAGACCTACTGGAGAATGGACTTGAGGATATGGGGAGGGGGTGGGGTGAGATGTGACAGGGTAAGAGAGTGTCATGGACATATATACACTACCAAATGTAAAATAGATAACTAGTGGGAAGCAGCCGCATAGCACAGGGAGATCAGCTTGGTGCTTTGTGACCACCTAGAGGGGTGGGATGGGGAGGGTGGGAGGGAGGGAGATGCAAGAGGGAAGAGAAATGGGAACATATTGTATATGTATAACTGATTCACTTTGTTATAAAGCAGAAGCTAACACACCATTGTAAGGCAATTATACTTCAATAAAGATGTTTAAATAAAAAAATAAAAAAAAAAAGAAGTTGTGGTACATATATACAATGGAATATTACTCAGCCATAAAAAGGAACGAAATTGAGTCATTTGTTGAGACGTGGATGGATCTAGAGACTGTCATACAGAGTGAAGTAAGTCAGAAAGAGAAAAACAAATATCGTATATTAATGCATGTATGTGGAACCTAGAAAAATGGTAGAGATGAGCCAGTTTGCAGGGCAGAAGTTGAGACACAGATGTAGAGAATGGACATATGGACACCAAGGGGGGAAAACTGCGGTGGGGTGGGGATGGTGGTGTGCTGAATTGGGCGATTGGGATTGACATGTATACACTGATGTGTATAAAATTGATGCCTAATAAGAACCTGCAGTATAAAAAAACAAACAAAACAACTAATACTAAACTTTCATTGGGTTATTTGCATGGAAATATGTTAATATAAATGTTTCAGACATTACATGAAATTTCTAAAAATCTTATATTTGTATTTGTATGGAAGTATGTATGGAAATATGTTAATATAAATGTTTCAGACATTACATGAAATTTCTAAAAATCTTATATGTTCTGGTATAATGTTATAAGTAATAATCCTAGTTATTACTTTAAAATGTATATCTCAGAAATAACTAATTTTCTTGTCAACTGCATTATTATGAACTTTCATCAAATCTTAAAAAAAAAAAAAAAAAAAAACTGAGCTAGGGTGGTCATGGGAACCCCCTGATTTGTAGTCAATTTGGACAGAAGTGTGGGTAACCTAGGGATCCACCTTGGATTGGGCAGTCTTGTAGGACTGAGCCCTTAAGCTGTGGGGTCTGTGCTAAGTCTGAGCACCTAGTTTCAGAAGTGAATTAAATTGTAGGACACCCAGTTGGCGTGTGCAGAGAATTGGTTGGTGTTGAAAACCCCACATATTTGAAGCTCCAACTTCAGTGACCATCAGAGAGTTCACATAGGAGAAAGACCTTTTAAGTGTGACCAATGTGGGAACGCCTTTATCCACAGCTCCAACCCCACTCAACACCAGAGTTCATACAGGATTGGGCCTTATGGGCGTGTTAAATGTGAGGAAGCCATAAGCCAAAGGCCTTACCTTCTTGATTACCACAAAATTCACACAGGAAAAGCAACTTAGACATGCAGAAACGTCATATGTCCTCCTTCAGTATAACAACACTCAAGGAGGTGCCTTTTGAGGGTGCCATCTGCCTGAAGTGAACCTCAAACATCCAAACATCAACATAAATTTCAGATATGTGGAAGGCGCACTTCATGTTTTAACCTTCCAGATTACTGGAGCCCTTGCCAGATTACTGTCCTGTCAGATCTAAGGCAGAAGCCATTCACCTCCACCACCTGGCAGGTGCCCAGATTGTGCATCATGTACCCACCCCTGTGTGTTTGGGGCAGGAAACCTCAGTGTCTTCTCATTCTCTCAGGGCCTTCATGAGAAGCTGGAGTACTCTCCTTTCTCTCTGATTAGTTAGGGCAGGGGCTTGACCCAGTTGTGACCAAGAGGACTCCATCTGAGTTCTGCTGGTGACTTGAAAAGATGGACTACCTCTTCTGGGGATTTTGTTGGTCTCACATGACTCTTGTGATGGAATTCCCAGCCTCCAAGTCACTGATCCAGGAACAGCCTGCCTGCATTGTTCTGGTTTTCTGCTATAACAAAGGCCTAAGGTTTCCGTCACCTTTAATCTCGAGGGTTCTGTTCACTTTATGGGGTAGTTTGAGAGCAACTAGGTTCTGCCAGAATAAAAGAAACAGATTTTGTGGGATCCTGACCCTCGTGTGCCTCATGGGTGGATGGAATGGTGGCTGTACTCCTGCAGGTCTGGGCCTGGTTTGCTTGCTTGGTCCTAATTTGGAGGCTGAATGCTATTACTTTTTGTGGTGACAGAGCTTATCCTGAGGAGGGAGCAGTTGTGACAACCTCCAGTACTTCTAGGAACAACATGAAATTGTTCTTTTATTCACAGGAGATATATGCATCCTGCCCAGCACTGGTGAGGGAAGTCTGTTCCCTAGATCCTGCAGCGGAGCCATGTGCCCTAACATCCAGAATTCTGTATGTGTGGTAGTATCCCTGGTTGAAAGATTATAGGGGGAATAATAGTTACAAGAACAGCTGATTAGTAGAGATCACAGGAGACTGCAGCAAACTGGCTGGAATGTGCCTCTTTTCAATTAATTAATTAATTAATATATTTATTTATTTATGGCTGTGTCGGGTCTTCGTTTCTGTGCGAGGGCTTTCTCTAGTTGCGGCAAGTGGGGGCCACTCCTCATCGCGGTGTGCGGGCCTCTCACCATCGCAGCCTCTCTTGTTGTGGAGCACAGGCTCCAGACGTGCAGGCTCAGTAATTGTGGCTCACAGGCCTAGCTGCTCTGCGGCATGTGGGATCTTCCCAGACCAGGGCTCGAACCCGTGTCCCCTGCATTGGCAGGAAGTTTCCCAACCACTGTGCCACCAGGGAAGCCCTGGAATGTGCCTCTTTTAAAAGGGTATCCACAGTGTTCCAGGCACCATGGCTGTGAAGGATGAGCAGCTGCAGAAATCCTCAGGACCTTCAGAACTGTGTATCTTGTATAGCTGAGGGCCTTCTCAGAAAATAATCTAATGGTTTTATGGATTCCTATAGCTTCTCTGGGCTGTTCACCTTAAGGCCATTGCTGCACAGACAGGAAAACAGGGAGGGAATGACGGAAGATCTCTTAGTCCGATGATGTGGCCTTTGTGACCCAGCCTGCATTCCTACTGACTCAGCTGTAAATGGTCTTCATTGCTCACCAATATTTGCTACTACTCAGGCCAGGCACCGATCCCAGCGCATTACAAGGGATATGGTGGTGTTAACATAGGTTTGCTAAACTTTATTTTTCTAAAACAGTAAGAATTTTTTTGTTTCTTAACGCTTTTTAGGTACAGCTAATAAACAATAAATTGGGACTTACCTGGTGGTGCAGTAGTTAAGAATCCGCCTGCCAATGAAGGGGAAACGGGTTCGAGCCCTGGTCTGGGAACATCCCACATGCCACGGAGCAGCTAAGCCCGTGCACCACAACTACTGAGCCTGCACTCTAGAGCCCGTGAGCCACAACTACTGAGCCCACGTGCCACAACTACTGAAGCCCGCACACCTAGAGCCCGTGCTCTGCAACAAGAGAAGCCACCACAATGAGAAGCCCGTGCACTGCAACAAAGAGTAGCCCCCGCTCACGGCAACTAGAGAAAGCCCATGTGCAGCAACGAAGGCTCAAAATAGCCACACACACACACACACAAAAGTAAATTGTCCATATTTAAACTGTACCATTTGATAAGTTTTGACATTCATATAAACCCATGAGACCATCAAACAATCATAATAATTAACCTATGCATTACCCAGTATTTACCTCATGCCCTTTAATAATCTCTTTCTCTCTGCCCTCCCTGGCCTTCCAGGCAAGCACTGATTTACTCTATAATAAAATATTTTGCATTTTCTATAACTTTACATGAATGGAATTATAAAATGTTTAGTCTTTTTTCCCCTGGGTGTCCTCCTCAGGCAGTGTATTTATTTTGAGATTCATCAGTGGTTCTTATGTGGGTAGTTCATTCCTTTTATGTTGTTGAGGAGTATGATGTTCTTTGGATATATCACTATTTATTCCTTCATCTGTTTTTTGGATATCTGAATTGTTTCCAGTTTTTGGCTATATCAAACAAAATTGCTATAGACATTTTAGTACAATTCTTCAATACTGATATATTTCATTTCTCTTGTGCTAATACCTCAGAGTGCAATGCCTGAGTTACAGGTTAGATAAATGTGTAACTTTTCAAGAAGCATCAAACTGTGACCTAGCACAATTGTTCAACTGTTCCCTTTTGTATTCCTGCCAGCAGTGAGAGACTTCTAGTTCTTCCGTATCTTTCTCAATGGTGTGTATGGCTGGACTTTTAAAATTTTGACCCTTTTTTTTAAAGCTTTTTTTAAAAAGTTAATTTATTTATTTTTGGCTGCATTGGGTCTTCGTAGCTGCACACGGGCTTTCTTTAGTTGCAGTGAGCTGGGGCTATTCTTTGTTGCAGTGCACGGGCTTCTCACTGCAGTGGCTTCTCGTTGTGGAGCACGAGCTCGAGGCGCGCGGGCTTCAGCAGTTGTGGCACACGGGCTCAGTAGTTGTGGCTGGCGGGCTCTAGAGTGCAGGCTCAGTAGTTGTGGCGCACGGGCTTAGTTGCTCCGCGGCATGTGGGATCTTCCTGGACGAGGGCTCGAACCCGTGTCCCCTGCATTGGCAGGTGAATTCTTAACCACTGCGTCAAAGTCCAATTTTGACCCTTTTAATAAATGTGTGTAACAGTATTTCACTGTAGTTTTAGTTCCACTTCCCTGATGTTTCATGATGTTGAGCATTTTTCATTTGTTAATTTGCCACCTGTATGTCTGATAAGAATGTTCATATCCTTTGCCTGTTTTTAAAAAATGAATTTTGGCTATTTTTCTTTTCATTAACCAATTAGAAGATAGTGAAACAATAAAGACTTATGTTGCAACTTCATTAATTCTTCAGTGATGTGACTTCTTAATATTTATTTTATTTATTTATTTATTTTTGCTGTGTTGGATCTTCGTTTCTGTGCGAGGGCTTTCTCCAGTTGCGGCAAGCGGGGGCCACTCTTCATCACGGTGCATGGGCCTCTCACTGTGGTGGCCTCTCCTATTGCGGAGCACAGGCTCCAGACGCGCAGGCTCAGTAGCTGTGGCTCACGGGCCCAGTTGCTCCACGGCATATGGGATCCTCCCAGACCAGGGCTCGAAACCGTGTCCCCTGCATTGGCAGGCAGATTCTCAACCACTGCACCACCAGGGAAGCCCGATGTGACTTCTTAACTAAGTAATAATTGTATTTACTATTCTGGAATACTGGAAGATAGCTCCCCTACCTTATTTATTTATTTATTTTGGTACATTGCAATGACCACATATAACTTACAGCTAATTTTAAGTTTAATCTGCATTTTTAATATATTCTCCATTACTTTAAGTCTAAATATTCAACAATACAATAAATAAAGGGGAGTTCCCTGGCAGTCCAGTGGTTAGAACTCCACGCTTTCACTATCGTGGCCCAGGTTCAATCCTTGGTTGGGGAATTGAGATCCTGCAAGCTGCACAGCAAAAAAACAAAAAACAAAAAACCCCAATAAATCAAGCCATACTTTGTAGTGTTGCCAGTTTCTCTGGTGTATATATTCCCATCAGTGGCCAATTTAAAACTGTCAATGTGAACTCACTGACCATGGAGGTGAAAAAAGTTGCCAGTAGCACACCAATATAGCCTATTTCCAGCATACTAATTCAGTAGCCACATATAACCTCAAGAATATAGAAAATAATGAAACGTGAAATGATTAGGAAGTGAAAACTTTTCATATATATATTTTTGAACTATAGTTGATTTACAATATTAGTTTCAGGTGAGGGTCAGTGATGTGTTTGGGGTGACATTGATGACCCTGTTAGGGATACCAGGGTGATGGTGCTGCTGTCCATGAGAATACTATTCACAGGAGAGAAGTGAGTTTGCAGGGAAGGCACTGCATGCCCATGCGGAAGGGGCCAGGTTCTTCAGGTTGAAATGTCAGGATGTGGTTACATGATGGTTCAGTGCTCAGCAGATGATCTCACAGGAGAGGTATCTGGGGGTCTGGCTGGAGTCCCCAGATGTTTCTGTCAGGGAGTGAATACAAGGGAAGTAGGTGAGGGCTTCCCTGGTGGCACAGTGGTTAAGAATCTGCCTGCCAATGCAGAGGACATGGGTTTGAGCCCTGGTCCAGGAAGATCCCACATGCCGCAGAGCAACTAAGCCTGTGCACCACAACTACTAAGCCCGTGCACCACAACTACTGAGCCTGCGCTCTAGAGCCCGCAAGCCACAACTACTGAGCCCGCGTGCCACAACTACTGAAGCCCACGCGCCTAGGGCCCGTGCTCTGCAACAAGAGAAGCCCCTGCAACGAGAAGCCCGTGCACCGCAACGAAGAGTAGACCCCGCTTGCCACAACTAGAGAAAGCCCACATGCAGCAACAAAGACCCAACGCAACCAAAAATAAATAAAAAATTTAAAAAATTTAAAAATCTTAAAAAAAACAAAAAAACAAAGGAAGTAGGTGAGCTGAATCAGAGCAGTGTTGACTAAATCTTCCCTAACTCAGCCACTTGGCAGATGTGTGCCCTTGTGTCAAAGTCATCCTCTCTGAGCTGCAGCTCCCTCCTTTGAGAAGTGGAAATAGTAAATTGTTCCTCTGCTGGATAATTTGGGGGCTGGTAAATGAGGTAATCCTCAGGAGAACTCCTCAATGTTAGCTCCCTATGAAAAGAAGGGTGCAGGCAGTTATGGGCTGAATTGTATGTCCCAAAGTCCATATGTTGAAGTCTTAACATCCAGTACCTCAGAATGTCATTGTATTTGGAAATAGGGTCTTTAAAAAGGTAAAATAAAGTCACTAGGGTGGACCCTAATCCAACGTGACTGTTGTCCTTAAAGGAAGAGGAAGTTAGGGACTTCCCTGGTTGTCCAGTGGTTAAGAATCTGCCTTCCAACGCAAGGGATGCGGGTTCAATCCCTGGTCGGGGAACTAAGATCCCACATGCCTCAGGGCAACTACTGAGCCCACATGCCTCAACTAGAGAGAAGTCCGTGCACTGCAACTAGAGAAGCCTGCACGCCGCAACCAAGAGCACACGTGCCGCAATGAAAGATCCCGTGTGCCACAACTAAGACCCAATGCAGCCAAAGAAAGAAAGAAGAGGAAGTTAGGATACACACACAGAGAAGGAAGACCATGTAAAGACACAGGGGGAAGATGGCCATCTACAAGCCAAGCAGAGCAGTATCAGGAGAAACTGATGCTGTTCACCCCTTGATCTCAGACTTCTAGCCTCCATGTTTGTGAGAAAATAAATGTCTGTTGTTTAAGCTTCCCAGTCTGAGGTACCTTGCTATGCCAACCTTAGCAAACTATTACAGGGGCCATCAGCATCCAGGAAGGAGAAGGTCTGAGGGCACCCCAGGGAGGGGGGAGGCTGAGAAGGACACTCAGAGGACCCTGAGGGAACCAGAAGGAGGGGCTTTCTTGGGGTGGAAACAGGCCAGGAGGGAAGGGGGACACAGTGGGTCAGACTCCCTGAGACACTGGGTTGTGGGCTTGGGATTGATTCCTGGATCCCCACCCCTCGCTGGGGGTTGCAACAAGAGACTCTCCCTCTAACCCCCACCCCAGGTTCAGTTTCCCCCAGTACGAAATGAAGAGGGAGCAGACCTGCCTCAGGGGCTGTTGGAGGACGCTTAATAGCTCATGGGCCTAGGGAAGGGGCTCCGAGTGAGGAGCTAGTCTTAGAGTCCTGATCGTCCTGAGGGGAGGGGGGCATAGGGGCAGCCGTGCCTTTGGAGAGAGGGGCCAAGTGCCACTGGGGCTGGGGGTTGGGGCGAGGGGGTGGATGGGGTTTACAGTTGGCTCTTACCGAAGCTCTGATCCCTAGTGGACAGTCCCCAGGCGGTGATGGGGGGATGCATGCATGACCTGGCTGCCCAGGCACCACCAAGAAGAATTTGAACACCTTCAGATGGATTGTATCCAGCTTCTACCCTCCATGCAATTTGACTATGTTTTAGTTATTGTCTGTTTTCAGACTGGGTTGAACCATTTCTCTGCTGAAAAGCTACAGCCCTTGAAAAAAAAGCTGACTGATTTTGTTTCCAACCTGGGTCATCCCAATGTTTATATCAAATGACTGTGTCACATGGGAACCATTGTAAAAGAACCCTGTAAAGTGTTACCCCTGACTCAAAAACTACACTGTCCTTGTTACCGACAATCTTCTGGAAAAGTCAAAAGGACCAATGGCATTCTTAAATTAAAATCAGCAAAACTTTCAGAGACTCGAGCTCCCTTGCCCAAAGGTACTCCCACTAGCCCTTACACTCACGTAGTCCATTGACAAATCAGTTATCCCCTATGAATTACTAACTGGAAGGCCCATGTGTCTAGGGATTTCACCTCCAATACTAGACTCTGCCCTGCTATATGCAGACATGGCAAAATATTCCAAGGAACTCATGTATTACACCCAGTCCCAATCACCAACTCGTTAAGGCCACCTCCTGAAAATATCTTTTAAACAGCTTCTTCGTGATATTCAGCTAGTAGATTTCCTCTATTGGAAGAGACGTCAGAGAATAACTACTCTTGAACCTCTTTGGAAGGGACCCTTTGGGTTCTGTTGACAAGTGGAGCAGTGAAACTCCAGGGAGTCACTCATTGGGTTCGCATTTCACAACTAAAGAAAAGATTCCGAATTCCACACAATTGGCAGGCTACTCCCATATGGGACCTCAAAAGGAGGATTCTCAGAGAACCTCCAGAAGTAGGTTTCCTACGGAGGCACAATCCTGATTTCTTAAGTATATCCTGCTCTCTCAGGGAAACATTAACCACATTCCAGATGGTGTAATGAGATCTGGAGTCTCTGCCTGAATCAGGAATTTCCCACATACCGTGTTGTCTACCATCATCTACAAGAGTGCATTATAGAAATATCCATAGCTCTGCAATGTGAAGAGGCAACATGAGGTTTCCAGAAGGCAGCTGGAAGAGCAGACAAAAGACAGAAATACGGTCCGTAATTGCACTATAACGATTAGGTTTCATAACTATATCAAAACTTGAACTTTATCCTTGAGGCATCCACTGAATAATAAAAGAAACAAAGAGATGTGGTATGACTGGCATTCAGGATCTTGTCCTGAACTCAGTGAGGAACACTTTCTCATCATTTGCCAGGAATAAATCAACATAAAGATTCCAAGTCTAGGAATACAATCTAGATGGCATATCATTCTCCCATGTTCTCTTTTGTGGAAGTTTAACACAGGGCCAATACACACATTGAAAAAATTATCTGTGACCAGATGTGACCATGGATCAGGGAGACAGCAAGCAAATATACAGTGCAAAGCAAGAGAGAGTCACTAAATGGACAGAGTGGAGAGGAGGGAGAGAGAGAAAGAATCATGTCAGAAATTGCAGGTAAGAAAAAAGAAGAGGAAGTGGCACAATTCTGGAAAATAAGAGACTGCTAGAGTTACAGATGTGACTTTTGAATATGGAAAGCTTACAAAAAGCTTACGAAGTATTATAGTTTCTTCAAGGTATACGAGAAGCAATTCATCAGAAAGGATGGAGGGGAGGGAGGAGCTATAAAGAGAGAAACTGGGACTTCCCTGGCAGTCCGGTGGTAAAGAACCCGCCTTCCAATTCAGGGGACGTGGGTTCAAGCCCTGGTCAGGGAACTAAGATCCCACATGCCGCAGGGCAACTAAGCCCGCGCTCCACAACTACTGAGCTCGTGTGCCTCAACCAGAGAGCCCGCGTGCCACAAACTACAAAGCCTACGCGCTCTGGAACCTGCGCGCCACAACTATAGAGCCCATGCGCCCTGGAGCCTGTGCACCACAACTAGAGAAGAGAAAAACCCACATGCCACAACGAGAGAAGCCCGTGAGCAGCAACGAAAGATCCCGCACGCCTCAATGAAGATCCCACATGCCGCACCTAAGACCCAACACAGCCAAAAAAAAAAAAAAAAAAAGACTTCGCCTTCCAACTCAGGGGGTGTGGGTTCGATCCCTGGTCGGGGAGCTGAGATCCCACATGCTTCGTGGCCAAAAAAATGAAATGTAAAACAGAAGCAATATTGTAACAAATTCAATAAAGACTTTAAAAATGGTCCACATCAAAAAAATCTTTTTAAAAAAAGAGAGAAACTAAAATCTAGATTCAAGAAAATCCAGATTCTGAGACAGATGGGACAGTAGGATATGTCTTCAACAATGACAATTAAGGGCAGACATAACTGCAGGTCAGGAATTGAATGGAAGTTCATTTTCTAACAAAATTGTAATGAGATGGACTTCCAAAGAGAATCATCAAAATAGAATTCCAATAAAGGTTTAGTTTTCTAAGCCGGCAAGCTTAGTCTATGAGCCCTGACATCAAGAGAGTTGACAGGAGCAGTGCATGAATGCAGTGGATTCACAAAGAAAATATTTTCAGAAAGAGTAGTTACAGGAACGGCCAGGCACTGCTGTGCTCCATGCTGGGGTGTTACTCTCTGAATCTCAGTCCATGTTGGGCTATAAGCCTGGCATTCCCCCTCCCATCAGGACATCTGAGGTTCTATTACTGTACGGAAGAGATGGCAGGGCTATGCACTGGGGATCTGAATGCATGTGACTAGAACCCTCCCGCACCTTCCTTCTAGAATCACAAGCTTATATCCTAAAACTCTTCTTAGATTCAGAGGACGTCAGGGATGACAATTAGTTAACAAACAGCTTTCTCCATTTGGATTTCAATCTAGAACTATTTTAATGGTTCTGCCTACTGTGAAGAGTTAAGAAAAAGTACTGAACTCTTCCCCCTGATACCCCACAGTCTAAAGAAGGAGAATGTGGATTGTGCCTAAAACCTTTTCTCAAGTTACTAACTGAAGGAAATTTTCATTACAAACCTATTTTCCACATTGATTCTCAGCCAGAGTCCAAAATGAAAGAAGAGCCACTCACACTCATTATGTGCTTTCCATGTCTCTAAGCATGCACATTTTTCCCATTTGACTATGTAAAATCTGCTCCTAAGAAGTGTGATTATTCATATTTTTGATAGGTTTCATCTTATTTAATTAGTTAAAACATTTTGAGAAGTAGGTATGTAAATATTCTTTTTTGTGCACATGAGAATAGAATAAGGAAGGAAGGAGGGAAGAAAAAGGAAGAGAATAAAAACTTAAAGATGGATGGTATCAGGTTGACACTTCCGGGTGGGACCAAAGTGAGGTGGCGGGGCAGGGGCTGGTACCTCTTGCAGCAATCATGGCGTATGCCGGCCTCACCGTGCCTCTCATCATGATGAGCATGTTCTGGGGCTTGGTCGGCTTCCTGGTGCCCTGGTTCATCCCTAAGGGTCCCAACCAGGGAGTTATCATCACCATGTTGGTAACCTGTTCAGTTTGCTGCTATCTCTTGCCACGAAGAGACCTCCTCTAGGTGCAAAATCATCTCCATACCCAGACCACCCTCCTTGACTTGCCCACTTTGGCCATCAGCTGCCTTAAACGTTCACACCACATTTGAATATGTTATTCTACAATGCAGCATTTTTTCTTGTCACCTTTTTTTGCACTTTGATGAATGCTGTGCCTATTTAACCTAAACTGTGTTGCTTCTATAAAATGGTTTTTTTTAATTTTATTTTACCATTACTTTCTTTTTTATTTATTCATTTTTTTGGCTGCGTTGGGTCTTCATTGCTGCGCACAGGCTTTCTCTAGTGCAGCGAGCAGGGGCTCCACTTTGTTAGGATGCACAGGCTTCTCACTGCAGTGGCTTCTCTTGTTGTGGAGCACGGGCTCTAGGCACGCAGGCTTCCGTAGTTTTGGCACATGGGCTTCAGCAGTTGTGGCACACGGGCTTAGTTGCTCTGCAGCATGTGAGATCTTCCCAGGCCAGGGATCGAACCCGTGTCCCCTGCACTGGCAGGTGGATTCTTAAACACTGTGCCATCAGGGAAGTCCCTATAAAATGTTAATGTACTCTTACGGGATAGAAAGTGCTGTTCTTCTGAGAAATAACGTTACTGTCTCCTTGGAACCTGTGGATGTGAAGATGGCTCCTGCCTGCTCACAACATGAGAATCAGCAAAGTGTTTAAAAACTGTTACATGACAACAAGACTCCAGTGGGGCAGTCAGTAGGGGAACATGTTCAGAAGGAAAATGTGTCCCACCAGAATTATACCAAAGTATATTTTCAGGATGAATTTCTTATTTCTGCCCTCTTTTGGAATAAATTATTTTTCTACTTTCTATGGAAAAAAAAAAAAAAAAAGATGGATGGTGTCAAGGAGAATCTCTAGCAGCCTGTAGAAGGAACTGGGTTTGTACAGGGTGGGATGGGGTGGATACAGCACACTCTGCATCTAACAGGAAACAGCCCCTCACTTTATGTATAAAGTTTTTTAGGGTCTCACTTCCAAAACCAGTAACAGAGTAATCTTCCCCTATCTTATCTATTCCTTAAGTTTCTGATTAACTCACATCTTGGTACAAAAGGAAAAGATACCCATCTCTGTCTGACACCACAAGGGTGAGCCCATGGTGACAAGTCGAGTTTGCCTTGTGATTTGGATGAGGAACTCAAGCCTTGATCTATAGTTTTATTATTCCCTAATCCCCTTTCCCACCAGGCCACTCATTTTCAAGTCATCTGCAAATGTATGACAGTGGCTGGATGGGGTACTGAGAATAACTTTTAAACAATTTTTGCCCCAATTAACTATCATTAAAAACAAGTACAACTCATGTGACAATATCCAAAGAAGCAATTGGGAGAACATGGGAGAGCGACTTTTCCAAGAGTCCTTAAGTGCCCAGAGTTATCACAGGGAGGGAAGCAGAAGGCATGGAAGCCTGACAATTAGGAGAGTGGAAGCCATTTACTTGGCTCTGTTCGGATTTGGGATAACTCACAGGGGTTTCTCCAACACCTAATTCCCTGGGAGATGTCATAACTCAGAGGAACATCATTAGTAAGTGGCATGAAAAAGGGGGATCCATAGGTATTATGTGTCTACCTTCATTCAAGCAATATTTTCTAAAAGCTTCATAGTTAAAAGAATCATACATACGTAGAGAGTGCAGATTTACACAAACCTAAACTAGAACATAATAAGAAACCATATTAGAGGGCTTCCCTAGTGGCTCAGTGGTTAAGAGTCCGCCTACCAATGCAGGGGACACAGGTTCGAGCCCTGGTCTGGGAAGATCCCACATGCTGCAGAGCAACTAAGCCTGTGTGCCACAACTACTCAGCCTGCGCTCTAGAGCCCGCGAGCCACAACTATTGAAGTCCGCACGCCTAGAGCCCGTGCTCCGCAACAAGAGAAGCCACCGCAATGAGAAGCCCGCTCACCGCAACGAAGAGTAGCCCCCGGTTGCCGCAACTAGAGAAAGCCCACGCACAGCAACGAAGACCCAACACAGCCAAAAATAAATAAATAAAATGAATACAGGGCTTCCCTGGTGGCACAGTGGTTGAGAATCTGCCTGCTAATGCAGGGGACACGGGTTCGAGCCCTGGTCTGGGAAGATCTCAAATGCCGCGGAGCAACTAGGCCCATGGGCCACAACTACTAAGCCTGCGCGTCTGGAGCCTGTGCTCCGCAACAAGAGAGGCCACGATAGTGAGAGGCCCGCGCACCGTGATGAAGAGTGGCCCCCACTTGCCGCAACTAGAGAAAGCCCTCGCACAGAAAACGAAGACCCAACACAGCCAAAAATAAATAAATAAATTAAAATTTTTTTTTAAATGAATACATTAGAAAACAAGGCAAAAACTTACGATAAACATTGAATAAAATATAAGCTTTAAAAAAAAAAGAAACCATATTAGAGAAAACTAGTTATGATGAATGAGGTGCAAATACGAATCCCCAGTAGAAAGAAAGAAAGAACTAAATGTACGAACAATTCAGACATTTTAATGAGACCTGGAGGATGACTGACATAGAATATCACCTGCCTTGTGAAGAGTACATTTTCCTGAGTCACCACATCAATGGCGTTACTCACAGAAGCCTGAATCAAGCAGTGATGGGGATGAAGAAGGCTCCAAGACAGAGGAATAGACAGACACAAACAAGTATCGATGATCAGGTGACTGATGTGTCCCTGAGGTGGGCTCAGGGCTGAAGAACACCTGAAGAAATATGCACTAAAATTCTGCCATTTCCTTCCATCCCCACTCAGCACTTGACATCAGGCTAAGCACAGCCCTGCCTGGGGACTTTTCTTCCAAGATACTTTGTATTACATGGGAGAGCAGAGTACTGGGAGACAGTACTGAGAGTACAAGAGATGACAAACTGAGCAATGACTGTAACCAAAACCAAACTTTAGAAATCTGGTCTCAGTTTAGAGGGACGACCAGGACCCAGGACCAGCTTTTCTTCTTCAAAAATTTTCTCAAAAGAAGACGAAGAGGAAAGGAAGGAAGGAGGGAAGAAAGGAAGGAAGGAAGAGGAAGGAGGGAGGAGGGAGGAGGGAGAAGGAGAGGAGAAAAAAGAGAAAAAAAATTCCAAAAAAGTAATTTGAAAAGATATACACACTCCAGTATTCATTGCAACATTTACAAGAGCCAAGACATGGCAGCAACCTAATGTCCATCAACAGATGAATGGATAAAGATGTGATACATATATACAATGGAATATTACTCAGCTATAAAAAGAGTGAAATTCTGCCATTTGCAGCAATGTGAATGGACCTAGAGAGTACTATGCTTAGTGAAAAAAGACAAATACTCTATGTATCACTAATATGTGGAATCTAAAAAATAAAACAAAGGAGTGTATATAACAAAACAGAAACAGACTCACGGATATAGAAAAGACTAGTGGATACCAGTGGGGAAGGGGAAGGGGGAGGAGCAAGATAGGGGTAGGGGATTAAGAGTAACAGACTATATGCTCAAAATAAATAAGCTACAAGGATATATAGGATAACACAGAGAATATAGTCAATATTTTGTAACAACTTTAAATGGAATAACCTATAAAAATACTGAATCACTATGCTGTACACCTGAAACTAATATTGTAAATCAAGTATACTTCAATTAAAAATAAATAAATAAAAATAAACTATACTAATAATTGGGTCTCATAAACCATATTAATACAATAAAATCCATGAGATATGACTGTAGATGAAGAGGGAAGAGAATTTAGGCAGAAATAAGACAGGGCAAAATTGAAGGGGTATTTCTGGAAAGACCAGTAGGGACATGGCATTACTCTTCAATTGTGAGAATAAACTCTCTTTGGGAGGCTTTTCTACGAAGCAGTGAGGGAGGGTTTTGCCAAGGTTTAGTAAAACACTATAGATTTTGGCACAATTTAAACTGAGTCAGCAGCTTAGAAAACAGAGGTTCAGGACTATGAAATTTTACTGTCCACAATCTGCCCAGATCACTGATATCTTACAGCCCCATGAAACTGCCTCATGGCAGGCAGAGAGAAACTGCAGAACTGGTGTTTCTTCTAGTGAGGAAAATGGATCTAAAATGGGGCTAGGAGCTGAGACAGGAGCTGAGACAGGCTAGGAGCTGGACGTATTGACCAAGAGAACCAAGCAGAGAAGATCAGGAGAACCCAATTCAGATGGATAAATGGGGTGGATTGGGGGAGTTCATGGATTTGAGAATCAGGTGATATCTAAGAGGTCACGTCTTAGGTGTTGTAGAAAACTAGCACATCAGAGACTGTGACAGGAGGGGACTTCCCTGGTGACGCAGTGGATAAGACTCCGAGTTCCCAAAGCTGGGGGCCCCAGGTTTGATCCCTGGTCAGAGAACTAGATCCCACGTGCATGCCACAACTAAGGAGCCCTCCTGCTACAACTAAGACCCAGCACAACCAAATAAATAAATAAATATTTTTTAAAAAATAGAGGCTGAGACAGGAGAACAGAGTCACTGAACATATTACATAATTGGAAGAACATTTAAGAGTGACAATGAACTCCAGCCTGTGCCCTCTGTGGATTTGTAGATGATGTTTCTCCCTCTAAAGCCATGTTTGTCCCCTTCTAGGTAGTCGTTTAACTCATACAAGTCTTTTACCATCTCACACATCCCCTCTGGCCCCTTCTTCCAGCAGTTTCGTTCGCCTGCATTGTGGAATCCATCCCCAGGTGTCATGTGCTCCCCAGACTCTCCTTTAAAAAAGAAGAGTCCTTCTCAGACCTCAAGTTCCTCCCCACAAAGGCCTTCTGGCAACTCGCTTCCCACCCATGAGTGTTTAGTATGGATGGCACCACCACCACCGGGACACCCCTGACACTGCCACTGATGTCATCTCAAATGCATCCCTGGCTCTCACTGCCACACTCATGATTCATTTCCAAGGTCCTGTCAGTTTTCCTTCTAAACACCACCTTAGGGTCCCCCCGCCACTCAGTACACCCAGACAGAGCTGTCACCTGGTAACCTCCATCACTATTTTGGAAGTTGGAAGAGACACTGAAGGACTGAGAATCTCCACTGTGGCCCTCATATGCTGGGGTCCCTGTGGTTCTTCCTCACTCCCCCTAACAGGTGACCTTGGTAATGACCGCACCTCCCACCCTTCTAGGTGAAATGCAAATCAATGACTGACTGTGACACTAATCCCCAAGAACATGCCCTTGTCGTCCTCCTAGGGAACACACTTGATCAACCATTCCTGAAAACAGCTCAATGTTCCCTCCTGTAAAACTCATGAAAATCTGCTCTCCTGCTCAGATCAAACCACTGCTCACATTTTAAACTCTGGGCTGTGCAGGGATGTACATCAGGCTCCCGATCTGGATTCCCATCAGCCCGTCACCAAACTTGCAGTGATGGGGTGTATGTAGGGGACAGGTGTGTTCTCCTCAGGCCAGGCTGTGCTGGCCTCATCTCACTTGGTCCATGGGAACTGTGCAATTGTGCGTGGCCCACACATGACCATTGGGCGTCCCTATCACATGTCTGTCCAATTTCCATGGAGACTGAGGTGGTAATAGTGCCTCCATGCACCTCACAGGTGCCTGGTGTGCTTTACATATGCCAGTGTGTGTGGTCCATGTTTGCCATACATCTTTTCTATTGTGGATGTGGTATGTGCAAGTCTGCCTCCAGGCTGGGCTGAGGGGCATCAGCATTCCATACCTGTTACACTTGTGTCCCTAGAGTGTTTGTGGGGCACCCTCAAGTTGTGCCCCACACACCTAACCCACTGTGTTCCACAGATGTGTGTTGCAGATCTCTGGGCTGTGATGCAGTGTCCCCACCTACTGCATACCTGGCACATATGGGCTGCACGAAGTGTGGAAGCAAAAGACACACTGTATTTCCAGGTCTGTCACCATCACAAAATTGTCCATCTGTAAAAGACCTCAGGCACCCACCTCATCAATATCTAGTATACTAAAGGGGAAATATGGGGGAAGGGTGAACATACTAAACAGAACCAGAAAGTTGAGATATAATTGACATACATTATATTACTTTCAGGTGTACAACAGGATGATTAGATATTTGTATGACAGGGATTTTGTGAATTTAGTGAAATCCCACATTTTGTTGACTGGGATTCCAGTAGCATTTGGGATTACTCTGGTGAATGTATTCATTGGTGAAGTTGAGTTAGCAGAAATTCCAAAAGGCTATATCCCTGAACGCTTGGAATATTTTAAGTAGCCTGTATCAAGATGGATTGCCCATACTTCCTTTGATGATCCTGAAAAGAATTATGAAAAAACAACTGTTACCCTTCAAACTGAAGCCAAAAAAGGCTGAATTACAGTTAAAAGAGCTGAAAGTATCAAGACTGTGCCAAATGATCAGTTATGAGTTCTTACATTTTAGAAATGCATTCTGAAGAGGTTATACATTGATATATCTGGGATTATTAAGTAATATAACCCACTAGTGTACATGGAGATAAAGAATACCATGAAATGATATATACCATGATCAAGATTGGGAGAGGGTTCATGGGATTTCATAACAGTCTTTTCCATTTATGGATATATTTGAAAATAGCCATGACAAATGGTAGACTATGTGCTTATAATTTGACATATTGAGAAACAAATTGAAATGGGCAGGAGAAAACTTGGTTTCAGGGATGCAAGCATGTATGGAAATATCAAAATGTACATTTTAAATATGTACAGTTTAATTATATATATCACGTGCGTGTGTGTATACATTTTGGCCACACCACGCAGCTTGTGGGATCTTAGTTCCCTGACCAGGGATTGAACCTGGGCCCACGGCAGTGAAAGCACCGAGTCCTAACGATTGGACCACCAGGGAATTCCCAAAGTTAATTGTATTTAAATCAAACTGCTTTTAAAAAGCAAATATTTAAAACTTGCCACTTTCTAATCATTTTGACTCTTTTGTTATTGTCTGTTTTTGAGGTTATTTGTGGCTACTGTATCAGTATGTTGGAAACAGAATTAATAGTGTGCTACTGGGGTTTCCCTGGTGGCGCAGTGGTTAAGAATCCACCTGCCAACGCAGGGGACATGGGTTCAAGCCCTGGTCCGGGAAGACCCCACATGCCGCAGAGCAACTAAGCCCATGAGACACAGCTACTGAGCCTGCACTCTAGAGCCCGTGAGCCACAACTACTGAGCTCCCGTGCCACAACTACTGAAGCCCACGTGCCTAGAGCCCATGCTCCGCAACAAGAGAAGCCACCTCGATGAGAAGCCCACACACCGCAACGAAGAATAGTCCCCGCTCACTGCAACTACAGAAAGCCCACGCACAGCAATGAAGACCCAAAGTGGCCAAAAATAATAAAATAAAAAAATTAAAAAATTAAAAAAAAATAGTGTGCTACTGCAATATCTTACCAACTTCATGTTCAGTGACACCATTTTGGCAGTTTGAAATTGACCATGACAAGAAAAAAAAAAAAAGAAATTGACCATAACAGGAGTATTTACACCAGGGAAATCAGCACAAAGACTACAAACCTAGGCATGATTTAATTTATTATTGAATACTGAGTCTTAAGAATGTAGTGGAGAATATGTTAATAGTGCAGGTTAAACAAAAAAATATATGGTGCATGTGGGCTTTCAGTTGTGCATAGGGCAACAAATTGAGGAAAAATAATTTCCTTCCAGTATTCAAAAATGATTGTTCCATAAGGCAGAGAGGTCACATCATTGAAGAATGAGTGAAATTCCAACATAAGTCTTTGTTGTTACACTGTCTTATTTGTTAAAATAATAAATAAATTACATAAAAAGAAAGTAGTCAAAAGTTAGTCTTTTTACCAAAGAAGATAGAGGGCAAACAAATGCATGAAAAAACGCTCAAAATCATGAATTCTTAGGAAAATGGAATTAAAACCAAAGAGAGTTAAAACTACACACTTATTTCAAGGGCTAAAATTTTAAAACATTGACCGTATCAAGTGTTGGCTACCTTGTAGAGGAACTGCAATTCTCATACACTGTTGATGGGAAGACAAAAGGGAACAACCACTTTAGATCACTGTTTGGCATATCTTAAAATGTTAAAACATCTACCTACACTGCAACAGTCTGAGTTATTAACACATGGGAAATAAGACATATATCCATATAAAGAACTGAATGCAATTATTTAAAGCAGCTTTATTTATAATACCCCAAACCTGGAAATAATCCAATGTCCATAAGCAGATGAATGGATAAACAAAGACGTTATCCATAGAAGACTACTCAGCAATAAAAAGAATTAACTACTAATATAAGTATCATTGTTGAATTAAAAAATAATTGTGCAGCATGAAGTAAATCAGTTTTTAAAAAAGAGTATACATCTTATGATGCCTATTTAAAATTATAGAAAATACAAACTAACCTATTGTAAAGGAAAGTGAATCAATGAATCAATGATGGTCTGTAGGGCTGAGGAGAGTAGGAAATGAGTTTCCAAAAGGGCATGAGGTAAATATGTGATACATAAATTTACTTTCATGATTGTAATGATGGTTTCACAGCTTTACATGTATGTCAAAGCTTATCAAATTGTACCCATTAGGTAAGTGCACTTTGTTGCACATCAACTATACAAACCCATGTTGTTCAAGGGTTACCTTAACCTTTGTTAAATCTTAGGAAAGCCTTAAAAAGTGGTTCCAAATAAAAGCGTAGATGTCCCACTTCTCTTGGAAAATTAGGTTGGCAACCCTGTATGGTCTCTACCATCTCTCTCCTTATGCCCTGGGAAGTGTAGCCTTGCCTCGGTGGCAGCCAATATTGGCGAGCAATGAAGGTTGCTGCCATTTGAATCAACAGAACTGCTCGCTGGGTCACAAAAGACACATCCTTGGACTACAGGACTGCCCTTCTCTCTATCCTTGTTTTCCCACCAGTAGAGCAATGCCCTTGAGGGAACAGCCCAGAAAGGCTATAGGAATCCACAAACCTCAGCTACAGGAAATACAGTTATGGAGATCCTGAGAATTTCTCTACACACTGATCACACAGGACATAGTCACTGAAGCATTTGTGGATGAACTTTTAGAAGAGGAACATTCCATCTAATTTACTGCAGTTCCTCAACTCCCTATTAATCCAGTGTTTCTGCACCAACAAAACCAACCCCCCGAAAACCAAGTCCCCTTGGTAAATTTATGATTAACATCTCTACCCAAAACTGTATTCCTTTTCTTGTCCTGACCCTGTTCCCCTCAGGATTGAGGAGTATCAAATAAAAGCAGGACCCTGCAGGCCCTCCTGGGTACAAAAGCCCCTCCATGTGTCCCTTGTTTGTTAGTAGAAAGAGGTTTTAGTCTCCAAGGTCTTCCCTGAGTTCCAAAGAGCAGACTCAAGCAGTTCCTCATTAGGGAAGTGAGGGAATACAGAAACAAAGGAAAAGCAGTCAAGGAAGGAAAGTAATGACAGCTTAAACAACAGTTCAGCAATAAATCAGAGTCCTTGTTCCTCCTCAAATGATACATATAACAACAATCTGACACATATCTTTGTGCTGTTCAGCAGAAACCAAGACCCCCACCCAGGTGGAAGATGGTGACTACATGCTGTCCACAAGCACATAGACCCCAGACTGGTTGGAACTAGCAGGTTGATGATTAAGATAACTAAAACATCACCCTGTTACCTCAATACTAAGAAATCAGAAGAAAGTCCACGAGCTGCAACACTCAAACCAAATGTTGCCTTTAAAAACCCTTCCTTGGACGTGGATGGATCTAGAGACTGTCATACAGAGTGAAGTAAGTCAGAAAGAGAAAAACAAATATCGTATATTAACGCATGTATGTGGAACCTAGAAAAATGGTACAGATGAACCGGGTTGCAGGGCAGAAGTTGAGACACAGATGTAGAGAACAAACGTATGGACACCAAGGGGGGAAAACTGCGGTGGCGTGGGGAGGATGGTGTGCTGAATTGGGTGATTGGGATTGACATGTATTCAGTGATGTGTATAAAATTGATGACTGATTAAAAAAACAATTATAAAATAAAATAAAGAAAACATATTAAAAGCAGCAAGGGAAAAACAAAAAATAAATAAATAAATAAAAACAAAAAAATAAAAACACACACACACAAAAAAAAGAAAAAAAAACCCTTCCTTGAAAACCATTGGGGAGTTCAGGTCTTTTGAACATTAGCTGCCCATTCTTCTTGCTTGATGCCCTACAGTAAATGCTGTACTTCACTTCATCACAACCTGGTGTCAGTAGATTGGCTGTGCTGCACATGGGCAAGTGGACCTGAGTTTGGTTCAGTAACACAAATTATGGTTCTACCTGACTGAAAATGTCATTGAAAATTTGTACATCGTGGCACATGGCTCCTTTATAGGACCTGGGGATGAGGTCCCCTCAATGGTGCTGGGAATTATGTGAACAAGGGAATAAAATTCATGTTGGTCACAGAAACACTGGGGGTTCTCACAACAAAGGCCTCCTCTTCAGGGTGACTTCCAACCTCTCCGAAAATCCTGGCACCAGTCCACCAATTAGGACCACAGAGACCTGCAGTCTTTCTTTTAAGGCCTTGGGAAGCAATGCAAATTAATCTGTTCACCTCTACATGCTACAGATCACAATTCTGCTTCCAAACCCCCATGGAAGAGAGAAAAGAACTGCCAAAAATTAAAGGTGCAAGAGGAGGCCTTTACAAAAGATCACAAACCAGAGCAATGTGCAGCAAGCAGTTTCCAGGTTGGTAAATTAGAACCTGGAAAAATTCATCAAAAGTATGATGTGAGAACAATAATGTCCCTGAAAAAGGTAGTCCTTCTTAGCAAGCTGAGGATAGGTCCTTTGGACCCAACCTGGGTCAGGTCCATTCCCTAAAATCAGAGAGAAAGGAATGAGGATCCTGCTAAGGGCTTGGGCTATTCATAATTTCCTCAAGCAGATGGCAGAACACAGAGTTCAGCTTTCCTGAGCCTGTTGGAGTGGTGCCTGATGTACAGGGGTGAAATGGCTTCAGCCACAGAAAGTGGCAGTGACATAAATCTAACAGCAGCTCTGAGCAGGTTACAAAGTATAATGTATCTCCTTAAAGCCTTAGGTGTAACTGAAACTTATGAGCAATCTTGCATGGTGTATGTTTGAATAAAAGAGGTTTAAATTCAGGTAAATGGCTCTCACACAGTCTCCTCTAGTGTTGCTATACTGAGTGAGGAAATAAAACATTCCCTGCACATTTAAGGCTTTTCTCCAGCATGAACTCTCCAGTGTCTGAGAAGGTTAGATTTGCGGCTAAAGGATTTCACACATTCACTACATTCATAAGGTCTTTCTCCCGTGTGAACTCTCTGGTGTTGAATGAGGTCAGATTTGTGGGTAAAGAGTTTCCCACATTCACTGCACTCGTAAGGCCTCTCACCAGTGTGCCCTCTCTGGTGTTGAATGAGGCTAGAACTTTGGCTAAAGGATTTTCCACACTCATTACACTCATATGGTTTTTCCCCAGTGTGAACTCTCTGATGTTGAATGAGGCTAGCACTTTGGCTAAACGATTTCCCACATTCCCCACATTCATAAGGCTTTTCTCCAGAATGAATCCTCTGGTGTTGAATAAGCCCAGAGCGTTGTCTAAAGGATTTCCCACATTCACTGCACTCATAAGGTCTTGTGCCAGTATGAATTCTCTGGTGTTGAATGAGGTCAGATTTGCGGGTAAAAGATTTTCCACATTCAGTGCACTCGTAAGGTCTTTCTCCAGTGTGAACTCTCTGATGTTGAATGAGGATAAATTTGCGACTAAAGGATTTTCCACAAACACTGCACTCATATGGTCTTTCTCCAGTATGAACACTCCGGTGTCGAATGAGGTTAGAGAACTGTCTGAAGGACTTCCCACATTCACTGCACACATAAGGCCTTTCTCCACTGTGAATTCTCTGGTGTTGAACGAGTTCAGATTTGCAGCTAAAAGATTTCCCACATTCGCTACACTCATAAGGCATTTCTCCAGTGTGAACTCTACCATGTCGAATGAGATTAAAAATTTGTCTAAAGGCTTTCCCACATTCACTGCACTCATAAGGCCTTTCTCCAGTGTGAACTCTCTGGTGTCGGAAAAGGCTAGAACTTTGTCTAAAGGACTTCCCACATTCGCTGCACTCATAAGGTCTTTCTTTAGTGTGAACTCTCTGGTGTTCAATGAGGTTGGATTTGTAGCTAAAGAATTTCCCACACTCACCACACTCAAAATGCATTCCTCCAGTGTGTTGTCTCTGGTGGTGAATGAGTTTGGATTTGTGACTGAAGACTTTTCCACATTCACTGCATTCATAAGTCCTTTCTCCAGTGTGAATTTTCTGGTGTTTTGTAAGACTAAAGTTGTGGGTAAATAATTTTTCACGTTCTCTGCATCCATAAGGCTTTGTACCACTGTGAATTCTCTGGTGTTTAACAAGGCCAGAGATATGGCTAAAGAATTTCCCGCATTCACCACACTCATATGGCCTTTGTCCAGTGTGAATTTGCTGGTGCTGAACAAGTCTGTAGTTGCAGTTGAAGGCTTTCCTACATTTGTTACACTCATAAATCCCTTCTTTAGAGCAGACACTTTGATCTTGAACAAGTGTGTGGCTGTGGCTGGCAACTTTTTCACATTCACCCCACTTGTAATGACTTTTTTCACTGTGAAAGGCCTGTCCACTCTTGCTGCCACTCTGTAGTTCCTCACTGTTGGGTGTGGCCTGGTGCTGGAGAAGGCCCAAGGTGGCTGGGAAGTCTTCCCCAACCTCCCTACAGGTGAAAGGCTTCCCTGGCACAAAGAAGTTGCAGCTCCTCACAAGCGAGGCCCTGTCCACATCTCTTTTCCAGGGCTTCTCTCCACTGTCATGCCTCTGTTGCTGGTGAAGGTTTGCACTGAAACAGAAGCATCTCACATATGTGCCACCCAAGTCTGGTTTCTGCAAAGGGTATACTGTTTGGTGCTCAGCTTGCTGCAAAATATCTTTTAAGATGGGGACACACATCTCATAGGGGTGGGTCTTCTGGGTGGATGGACCTGCCTTAGAAGCCCTAACCTGTGACTCTCCTTCTACAGATATACTCTGCTCAGAAGGGGCCTCCTCATCTTCTGTCCCATGGCAACAACCTGAAAGCAGAGAAACGCTGAGGAAATGCATGTTTACTTTGGTGGGAAAGTGAAGCCCCATTACAAAGGTGTGTCAGACACAACAAAGAATGAGCCATGGGTTTGTTCTAAAAACAAGGAAGCTGGGGGCAAGCTGAGGAAGTGGCTGCTTGGCAGCAGTGGGCAGGCCTCTGAAGATCACAAATAAGGGAAACCTCACCAGACAAAGGACACAAGGATGGGTTGCACCACACAGAGCAGAGGCAAGGTTTCCAACTCATTCCTCTGCCAACAACCTTCAGCTGTGGGGCAGGCTGGTTGTGTCCTGCCCCAGTAAAATCCAAATGGAATCGAGTAGCTGGCGTTCAAGGAATATTTAAGGATATGTGCACACCTCATGATACATGTGCAGGTCAATGGGGGAGAACACTGCAGAGGGAGCAGTACCGAGGAACAGGTGACCCATGGAAGCCACAAAGGTGAAGGCAGCCAGGAGCCGGAAGTCACAGATGAAATAACAAGTCAGCAAAGTGTCAAGTATGGGGAAAAGGTAGAAATGAGGTGCGGTCAGTGGCACTACTGGTCACCGGGCAGGCTCCTGGTTTGATATGAAAACAGCCATGATGTCATGTCCTCCCCCAGCTGTCACTCACCAGGCCCAGGCAGGCTCTCCTCTGAGACCATCTTACCATGTCTACTCTGTGAAACAACCAGGGTTCTCTCTGCACCCTCCATTGTACAACTACTCAGAACCTGAATAACGCAAGTCTTATGAAAGACAGCATAGGTGAGTGGCCAGCACTGGCCTAGAGCAACTTGCCCTATGACAGTGTTCAGTAAAGAAAACATTACATATAATTGAATCACTTTGCTGTACACCAGAAACTAATACAACATTGTAAATCAACTATAGTTCAATTTTTTAAAAAAGTCTCTAATAAAATGAGATATTCCTGGGGAAAAAAAAAAGAAAACATTACAAAAAAAAACTAAAGGAGAGTCTTACAAAAACAGCCCATGGATCATGTAAGTAATGACCATGATCTGGCACAGGCAGTCACAAAGAAATGTTAGCTAGAAGAAGTGGGAAGAACTGGAGGCCATGGATCTGGACATAGTCACTCCACCAGGGAGAGGGCAAGCAACGTGGGATTCATTAAGCCAACTACAAGACTCCTGACTCCCAGACCCATCTCTGCACTTTTGGAGGCAACAGGTGTTAGGGATGCTTGGGGAGTCCATTACTCAGGGCATGACACACAGCTCAGTGCTGGCATCCACAGCACATCTGACAAGAAAGTAGAGGAAATTAGCAGAGCCCATGATCCAGCTGTGGAAAAGACAATGCTAACTCCAGGGAAAAAAGGAAAAACAGGACATCATCTCAGAACACTGGAAAGAGTGTGAAGGTCTTACCCAGGGATGCTACAAGTGCAAAGTTTTCCAGCATCACATTGTAGTACAGGAGTCTCTGAGCCTCATCAAGGAGCCCCCACTCCTCCTGGGAGAAGTCAATGGCCACATCCTCAAATTTCATACCCTGTCATAATGGAGACAGTTCATTCCACCATCAGCTTCTCTCCTAGGATTCCAAGTTCATCATGCCACGTTCCCCACTCCCCTCACCCCCTGCCCCAATCTATCCTCTGCTCACTCTACTCCCCACCTCAGAGGAGATACCAGGCCTTGGTGCCATTAGAATCACTCTCTCCTTATATTCCCACTGATACTGTGTCTTCCCACATCAATAGGCAGATGAGCAGATAGGTGACATCTGACCACTGGGTCTTGCATGTAGGCCACATTGCCTCTTGTCAATAAGGTGGGTGTCACACACATAGGTTAGGGAGAGACGCTGGCCACAGGGAGGGTGTGAGTGATCTGACACTGGTCTTTCCTTCACCCTTATGACCCCAACAACAGGGTTCTAGGGCCATTAGTTCACACTACCTCTTCACATGCACATCATTCTTTGAACCACACTTCACTCCCATAGCTGCATTCCCGCAGGGACAACTTCAAAGGTCACACAGCCTTGCCATGATGGGGATAGTTCATTTCATGACCAGCTTTCCCCCTAGGATCCCAATTTCACCACCTCCCCAGTCTATCACTTGCTTACCCCTCTCCCTTCCCCACCTCAGTCAAGATTTCCAAGCTCAGGTGGCACTGATACCCATTGTCTCATCATGGTCCTACTGATCACTGTGACAGCCCTAAATAACAGACAGGTGGGCAGACAGATGTCATCTAAGCTCTGGACCTAGCACATAAAGCCACAACACCCCACTCTTCTCAGGCAATTCCCCTGGGGTTCCCCAGATCATTTCTCCCAGACACCAGCAATCCTGGGCTCACCCTTGACTCTTATGCCAATACCAGGGCCCTGGAACCGTGAGTTCACACTCCCTCTCCATGTGCACATCACTCTTTCCACCACAGCTCTCTCACAACTTCACTCCCACAGCCACAGCCCCCCTCCTGCCCTACACCAAAATCATCTCCTCAGCCTCTCTATTCATTACTCAGTATATGTGATCCACAGAATGCTTGGCAAATTCAAACACGATCAAGTATGACCCTAGACGGTGACGGTCCCCACTGACAAAGGCAGCCTTGAGTCCTGCTATGAAGGCCTCCTTCCTTGACTGTCCCTTGCTTCAATCTCACCCACTGAGAACCACATCAGATCTCAGATACCCATGGCCCTACTCCACTTATGCTGCACTTGATGAACCCTCACCAGTCATAGCTTTCCTTTCTCCACCTAACCCTCATTCACGGCCCAGCGCCTGGCCCTTTACATCATCTGTGAGTTTCCCAGATGACCACTTGTGTCCCCAAGCTAATCTGCCAGCCTGACTAGAACACCCCAGGTCCCACCAAGGGTTACAACAAAACCCTAGTGAGTTGGTAGAGCAGTGAATAAACACCAGCTTGTCTGAATTACTCCCGATGATGCCTCTGAATCCATCTCATGTCCACTGATCCTTCAGAAGCCTTGGTCGTATGCCAAACCATTTACCCTTACAACCCTCTCTGTGACTAACTCCTTCACCCATGTTGTGACACCCACCTCCCACAACCAGGGCTCCAAGCAGGAAACCCAGTCCGCAGGCCCATTCTCTTCTTCCTAGGCTATTATTACCATTATCTTCCTGACGAGGACTCCCCATACTAAAACGATCTACAGCTCCTCCCTGGTCCACACTGTCTACTACCTTTTGGATAAGTCTCCATCCCAAACTCCTCCTCAGAGTTCCAGATGCCCACAAACTGCACTCTGAAACACCTCATATCCTTAAGAGGTCAAGAATAGAACTTCTAATATCCCCAGTGAAAATTACTCTTACTATGGACTTCCCCGTATCAGTTGGTAGAGCTTCCATCCTTCCACATGTAAAATCCATACTTTCACTTCATCCCTGACTCCTTCTCTCAACCTCAAAATTAGAAAATCCAGCTTGCCATACCTAAAACACCAATCCAGAATCCAGCCACATCTCCCAACTCCATGGCCACCACCCTGGTCCAGCTACCAGCACACTCACCCAGACTATAGGAGTATCCTTCTCCCTGGTCTTCCTATCTCCTCCCTGATGCCAATACTGTTCTCCATGCTGCAGCCACAGGGAGCCTGTTGAGACCTGGGTCAGATCACCTGTCTCCACTGCTCCAAATTTCTCATTGCTCCTATCACCTCCAGAAGAGACACCCAATTTCTCACAAAGCTGTTCCAGGGAACTCCTGGTGGCGCAGTGGTTAAGAATCCGCCTGCTAATGCAGGGGACACGGGTTCAATCCCTGGCCTGGGAAGATCCCACATGCCATGGAGCAACTAAGCCTGTGCGCCACAACTACTGAGGCCACAGAGAGCCGCTCACCTAGAGCCTATGCTCCACAACAAGAGAAGCCACCGCAATGAGAAGCCCACGCACCGCAAGGAAGAGTAGCCCCCACTCACTGCAACTAGAGAAAGCCCACGCGCAGCAATGAAGACCCAACGCAACCCAAAAAAAAGCCGTTCCAGACCTGCCTCCTGCTCCACTGCTCTCAGTTCCCATGAGAAAGAAAAGATACTTGCAGGTCCCTGAACCCTCCCTCGCCTCCCCTCCAGGCCTTTGCACATTCTGGTACCTATGCCTGATCTGGTACTTTCCTTATCTCATTCCACTCGTTGCCAAAAATAGGAACCATTCTTCATAACCCTAGGCCTGGTGTTTGTTCAAGGCCCCCAGGCCCAAGGCCTGGAAGAATGGCAAAACAGTACCAGGACGCTATTACCCCAGAGACCACAAGGGTGGGGTGAGGACTAACGAGACCCTGAAATAAACTCCACAAACCAGTATTACTAAGCGATTCCGTAGTTACAGGAATCTGTGGAAGACAGGTCGTTTGGGAGTTTGACCACCACGGCCAGCATCCTTGGGCTCAGACCGCTAAGTACCCTTGGGCAGCCCAGGAGCCAGGTGAGCTCGAGATGTCTGAATTACCTCCGGGCCTCAGCCCTGAGAGCAGACTCTTGCCAGCTGTGTAATCTTTTACAGGATTCGACCTTTCCCGTATCTATTATCTCTCTTCTCGTCTGTTCTTCCTCTGAGCAGCCTTTGGAAAACTTTTAGAATCCTATCTCAGTGTCCCTCTTTTGCTCACACCCTTCAGAATGAAAGTAAATCTCCTCAGGCACAACTTCACCTCACATTCTTTGTGTCCTGCAGACATAAGACGGACTCCAGGTTTCCCGAATCCTCCCGCCTCAGTCCGACCTCCCAGCCTTTGCACTTGCTGGTCCCTCCGCCTGGCACCCTCTCCCACGCGCCATCACACTGTCAGAAAAAGACCTACCCACGACCGCCTCACCGTCCCGGACACCGCGCCCCGAGCTGCAGGAACGTGAGCAGGCGCCCCAGGGCTTTAGTGTCTGGGGGGGTGAGGGCGGTGAGAGCCCGGAAGACGAGCGTGTACCTGAGGCGGGTCCCTCAGCGCCGGCGCCGCCATCGGAGTCTGTGGGCGAAGCGGAGTCTGTGAGGCGTGGAGGTCCCGATCTCAGCCTGTTTCGGGTCACCCCGAGGTGCGCCGCCGCCAAGCCTTGGACCCGCCTCTGTGGAGGCCTCTGGCACCTTCTCTTTTAGGACCCCTGGCTCCGAGCCTCTGAGTGGACGACCCGACCTGAGAAAAGCCAAAATGACCGCCACAAGGAAGACGCCGGAAGTCCCGCCCCGAAGCGAAGCCCACGCACGGAAATACCTCTGCCCTGGGCTTTCATTGGCTCAACTCCGCCACCATTGGGCGCATTGCCCTCTGGGTAGTGTAGTTTCCACAGCTGCGCAGGAGGAGATTCCTGGCGTCCACCTCGGCGAAGAGACGTTCTGCGCAGCACGGAGAAATATAGCCATTATTTTGTAATAACTTTAAATGAAGTACACGCTATAAAAATATTGAATCACGGGACCCCTGGCGGTCCAGTGGTTAAGACTCCGCGCTTCCACTGCAGGGGGCATGGGTAAGATCCCACATGTCGCTTGGCAGGGCCAAAAAAAAAAAAAAAAATTAAATCACTATGTTGTATACGTGAAACCAATATAATATTGTAAATCAGCCATACTTAAACTAAAGAAAAAAAAGGTTCTGGGGCACTGAGAGTGGCGCTGGGAAATGACTAACCTTGGGGGGAAAGGAATGTGATTACCCCTTTTTAAAGGGGCGGTTCGCGGGTTTCCGGGGAGTGTTGTCTGCCACGGATCATTTGTTTAGAGACATTATTCCGGTCTCTATAAGCTCAAAATGGCACCCTGTGGCTAAAAAGATTATTCCAATTATTTCCAAAGGCTACAAATGCGAGCGGACATATTCTCATTCAGACTCAAAATGCATCCGGTCTTAGCTGGAATGTAATAAACGTTTTCTTACTATTCAAATACATACAGTTATAAGTGTTGGTTGTTTTTTAACTCTGTATGTTTAGTTAGGGCCATGACTTGGAAGATGAGTAACGATGTTTAGGCCTCCCTGAAACAGGAGGACAAGAAGTTGTCTCTGCCTCTGTTTCCCAGAGAACATCTTTCATGCCTGTATCCTCACTGATTGTGTCTAAACCATAAAGGAGAACTGTCTAGCCACTTAATATTTCTTACTCAATTGCTAAAGATATATTCAGTCCCTTTAGGAATCTGACATCTATCTCAAATGGAGAGCAACTTATGAAATTGTTTTGGTATAGTGTAGTGCCTGCTCAATGAGTGATAGTGTTCTCAGGCAGAGGGCATGTGCAAAAGGGGCATCTGAACCCCATCATCTCATCTCCTTGCTGGGAGGGGGTTATCATTTCTTCAGTGATTGTTGGGACTGTTGTGCATGAGGAATAGATGATATCGAAAAAAAAAAGTTGTGAAATGCGAATTATAAGGAACTATTTATAATGATTATGTAGTTAGTCAAAGAGTGGCAGAGAGAACTCTGCGGAAGCATCTGAGGAGGGTGAAAAAAGTTAAGACCTCAATAACTTTTATTAGGAGATACTAAAGTCTGAGAAGAGATGTTAAGCTGAGCTCAATGTTTTTTCACTGATTTAAACATTTATTTTTATTTTTGACGTATAGTTGATTTATAATATTACGTTTCAGGTGTACAACATAGTGATTCAAAATTTTTATAGATTATACTTCATTTAAAGTTATTACAGGGGCTTCCCTGGTGGCGCAGTGGTTGAGAATCTGCCTGCCAATGCAGGGGACACAGGTTCGAGCCCTGGTCTGGGAAGATCCCACATGCCGCGGAGCAACTGGGCCCGTGAGCCACAAATACTGAGCCTGTGCGTCTGGAGCCTGTGCTCCGCAACAAGAGAGGCCATGACAGTGAGAGGCCCGTGCACCGCAATGAAGAGTGGCCCCTGCTCGCCGCAACTAGAGAAAGCCCACGCACAGAGGCGAAGACCCAACACAGCCAAAAATAAATAAATAAATTTTAAAAAAAGTTATTACAAAATAATGGCTGTAATTCCCTGTGATGTACAATATATCCTTGATGTTTATTTATTTTCTACATAGCAGTTTGTACCGCTAAGTCCCCTACCCCTATCTTGCCCCTCCCCTCTTCCCTCTCCCCACTGGTAACCACTACTTTGTTCTCTGTATCTGTGAGTCTGTTTCTGTTTTGTTATATTCACTAGTTTGCTGTATTTTTTGGATTCCACATGTAAGTGATATCAAACAGTATTTGTCTCTCTCTTTTTCACTGAGCATAATACCCTCCAGGTCCATCCATGTTGCTGTAAATGGCAGAATATCATTTTTTATGGCTGGGTGGTATTCCACTGTGTGTGTGCATGCATGCGTGCGTGTGTACCACATTTTTTTATCCATTCATCTGTTGATGGGCACTTAGGTGGCTTCCATATCTTGGCTATTGTAAATAATGCTGCTATGAACATTGGGTGCATGTACCTTTTCAAATTATTATTCTTGTTTTCTTTGGATATATACCCAGGAATGGAATTGCTGGATCACATGGTAGTTCTATTTTCAGTTTTTTGAGAAACCTCCATTCTGTTTTCCACAGTAGACATTAACTGCTCTGGGACATCCAAGGAATGGGGAAACGATCACGAAAATAATTCCAACAATAACAGCAGCAGCAGCTGAGTCTCCATGAACCTCACTGTGCACCCGCCCCGGGCTGAAGGCTTCACGTGCCATGATAAAGGGACTGTCCCCAGTTCTGCAGCTAGACTTCCAGGTTTGAATCCAGCCTCTTGAATCTGATACTTGTCTGTGGTGCGACCTTGGGGGACCCACTTCATCTTTGTGATTCTGGATTTCCCCAGCGATACAGTGATAGCTCCCAATGCCCAGAGTGCTGTGATAATTAAAAAGAAATGCTCCAAATGCAAATCCTGGAATCCTGGTACCAGTACAGGCTGTGTTTTGTTGCTTTGACTGACCCTCACAGAGGCTATGGTGAACACCTTCATCACCTCCCTGTCACAGTCAGTGAAGTAAATCTTGGGGAGCTCTAGAGTGGCCCACAGATTCCCTGGGATTCCACACTGAGACCTCAGTAACCTGAAGCCACGTCCTCCAGTGGATCAGAGGGTTCTAGGAAGCCCCATTTGTTTCTCACAAGCACCTGGGGACAGAAGGGCCCAGAGGTATGTGGCTTGGGGATATCACCTGCAGGTGTGGCTGGTGGTGTAGCCACTGCACACAGAACGGGCACCTCAGCTCCTCCAAAGGCCTGAGAGCAGGGCTGCTCTTTATCCCCATTTTACACAGGAGACAACCCAGAGTGAATTGTTTTGCCTGTGGTCCCAGTGATGGCTGGCGATGAGATTTAAACCCACATTGTATGGCCCACGTTTGGGGAGTCTGATCACTGACCTATTCTTTGGCTTCCAGAAGGGCTTCGGAATGTCTATTCTAATACCACCTGGTCCACCTTTTTTTTTTTTTTTTGTGGCTGCATTGGGTCTTTGTTGCTGCGCACAGGCTTTCTCTAGTTGCAGCGGGCAGGGGCTACTCTTCGTTGCGGGCGCAGGCTTCTCATTGCAGTGGCTTCTGTTGTTGCAGAGCACGAGCTCTAGAGCGCAGGCTCAGTAGTTGTGAGATACGGGCTTAGTTGCTCCGGGGCACGTGGGATCTTCCCAGACCAGGGCTTGAACCTATGTTCCCTGCATTGGCAGGCGGATTCTTAACTACTGTGCCACCAGGGAAGTCCCACACCTGGTCCACCTTAAAGTCCTGCTCCAACCCACCAATCCCCAAGATAGACCAGGAAAATGGGTGAAAACTACAAAGCAGGGCTTTATTATATTATTAAACATCTAACTTAGGAAAGTGATGAAGTGTGTTAATAATGCAGATGAATCTATAATGCAAATTAAGTGTATGATAAATATGAACATTACATTGTGTATAGCATACAAATTTGCAAAAATTAATAATTTTATTTATTTATTTATTTGGCTGCATCGGGTCTTAGTTGTGGCACGTGGGATTTTAGTTGCGGCATGCAGGATCTTTCATTGCAGTGTGTGGGCTTCTCTCTGGTTGTGGTGCGCAGGCTCTAGAGCACGTGGGCTTAATTGCCCCACTGAATGTGGGATCTTAGTTCCCCAACCAGGGATCGAACCCATGTCCCCTGCATTGGAAGGCGGATTCTTAACCACTGGACCACCAGGGAAGTCCCCAAATTTGCAGAAATTAGGAAATATTTTTCCGGAATTGAAAACAATTATTCCATAAAGCAAAAGAATCACTTATGTTATTCAAGGAGTAAAATGGGTAAAATTCCAATATATCTTTGTTATTTTACTGTCCTATTTGTTAAAAGGAAATAGCCCTAACTCATAAAGGAAAATAGCCCAAATGATATGAGCACACATTTTACCAAAGACATACAGATAGCATATACACATCCGAAAAAATGTTCATCATGAATCCTTAAGGAAATCCAATTAAAGCAACACTGAAATAGCATGACAAGCTTATTAAGAGGGCTAAAATTGGGGAATTCCCTGGTGGCACAGTGGATAAGACTCTGCGCTCCCAATGCAGGGGAACCAGGTTTGGTCCCTAGTCAGGGAACTAGATCCCACATGCGTGCCGCAACTGAGAGTTCACATGCCACAACTAAGGAGCCTGCCTGGCACAACTAAGACCTGGCACAACCAAATACATAAGTAAATATTTTTTTAAAAAAGGAGGGCTAGGGCTTCCCTGGTGGCGCAGTGGTTGAGAGTCTGTCTGCTAATGCAGGGGACACGGGTTCGAGCCCTGGTCTGGGAAGATCCCACATGCCGCGGAGCAACTAGGCCCGTGAGCCACAACTACTGAGCCTGCGCGTCTGGAGTCTGTGCTCTGCAACAAGAGAGGCCGCGATAGTGAGAGGCCCGCGCACCATGATGAAGAGTGGCCCCCGCTTGCCGCAACTAGAGGAAGCCCTCGTGCAGAAACGAAGACCCAACAGAGCCAAATAAATAAATAATAATTAAAGGTGCTAATAATTTAAAAAAAAAAAAAAAGGAGGGCTAAAATTAAAATAATTAAACAAATCAGGATTCACTAGGATGTGAGGAAATGGAACCCTCATACACTGCTGGTAGGAATGCAAAAAGGTAGTCATTTTAGATCAAAATTTGTTAGTTTCTTCAAAAGTTAAACATTCACCTACCCTATGACTCAGACACTGCACTCAAAGTTATTGACAAAAGATAAAATATATTCATTTTAAGAAATGTACACAAATGTTTGTATCACGTTTATTTTTAAATTGTCAAAAATCTGGAAATAACCCAAATGTCCATAAACAGATGAATGAATAAACAAATACCGATTTATCCAAAGATAAGAATACTCAGCAAAATTAAAAGGTGAAGTATTCACATAATATCATTGATGAATCTCAAAGTAGTTATACAACATAAAGTAAACCTGGAAAAAAAGGGGTAAATATTTAATGATTCCCACCATATAAATTCTACAAAATGCAAAGGTATCAATTTTAAGTGAAAGTAAATCAATGATTATTTGGAGGGAGGGAAGGGCAGGGAGAGATTATAAAAGGATGTGAGGTAAATATACAGCAATGGATATGGCCATTATTATAACTATGATGGTAGTTTCACAGGTTCATACCTACATCAAAACTTATCAAATAGTATACTTTAAATTATGTATATAAGAAAATGTATAAAGTTTAATTCAATGTAAATTATACTTTTAAATAAAGCTATAAAAAATGGCTTTACATTTCACAAATCTGTGCATCCCTTTTAAGAAAATAAATTTGGGAATGCTATATTGACCACCATGTCTCTCCTCATGCCCTCTGAGAATCAGTCTTGCCTCAGTGGAAGCCAACATTGGTGAGCAATGAAGGATGTTTCCAACCACATCAACAGGGATACAGACTGGGCCACAAAGCCACATCCCAGGACTACAGATCTCCATTTTCACTACCTTTGTGTTCCCGCCTCTGCAGTAACGGCCTTAAGGAGAATATCAGTGAGAGACTACAGGAATCCACAAACCTTTACATGGGAGACCAGTGGTCAGCGTCCCTGAGCACACTGGGATGGTGACTGATGCAAACTGTGTGGACCTGCCAGGTGGTAAAGGTAAAACGTCTTTGGCCATAGAAATTGGCAGTGACATAAATTTGGTAAGAGCCCTGAGCAGATCAGAGAGTATATAACAAGCCACACATGCTTTCATATAACTCAGACTTACAGGGGATCTCCTAACTGTGAACATTTGTACAAAACTGAACTCAGAGAGATGGCTCCTTTAGTGCCATTATAATCAACAGGACAATCGCACATTTCCTAAAAAGCTAAGGCCTTTACACAGTGTGAACTCTTTGATGTTAAAAGAAAGTAGATTTTTTGCTGAAGGATTTCACACATTCATTACTCTTACAAGGTGTTTCACCAGTGTGAACTTTCTGATGACAGCGAAGTCCGGAGCTGAAGGTGATAGATTTCCCACATTCATTGCACTCATAAGGCCATTCTCCAGTGTGAAGTCTCTGATGACCACGGAGGCCAGACCTAGTAGTTAAAGTTTTCCCACATTCACTGCACTTATAAGGCATTTCTCCAGTGTGAACTCTCTGATGACAATGGAGGCCAGACCTAGCAGTAAAGATTTCCCACATTCATTACACCCATAAGGCCGTTCTCCATTGTGAACCTTCTGATGATAATGGAGGCCAGTGCTATAGGTAAAAGACTTTCCACATTCACTGCACTCATAAGGCCTTTCTCCAGTATGAACTCTCTTATGATCATGGAGGCCAGACCTAGCAGTAAAAGATTTCTGACATGCACTGCACTCATAAGGCCTATCTCCTTCGTAAACTCTCTGATGATAATGGAGGTCTTTGCTATAGGTAAAAGACTTCCTGCATTCATTGCACTCATAAGACCTTTCTCCAGGGTGAACACTCTGTTGTTGAGTAAGGATGGAGCTATAGCTAAAAGATTGTGCACATTCACTGCACATGTATCATTTTTCTCCAATGTGACTTTTTTGGAGATAAACGAGCAAAGATTTGTAGCTAAAGGATTTCCCACATTTGCTGCACTTGTACTGCCTTGCCCCAGTATGAACTCTTTCATGTTGACTGAGGGTCGAGCTCTGCTTAAAAGATTTGCCACATTCACCACACATGTAAAGCCCTTCTATAGTGTGGACTTTCTGATGCACAACATACAAGGATTTGAACCTGAATGCTTTCCCAGGGTCCTGGCACACAAAAACACTGTCTTCCAGTGTGGACACCCTGGTCCTGATCAGGTGTGTTTTGGGGGTTAAAGGCTTTCTTGCATTTTCCCCAGGTATAATGATTTTTTCTTCTTTGATAAGTCACCCCACACTCAGAGATTTTGTTTGGCTTCTCCTGGGAGTGAGTGGCCTGTTGCTGGAGGTGTCCTGACAAGATTAGGAAGTCCTTCCCAAGCTCCCTGCAGGTAAAAGGCTTCCATGACTCCTGGAAATTGCAGTTCTTCACAAGTGAAGCCTTGTCTACACTGCCTAAAAAGGGTTTTTCTCCCATGTGCTGCTTCTGGTGTTGTTTGCTTACCCTGAAATAAAAACATTTTGCACATGCCCCACACCTCAAGAGTTTCTGGCCGTGTTGTGTTCCCTGCTGCTCAGCCAACTGGAAAATGTCTCTCAAGACTGGACCACAGGACTTCCCTGGTGGCGCAGTGGTTAAGAATCCACCTGCTAATGCAGGGGACATGGGTTCGTGCCCTGGTCCAGGAGGATCCCACATGCCACAGAGCAACTAGGCCTGTGTGCCACAACTACTGAGCCTGCACTCTAGAGCCCACGAGCCACAACTACTGAAGCCCGTATGCCTAGAGCCCGTGCTCCACAACGGGAGAGGCCACCACGGTGAGAAGCCTGCGCACCGCAGCTAGAGAAAGCCCGTGCACAGCAACGAAGACACAACGCAGCCAAAAATAATTAAATAAATAAATAAATATTTTTTAAAATATTAAAAAAAAAAGACTGGACCACACATCTCGCAGGGGTGGGTCTTCTGGGAAGATGGAGCTGGACTGGGAGTTCTGGCCTGTGAGATTCCTATAGAAATGCTTTGTTCAAAGGGTACCTCTGCATCCTGTGCTCCACAGCAACAACCTGAACCCAAAGAAATACTGGTGAAGTATATGTTGACACTATAGGAATGGGGCAAGCCCATCACAAATGTGCATCTGTCACATCTAGGCATGGGTCCAGGGATACTTTTGAAGACAAGCAGGTTGAACTCTGAAGAAATGGCTGCTGTGCACTGCTGGGCTCCTAAAGTCACCGAACAGTGGAAACCCCACCAAGGGAAGGACACAAAGACAGTGTATAACACGAGGAACAGAGGTAGGGTTTACAACTTACTCCTCTGTCATTGGCTTCCTACAGAACCATTCCTGTTGGTTGACATGAGGTTGTGTAGAAGAATGTGAATGTACCCATCCCATGAAAATCAACTGCAACAGAGTAGATACTGTTGAAAGTCAATATAAGGATATATGCACACCTCCAAGCACAGCATGCGTGGCCTGATGTTGGAGAGCACTACAGGGAGACCTGTCAAAGAAATGGTTGAGATGTGGGGTTTAGAGAGATCGAGATTACCGCTGGAAGGAAACCAGAGTGTAAATGATAACTACTAGAACTGACAAGTTGGCAAAGTATCAACAATGTGGAAGAACAAATGGCAATGGGATGTGGACCCAGGCAATGGAAACAAAACACTGGTTGAATGGGACAGGTCTCTGGTATGGTCTTACACACAGCCCTGGTCTCACAGCATCGCCAACTGCCATTCACCAAGGCCAGGCTCCCTCTGAGCCCACTCTTCCATGACTGGAGTCATGTCTATCCTGTGATGCACAAAGGATTCTCCCCCCAACTCCTAGTTGAGCAAGTACGTGGGACACATGATGCAAGTCCTAAGAGAAAAACAGCACAAAAGAATGGCCAGCACTGTCCCAGAGCAACTCAGCACAAAAAAAGACTAGAGAAAAGAGATCTATGTGAGTGATGCCAGCGAGACGACAGAATAAGAGATACTAGCATTCATTCCCTTTCCAAAAACAATTAGACAGCTATCAATGAATAAAAATAGCCCTGGGGTGGGTGCGGGGTACAGCGTAAGTGTCCAATTAAGACAAACAGCAACACAGTGGAGCAAAAGAAGGAGAATAACTGCACAGAAAGGATTGCTGGGAAAACTGGCTTAGCAGAGATGCCTGGATGGTTAGGATCAAAGTACGTAAGTGAGAGCTACTTGTGTCAGCCACTGGGCTTGTGCCATCATGGTCCCTAGTGGCCTGCTCTGTGGAGGACCCCAGCAGGCTTTGTCACTGACAACAAAGAACCTGTCCGATAGCGGCAGACTCCCCAGTTTTCACATTAGAGGATCCTGTAGAGTTCATCAGCATGGATTCCAAAGGAAATCCCCTTAGCCATAACATCCTCAATGGGAGAAAAAGAGATCAGTGGATTCCCAGCAGTCTTTGGCACCAAAGACTCCAAAAGCCATTGCCACCACTGCATACTACTGCTGCCATGGTCACTGAGGACCCCTACAATCTTCACCATTCTGATCTCAGCTCACAGATCTGCACAGAGACTATACTCCCGGGGTCTTCACTGGAGTCAAAACCACAATACCCCACCCAGCCACCACCCTTGCATTCACATAAAGGTGAAGCTATTTCTCTAACCAAAATTCACCCCAAAAGGTTGAAAGAAATGACTGATTCACCACACGTACACACATTGACACAAAGATAAAAGAAACATGAAAAACAAGGAAACATAATACCATCAAAGGTACATAATAATTTTCCAGTAACCAACCTCAAAGAAATGGAGATCTATGAACCACCAAAGGATTCAAAATAAATGTTTTAAGGAAGCTCAGTGAGGGGGCTTCCCTGGTGGTGCACTGGTTGAGAATCCGCTTGCCAATGCACGGGACACGGGTTCGAGCCCTGGCCCAGGAAGATCCTACATGCCGCAGAGCAACGAAGCCCGTGAGCCACAACTACTGAAGCCTACACACCTAGAGCTTGTGCTCCGCAACAAAAGCCACTGCAATGAGAAGCCCGCGCACTGCAACGAAGAGTAGCCCCCACTTGCCGCAACTAGAGAAAGCCCGTGCGCAGCAACAAAGACCCAATGCAGCCAAAAATAAATAAAATAACTTTTAAAAAAAGGAAGCTCAGTGAGCTACAAGAGAACACAGATAGATAACTCAACATGATAAGGAAAATGATACAGGAACAAAACAAGAAGTTCAGAGAGACAGGAATCATAAAAAAGAAACAGAAATTCTGAAGTTGAAGAATGCAACAAATGAAAAGAAAAATGCAACAGAGTATCAACAACACACTTGGTCAAGCAGTGGAAAGAATATGTGAACTCAAACACAGGTCATTTATCATCCAGCCAGAGGGGGCAAGAAAGTGAAGTCAGCATAGGTAAACTATGGAATACCACCAAGCAAAACAATATTTGCATTATTGGAGTCCCAGGAGAAGAAGAGAGAGAAAGAAAAAGTGTCAGAAAGTTTAAAGAAATAATGTCTGACTTCCCAAGTCTGGGAAGAGATGTGGACACCCAATTCATGATGCTCATAGGTCCCTGTACAGATTCATTCCAAAGAGGATATTACCAAGACACATTATAAACAAAACTGTCAGTAAACAAGCAAAAAAGCCAAACAGAATTTTGAAAGCAAGAAGAGAAAAGAAACTCCTTCACACAAAGAACCCTCATAAAGCTATCAGTAGATTTTTCAGCAGAAGTCTTGCAGCCTAGGAGACAGTGGGATGATATACACTTGGTCCTCTGAATCTGTGAATTCTAAACCTGCAGATATGGAGGGTTCATTCTGTTCACTGTACTATGCCATTTTATATAAGGGACTTGAGCATCCACAGATTTTGGTATCCACATGGGCTCCTGGAACAAATCTCCTGTAGATACTGTATTCAAAACACTGAAGAAAAAAACTGCCAAACAAGTATACTTTACCTAGCAAAGCTGTCCTGCACAATTAAGGAAAGACTTTAGACAAACAAAAGCTGAGGGAGTTCAATGACACTCAGCCTGACTTCTAAGAAATGCCAAAGGGAGAAGAGACTACTTAGTCCTGGGCCTTGCACATTTGTCTTTCTCTCCATCTGAACTGAAGGCCTCTGTCGCAACCATGCTCCACCAGATCACTGGTCAGGCCAAGAAGCATCCTAGCTTGATCCCCTCTTTGTATTTATTAGAGTGGGAGGTACTGGAGCAGCATTGTATGTCTTGCACCTGGAATTGTTCAATCCAGATGTCAGCTGGGACAGAAAGAATAACCCAGGGAGTTCCTTGGCACTCCAGTGGTTAGGACTTGGCATTTTCACTGCTGTGGCCGGGGTTCAATCCCTGGTCTAGGAACTAAGATCCCGCAAGCTGCCCAGCGTGGCCAAAGAGAAAAAAAAGAAAGAATAACCTAGAACCCTGGAAAAAACTGGGTCCCAATGATCAATACAAGTTCTACTCAGTGAATGTCGATTACAGCAAACTGAAGAAAGAAGTTCCAGACTTCTAAATGAAATGTTTCACTATAATGCTTCTTAGAATGAAGGTCTTCCAGAAGCCATCTGTACAATTTTCCACTTAACCAGGAAATATTTCCCCTCTAAATGCATGAAATCACGTTGGTGTTTTGTGTTGGGGTTTACACTGATTAATAAATACCTGAAACTTCAAAAAAAAAAAAAAAGCCAAAGGGAGTTCTTCAAGCAGAAATGAAAGGATAATAAATAGAAACATGAAAACATAGGAAAATATAAAACTCACTGGTGAAACTGAGTATGTAGTAAAATTCAGATTACTATAATACTGTATTGGTGGTGTTTAAATCACTCAAGTATAAAAGTTAAAAACAAAAGGATTAGAATAATTATAGCCACAATAACTTGTTAATGGATACACAATATAAGAATATCTGAACTGTGACATCAAAAACATAAAATGTGGTGGTGGCAGGGAGAGTAAGTTCTGAATGGTGTCAGGAAAACTGGATATCCACAGGTAAAAAAAAAAATGAAACTGGACTCCTGTCTTATACCACTTATAAAAAGTAACTTGAAATAGATTAAAGACTTAAATGTAAGACCTAAAAACGTAAAATTCCTTAAAGACAACCTAAGGAAAAAGTTCTCTGAAATTAGTCCTAGCGATGATTTTTCTGGATATCACCAAAGCACAGGCAATGAAAGCAAAAATAAACAACTAGGACTACACCAAATGAAAAATACTTCTGCACAGCAACGCAACAATCAACAACAAAAAAAGGCAACCTACAGAATGGGAGGAAATATTTGCAAGCCATGTATCTGATAAGATGTTACCATCCAAAATATACAAGGTATTCAAAAGACTTAATAACAAAAAAATAGAGTTAAAAAATGGGCAACGGACATGGAGAGAATACATACAAACAGCCCACAGTTATATGAAAAATGCTCTTCACTAATAAGGTAGACTTCATTAGGCTCACTACAAGATTATATACCTCAAATCCTTACCTATTAGAGACCAGTACAGCAGATACTAAGCTACAAAAGAAAGGAGAGAGCAGGGTAAACAACCCAGCCCTGGCTATGACAGCAACTACTCAGAAAGCTAGGCAAGGAAGCAGTTCCCATGGTCCATATGTGAGAAGAAGACAACATCCTCTGAAGAAAAGGAAGGGAGGAAAGATAGAGCCTAGTCCAGGTCACTGGGAAGAGTAAGGGAAAAAAAAAAAAAGAAGAGTAAGGGACTTACTCTTCAGCGAGGATACAAGTGCAGAGTTCTCCAGCATCACTTCGAGGTACAGGCATCTCTGAGCCTCATCAAGGAGGCCCCATTCCTCCCAGGAGAAGTACACGGCAATGTCCTCAAAGGTCACACCACCTTGTCATGATTAGTACAAATGAAAGTACGAATATTCTCTGAGAACCCACAGTCCAACTCCTCACACATCTCCACGATCATCCTCTTTCAAAGCTCCCCACCTCAAAGGAGATACCAGGCCCTGGTGCCACTGATGCCCACGCTCTCCTCAGGGTTCCATTAATTACTGTGCTCAGCAACAAAAGATGGGGGGCGGGGGGCCGCAGCACATAAATGCCATCTCAGCTCTGGGCCTGCCAAGCAATTCCCTTGGGGCGTCCCAGATTGTGCCTCCAAGACACAAATTTGGGCTCATGCTTCACCCTTAAGGCCCCAACTCCAGGGCCTGTGGACCATCAGCTCTTAATTCTCTCCTTGTGCACATCATTGTGTAGACACATCTCTCACATCTTCAGACCCCACAGTTGCACTTCCCCAGCTCTGCCACCTTCCTGCCCCACACCACAGACATCTCCCTGGACTCACCCATGTACTTGGCAAACGGCATCCAGAAGAGTGCTTGAAAATTACTAACATGATTTAGTACAACCCCAATCCTCTGATGGATCCACAGCCAGGTAAATTCTCAATGCTGCTTTGATGATTGATGTTGCCTGTGATCTTTGTTTCAATATTAACCACCCAGAGCCACATGTGAATTTCAGATATCCATAACCCTCTTCCACTTCCATGCTGCACTTGCTGTCCATTCAGCCACCACAACCTTCTGCTCTCCACCCAAACTTCATTAAAAGCCCAGTCCCACATGCCCAGCACAGTGACTCTCCCAAGTGACCATATTCGCCCCAGACCTTACTCACTAGCAAGAATGAAACATCCTACAACCCATCAAAGCTCACCACCAAATCCTGGTGAATTCATACAGTAGTGAATTAGCAGGAGCCCTGCCTCAGTGTCATCTTGTCTCAATTACTCCTATGCCTCCTGGACATAGGAGCAGCTATCTCCAGTTCATTCATCCCATGGAAGCCTTGGCTACTTGCTAGATCAACCCACACCATTTCCACTATCACCCTTCTCCCTAATCTCTTTTTGTGAGGTCCAGCAACCCCAATAGTATCAAGGAAGAAAACTACTCCTTAGTATGCACCCTAGTCCTTCTGACTTTCCAATAGCGTTGTCACTAAAATCTGCATTCCTTCCTAAACAACATCCACAGCTCTACCCTGGTCTACATAACAGCCATCACTTTTGAAAGTCTCCCTCCTGAAAGCCTTCTCCAGATTTCCAGACCTGTGTGTCCAACTGCCCACTCCACTAACTGTTCTCTGAAACTTTTCAAAGTCTTAACAGGACCAAAACAAAACTTCTGATGTTCCCAAGGAAAATTCACCTACCACCAACTTTCCCATGCCAGTTTGTTGGAGCTTCCATCCTTTCAGCTGATAGGATGAAAAACTCTAGGGTCATCTCTGGCTCCTCCTTTTTCTCCCTCACCTACACCATCCAAAGTCTACTCAGCTCTTTCATTAAAAATGGACCTGGAGGGACTTCCCTGGTGGCACAGTGGTTAAGAATCCGCCTGCCAATGCAGGGGCCACGGGTTCGAGCCCTGGTCCGGGAAGATCCCACATGCCGCGGAGCAACGAAGCCCGCGAGCCACAACTACTGAAGCCCGCACATCTAGAGCCTGTGCTCCTCAACAAGAGAAGCCACCACAATGAGAAGCCTGTGCAATGCGAAGAAGAGTAGCCCCCGCTCGCTGCAACTAGAGAAAGCCTGAGCGCAGCAACAAAGACCCAACGCAGCCAAAATAAATAAATTAATTTATTAATTAATTATTTTTTTAAAAAAATGGACCTGGAATCCAACCTTTTCTCCCACCTCCATGGTCATAACCCTGGTCCATCAACACTCATCTGGATTATAGCAGTAACCTCCTCCTGAATTCCCTGCCACCTGCCTTAACCACATAATCTCTTCTCCACTGTGTAGCCAGGTGGAGCCTTTTAAACCTAAACAAGACCAACTCCTTTCTCTTATACAAATCTCCCATTATCTCCATAATAGATGCCCAGATTCTCAGGCAGCCACATTACAGGCCTGATTCTTGATTCCCTGCTCTTTGTTCTTAACAGAAAGAATGGAGACCTACTGTACCCTGTTGCCAACTCAGTCACACTGAGCATTTGCTCAGGCTGCTATATGTTCCTGAGATAACACCCACACCATATGTTTACACTGGTTGCCAGAAATAGGAACACCACTATGTTACCGATTGGCCTGCATTGCGGTACTCCCAGGGTCCCCACAGGCAAGAGACAGGAAATCAGCACAGGAAGTGCCTCAAGACACCACAATTCCAGACACTATACCGCTAATGTCAGGACTAGTGAGGGCCTGGGACATGCTCTCTTTCCTTGTGTAGATTCCCTAAGTTCTTTTTTAACCTCCAGAATCTGTGGGAAGAGGAAGGAACCATGGCTGGGTTCCATGTGCACAGGACTCCCCCGTATCCCCACCCAGCCCTGGAACCAGGTGACTTCGGATTAATTTACTAACCTCTGTGTTTCAGTCTTCAGAGCTGCCTATAACCAGATCTCTGACCCTGGATAAGGACTCTACTTATCTGTGCCTCACTGTTCTCATCACGCACATTCCCGACTGTTCCCTCTCTGAGCAGCTTTTTAGTAAACTTTTAAAACCCTAATATAGGGGCTTCCCTGGCAGTCCCGTGGTTAAGATTCTGCGCTTCCACTCCAAGGGACTTGGTTTCTATCCCTGGTTGGGGAACTAAGATCCCACATGCCGAGTGGTGCGGCCAAAAAATAAATAAATAAATAAAACCCTAACACAGACTGTGTTCCTCTTCCATTCACAACTCTCCATGGCTCCCAGGTACCTCTGTTTGCCAGTCCAGGCGTGACTCCCCTTCACACTCATTGTCCTCTAAAAACAAAGGCTGGACCCCAAGTTTCCAGAAGCCTCCGGGCTCAGTCCTACCTCCAAGCCTTTACACATGCCGGTACCTCCGCCTGTAACCCTCTCCCACGCGCCATCACACTGTCTGTGAGAAACAGGGACCCCATCTTCCTGGACACCGCGGCCTGGCTGCGGGCACGTGGGCAGGCGCTCCGCACTCGGGTCTTCCGTGTCTGGTGGGGTGAGGGCGGTGAGGGCCCGCAGGACGAGCGTTTACCTGAGGCGGGTCCCTCAGCGCCGCCGCCGCCATCGGACTCTGTGGGCGGAGCAGGGCCGGGAGCAGCAGTCCCTACCGCTACTCAGAGCTCTACTGCCTCTGACACGGTAAACAAGTCCGAGGGAAACAAAAGCTGCCTCAACCAGGAAGTCGCCGGAAGTCCAGCCCTGACACGCTTCCTAAGACCGGAAATGCCCCTGTCTTGGTCTTTCATTGGAGCAACACCGCTCTTCTTCTGGTGCAGTGTGTTCTGGGCAATGTAGTTCCCATAACTCCACAGGCCCGCGGGAAGGGGCGCTCTTCATCCGCCGCCGCGGAGAAAAAGCCTTGGGCACCTCGAGGGACGCTGGGAAAAGGCGTCCAGGCTTCAAGAGCGAAGGGAGGGGGCTTCCTTTCCTCTTAAAGGGGCCGAAAGCGGACTGCAGGGGAATGTTGCCTGCAGTTCATCAGCACTGTAAAGTATTTAGAGATGTAGGTGGGGAAACTTTCCTCCACCCAGTTTTTACCTCTTCAGCTCAAGCTCTGTAACAAAAGGCAATAACAAGAGAAAAACAAACAGGAGTTTATTGACATGTTTATACATACATGAGAGAGACAGGGTTGAGTAACTCAAAGAATTGGGTTAGACACAGGGTGATGTGAGGGCTGACATCTGTAGGCAGAAAGAACCGCGGCCTTAGAAAGGGCCGCAAGTTTGGAGAAGGCGCAGTTGCTCTCCGGCTCCACTGTTACCGCTAATATAAGTAATGCTTGTAAAATTCTTACCTAATAAATAATTTAGGACATTAAAAAAAGAAAAAGAAGTGGCTTAGAATTCAATCTTATATAATACCTTCGACAAAGAACAATACATTTGAGGTGTAACAAAGAAAGGAAAAAGTACTTGAGTCTCTAGGGATGCCAAATAATGTGGGAAAGTAATGTTGGATAAGAGCTAGTGTTAAAAAAAGAGACAACAGGCCCAAAATGGAGTCACTTGTGCTAAACGCATGTCAGCATAGCAAGACTTAAAACTGCAGTTTTAGCTTCTCCTAAGAATGTAATCTTAACCAGTCAGTCTGGAATTTCCTGTCCAGCACTAGTGAGGTAATATGCCGGCTAGACGCTTTTTATCCCCCAAAGGAGAGTGCCCTTCGTGAAATAATCTGTTGACCTTAAAAATAAAATAGTTAGGGGCTTCCCTAGTGGTGCTGTGGTTAAGAATCTGCCTGCCAGTGCAGGGGACACGGGTTCGAGCCTTGCTCTGGGAAGATCCCACATGCCACGGAGCAACTAAGCCCGTGCACCACAAGTACTGAGCCTGCTCTCTAGAGCCTGCGAGCCACAACTGCTGAGCCCACGTGCCACAGCTACTGAAGCCAGGGCGCCTAGAGCCCGTGCTCTGCAACAAGAGAAGCCACCACAATGAGAAGCCCATGCACCACAGTGAAGAGTAGCCCCTGGGGCTTCCCTGGTGGCGCAGTGGTTGAGAATCTGCCTGCTAATGCAGGGGACACGGGTTTGAGCCCTGGTCTGGGAAGATCCCACGTGCCGCGGAGCAACTAGGCCCGTGAGCCACAGCTACTGAGCCTGCGCATCTGGAGCCTGTGCTCCGCAACAAGAGAGACCGCGATAGTGAGAGGCCCGCGCACCGCGATGAAGAGTGGCCCCCGCTTGCCGCAACTAGAGAAAGCCCTCACACAGAAACGAAGACCCAACACAGCCATAAATAAATAAATACATAAATATATTTTTAAAAAAAGAGAGAGCATCATTTAAAAAAAAAAAAAAGTAGCCCCTGCTCACCGCAACTAGAGAAAGCCAGTGCACAGCAACAAAGACCCAACGCAGCCAAAAATAAATTAATTTAAAAAAATAATAATAATATAAAACAGTTATTTTACCAGCAGAAATGGGTTTATTCAGAAATAGCAGAGAATTATAAATCAGAACAAGCAAGCAATGGCAAAAACCATAGGCAAGTCCAACAAAGGAGAGAGATGTTATTTTATAGAGAAAAGGGAGGAAGTCAGGAGGCATTATTTTGAAAGAAAGTCTATTGGAGAAAAGTGAGAGTTTAGGGTAATGAGGGTTTCTCATTGGTGGAGTTGCTGGGGTACTAGGTTTCTTGTAGGAGATGCGATGTACATCTTTTCCTGTTGGGGCCTGTAACTGATGATTCTTTCCTGTTGATGATTCTTCTGTTGGGGTTTATAATTGACAATTCTTCCTGTAGTTGATGTCCAGTGGTATTTCCTGAGAGCTCCCCTTCTGGCCTCTTGACCACATATTAGTGAGGTTTCCCTTTATCAATGTTCACAAATTCGTTCTTTATGACCTCCTTGTCTCACCCCCCTCTCTGCCTTTAAAAACCTTTCATTTTCTGTAGCCCTTTGGAACTCCTTTCTAATCGCTAGATGGGATGGTCTCTGATACATGAATCATTCAATAGAGCCAATTAGATCTTCAAATTTAATCAGCTGAATTTTGTTTTTTGCCACTAGTTAGCAAAGTTTGTTATGCAAATTCCTCTTGTGCTGTCTCCAGGCTAATAAGGGTCTAAAGTTTTCTCTGGTGATTAATTTTTGTCCTTTGTAAATTTACGTCCTGCTTTTAGGCAAATAAGGGGAGAACACAGTGCCTTTCTTGCATTAACTGCTTCTTAATTTCCTTTAGTTCAAAATAAATATGTCAAAAAGGCATATTTTTGGGTGAAATGAAAAGGAGGTCATGTTTCAGGGATGGAGTCAGATTCTCACAAAGAAACTAAATAAATGATCAATAGGAATGGGCAAAAGACCTAAATAGACATTTCTCCAAAGGAAAAAAAAAATTGGGCTGGCCAAAAAATTCGTTCGGTATTTTCCGTAAGATGGCTCTAATAGTGCTTAGTTGTCTTTAGCTTGATTTGAAACAATTTTGTTAGATTGTATCATGAGAGCTGTCGTATCAGAGTGCATTTAAAAAGAAAATCAAAATTGGTGAATTTTTTTGCAGCCATTTTAATATTGAAGATGGAAGGAAAAAAAAAATTTTTGGCATATTATGCTTTATTATTTCAAGAAAGGTAAAAACGCAAATGAAGCACAAAAAGGAAAGATGTGTGCAGTGTATGGAGAAAGTGCTGTGACTGATCAAATGTGTCAAAAGTGATTTGCAAAGTTTCGTGCTGGAGATTTCTCGCTGGATGATGTTCCATGATCAGGTAGACCACTCAAACGTGATAGCGATCAAACTGAGATATTGAGAACAGTCAACATTATACCATGCAGGAGATAGCTGACATACTCGAAATATCCAAATCAAGTGTTGAAAGTCATTTGCACCAGCTTGGTTATGTTAATCGCTTTGATGTTTGGGTTCCACATAAGTTAAATGAAAAAAACCTTCTTGACCATATTTCCTCACGTGATTCTCTACTGAAATGTAATGAAAACATTCTGTTTTAAAAACAAATTGTGATGGGCAATGAAAAGTGGATACTGTATAATAATGTGGAATGGAAGAGATCATGGGGCAAGCAAAATGAACCACCACCAACCACACCAAAGGCCGGTCTTTGTCCAAAGAATGTGACGTGTATATGGTGGGATTGGAAGGGAGTCCTCTATTATGAGCACCTTCCAGAAAACCAAATGATTACTTCCAACAAGTACTGCTCCCAATTAGACCAACTGAAAGCAGCACTCGAAGAAAGCGTACGGAATTAGTCAACAGAAAACACATAATCTTCCATCAGGATAACACAAGACCACATGTTTCTTTGATGACCAGGCAGAAACTGTTATAGCCTGGCTGGGAAGTTCTGATTCATCTGCCATATTTACCAGACATTGAACCTTTGGATTTCCATTTATTTCAGTCTTTACAAAATTCTCTTAATGGAAAAAAATTCAGTTCCCTGGAAGACTGTAAAAAGCACCTGGAACAGTTCTTTGCTCAAAAAGATAAAAAGTTTTGGGAAGGTGGAATTATGAAGTTGCCTGAAAAATGGCAGAAGGTAGTGGAACAAAAGGGTGAATACACTGTTCAATAAAGTTCCTGAAATAAAGTTCTTGAAAATGAAAAATGTCCTTTATTTTTATTTAAAAACCAAAGGAATTCTTGGCCAACCCAATACACATGGCCAATAGACAAATGAAAAGATGCTCAACAACCTTAGTTATGAGAGAAATACAAATCAAAACTACAATGAGGTACCACCTCACACCAGTCAGAATGACCATCATTAAAATGTCTACAAATAATAAATGCGGGAGAGGGTGTAGAGAAAAGGGAACCCTCCTACACTGTTGGTGGGAATGTAAGTTGGTGCAGCCACAATGGAAAACAGTATGGCAGTTCCTGAAAAAACTAAAAATAGAACTACTATATGATCCTGCAATCCCACTCCTGGGGCATATATCCAGACAAAACTATAGTTCAAAAAGATACATGCACCCCTATGTTCACAGCAGCATTATTCACAATAGTCAAGACATGGAAACAACCTAAATGTCCATCGACAGATGAATGGATAAAGAAGATGTGGTACGTATATACAATGGAATACTACTCAGCCATAAAAAAGAATGAAATAATGCCATTTGCAGCAACATGGATGGACCTAGAGTTTATCATACTAAGTAAATCAGAAAGAGAAAGGCAAATACCATATGCTGTCACTTATATGTGGAATCTAAAATATGACACAACTGAACCTATCTATGAAAGAGAAAAAGACTACCAGACATAGAGAACAGACTTGTTGCTGCCAAGGGAGAGGGGGGATGGGGGAAGGAAGGAGTGTGAGTTCGGGATTATCAGATGCAAACAATTATATAGAGAGTGGATAAATAACAAGGTCCTACTGTATAGCACAGGGAACTATATCCAATATCCTGTAATAAACCATAATGGAAAAGAATATGAAAAAGAATGTATATATATGTATAACTGAATCACTGTCCTGAACAGCAGAAATTAACACAACACTGTAAATCAACTATACTTCAATTTAAAATAAATAAATAAATGGACTTTCCTGGTGGTGCAGTGGTTAAGACTCCGTGCTCTCAATGCAGAAGGCAAGGGGTTCGATCCCTGGTCAGAGAACTAAGATCCCGCATCAATCAATCAATCAATCAAGAAAATGTAAAACGGTCCTCAGGATTCTGAAGTAAAGCAAAAATAAAACAGAGGAGACTAGAGAGTTTGGGGCAATTCCCCCTCCCCTGCCCCCACACCTCGTGACTTGTGGGATCTTAGTTCCCCGACTAGGGATTGAACCTAGGCCCTTGGCAGTGAGAGTACGGAGTCCTAACCACTGGGCCACCAGGGAATTCCCTGGGGTAACTTTAGAAGGGGCAGCCTGGGAAGTCTGGGAAGAGGAGGGAATACAAGAATGAGTCTAGAGTGAAGTGAGGAAGGAAGCCATGTGGATGACAAATGAAGAAAATATTCAAGTCCTGACAGTGATACGGCTACAGTGAGAGAAACACAGGGCTTCCTGGGCATTTACATCCAAAGGGACATTTCTACATACTATCATGACTGAATAATTTAATTGATCCACTTTCCAAATATAATTGTCTTAAACAGGAAAATAGATTATTAGAATCCAGTTCCTCTTGCTGTTAAACACATGGCAACTACAAAGATAAATCTAGTGATGTTCTCAGTTCCCGGCCTGTCCTGCGACCTTCTCTGATCTAGCAGAGGAGTGGTCATTCTCAAAATTCTTCTCTTGCCCATCTTTGCCCACAAGCTCAACTCTTCCTCTGCCCAGGCCCTTATCTGTGTAGAGGTTAGGTGTCCCACCCACCAGCAGACAGCAGCCTCCAAACTAGTCAGGGCCTGACAACCAACTAGTCTATGGGCCAGCCATGCCCACCAGACTGCCCAAAATATTCTATTTCTTTTTTCTTTAAAAAAATTTTATTTATTTATTTATTTATTTGGCTGCATAGGGTCTTAGTTGTGGCACGCAGGATCTTCGTTGCAGCGTGTGGGATCTTTAGTTGCATCGTGCAAACTCTTAGTTGTGTCATGCATGCGGGATCTAGTTCCCTGACCAGGGATCCTGGGCTCCCTACACTGGGAGCTCGGAGTCTTAACCACTGAACCACCAGGGAAGTCCCTCTATTTCTTTCTTAGACTGACTATCAGTTTTTCATCGACATTATCTAATTGCTTTTTACATGCCAGTAGAATGCCTGTTACATGCCTGTAGCAAAAAATATAATGCAAGGACTTCCCTGGTGGCACAATGGTTAAGAATCTGCCTGCCAATGCAGGGGACACGGGTTTGAGCCCTGGTCCAGGAAGATCCCACACGCAGCAGAGCAACTAAGCCCTTGTGCCACAACTACTGAGCCTGCGCTCTAGAGCCTGCGAGTCACAACTACTGAAGCCCATGCGTCACAACTGCTGAAGGCCCCGCGCCTAGAGCCTGTGCATCACAACGAGAAGCCACCACAATGAGAAGCCTGTGCACTGCAACAACGAGTAACCCCCGCTCGCGGCAGCTAGAGAAAGCCCACATGCAGCAACAAAGACCCGACGCAACCAAAAATAAATTAATTAATTAATTTAAAATATATATATATATATACATACAATGCAAGAGGTTTCAAATTTTAAAAAGAGTTTATTTGGAGTCTTAAGACTTGCAGTTCAGGAGACACAGATACAGGTAACCCCTAAAGAGTGTTCAGGGAAGAAAAAGAGTCAGGGGCTTATAAAGCAAAAAGCCCTGAGGTTGTTAAAGTTGCCTGGTTGAGAATTGTAATCGACTCTCACTCAGAAAATATTTGTCCTTAAGGAATCACGAGTTATTTTATGGTAAGGGTCAGATAAATAGCTTGAGTTTCTGACAGGTGTTCTCTATGACTTCATCAGGTCAAAAGGTCAGAGTCCATCCAGGTGAGACATGCATAACTCACACTCCCTAAACATGCTACCCCCAAGTGCAGCACTTTGACATATTAAATATCTTAATAAGAAACAGACATATATGTATAACCGAGACAGGAAGACAAGAGTGTGGCCATCTTGGAAAAGGACGGGGGGATGGCCTTGAGCAAACAGGCCCAACACCTGAAGACTTCAGGTTTTTTGGGGGTTTTTTGGGGGGAGGCTTCACCACGCCGCCTTCGGAACCCGGGACCCCTGAAGTGGAAGTGCGGAGTCTTAACCACTGGACTGCCAGGGAATTCCCCAAGGCTCTGGTCTTTGAGTCAATAACCAGAGACCCATAGGACTAAAAGATTAGCTCTATCTCTGTTCCACTGATGTATATACATAGTTTTCAAAGGACAAAAGCGGGGCTGTAAATCCGCCACGTAAGATATAAAGGCCTGACACACATTCCTAAGTTGTTTTTGCAGGAAGCAGACCCGGCCCCGCCCCCCACTCAGGCACTCAGGATACTGGCCCTGGGTAGTTAAGGTGCAGATTAAGGGAATGATTTCAATGGGCACCGACTCTTGCATATTCCCATATATAGAAAAGCGCTAAATTCCTTAACTTGAGATATCTGCTTTTCTTTATTTTTTTAATTTATTTTTGGCTGTGTTGGGTCTTCACTGCTGCACGAGGACTTTCTCTAGTTGCGCCGAGCGGGGGCTGCTCTATCATTGCGGACGCACGGATTTCTCATTGCGGTGGCTTCTCTTGTTGTGGAGTACGGGTTCTAGGTGCACAGGCTTCAGTAGTTGTGGCACGCGGGCTCTAGAGCGCAGGCTCAGTAGTTGGGGCGCACGGGCTTAGTTGCTCCGCGGCAAGTGGGATCTTCCCGGACCAGGGCTCGAACCCGAGTCCCCTGCATTGGCAGGTGGATTCTTAACCACTGCGCCACCAGGGAAGTCCTGCTTTTCTTTAATTAACAGTAATCTTTTGATGTTCCGACTACATGGTCTTTGTTGCAAAAACTCCTCTAGATCCTGGCTCCTCCCTGACCTCTTCAACTATCTGAGAGGCTGCCTCCCGGGCTTGAAGTCCTCAGAAAACCCGCCAAATAAAACAGAATTCTCAACTTTTAGGTCGTGCATTTTTTTTCAGACAACATGCGTGTGAAGAGCCCTCTGCTTTTCATTTAGTTCTCTTTAAGACCAGTTTTTGGTCAGCTGACTGTGTGCTGGGCTCAAGGTGGAGGCGGACGCAGCCTTTGGACATAATGAAATTGTGTCTGAGAGAAACGCCTCCCATGGGAGAGGCCCTTGGAGCTGACAGACGATGGCGCCCCCTTGAGGACTGTGCAGGCAGACGGTGAGTGCTCTGGGATTCAGAGGAATGAGGGAAAACGGTCATGGTTAGAATTCAAACAACTCAAAAAGCAGCAGCAGCAGCAGCAGCTGAGCCTCCCTGGTCCTTGCTGTCTGCCCCAGCCCTGGTGGGGCATGAAGCGCTTCACGTGCCCTGATAAAATGTTTAAACCCAGCTCTGGGGTCAGTCTTGGGAGTTTGTATTCAACCTCTAGACCCCAAAACTTTCCTGCTGTGTGACCTTGGGAAAGTGTTGGGCTGCATCCAGCAGTCCTGCAAACCCTGTACTTGCCCAGCCTCAAGACTGAGGAATGCCTGAGGTCAGCGGCAGAGACATCGATGGTCTAATAGGTGGGGGGATCTCACCCACCTGAAGCAAAAAGTTCTTGGAGCCACACCCCACTGTGTGCAGCAAATGACGGGCAGGACAGGGCAGCTGTCTTCGCTACCAGGTGTCGACTAAAAAAATACATACAACCTAAATGTTGAGAGTTATGTTTTATTCAGTGGAAATTTTTCGAACTTGAAGCCCGGGTGGCAGCATCTCAAGTAACCTTGAGAGAACTGCTCCGAGGAGGTGAGGGGGGAGCCAGGATATACAGGAGTTTTGCAACAAAGGGCAGGTGGTAGGAACAAAAGATTACTGTTAATAAAAGAAAACTAGGGACTTCCCTGGTGGCACAGTGGTTAAGAATCCGCCTGCCAATGCAGGGGACACAGGTTCGAGCCCTGGTCCGGGAAGATCCCACAGGCTGAAGAGCAACTAAGCCTGTGCGCCACAACTACTGAGCCCACATGCCGCAACTACTGAAGCCCTCGCGCCTAGAGCCCGTGCTCTGCAACAAGAGAAGCCACCGCAATGAGAAGCCCACGCATTGCAAGGAAAAGTAGCCCCCGCTTGCCGCAACTAGAGAAAGCCCGCGCGCAGCAACGAAGACCCAACGCAGCCATAAATAAATAAATATACTTTAAAATAAAAATTAAAAAAAGAAAAGAAAATTAGAAATCTCAAGTTAAGGAATTTAGTGCTTTTCTGTGTATGGGAAGATGCAAGAGTCTGGGCTCACTGCAATCATTCCTTTGATATGCACCTTAGTTACCCAAGGCCAGTGTCCTGTGTTTTCTCACCCTGAGTTCCCTCAGGGCTCACCGTGGGCAGTGGCTGCAGTCTGATGGCTGCTAGATGGCAGGTATTCTCTGTTTCCTTCCTGAGTTCCCTCGGGGCTCACCAGCTCACCATAGGCTGTGGCTGCAATCACTGATGACTGTGACATCCTTTGTTTACTGACATGGCAGGAAATATTCCATTTCTCACAGGGAAGAGGGAGGTTGCCTGTTCCAGGAAGAACTGACATCAGGTTGGCTCACCTGTTGCCAGGAAAACTGGCAGAGGAGCACTCCCCTCACAGTCCCTTTAATAAACTGTCACAGTGGAGATAGTCCTAATCTAAAGATTAGAACAAGGACTTCCCTGTGGTCCAGTGGTTAAGACTCCGCACTTTCACTCTCGTGGTCCTGGTCGGGGAACTAAGATCCTGCGATCTGAGGTGATGGGGTGTGGGGTGGGGGGAGTATGTAGGCATTTACTGATTAGGCTTTATGATTAAGAGGGAGGTCAGTCAGGTGAGTGGGGTGTAAGTGAGACAGGGACTGATCGGGCAGGGGATGTACAGAGAGCAAGAGAGCAGCCATACGGCTGGGCCTGATCATATAGGAAAACACTTCACTTCTCTGACCGTGCATTTCCCCCAGAAATCTGCTTCTCCAGGTAGGTTGCTGTGAGAAATGTTAATAATGAAACCGAGCAGGACCCTGCAGGGCCCTCTGAGGTACAAAACCCCTCCTTACGTTCGTTGGATTCCCTGGTGGTCCAGTGGTTAAGACTCCATGCTTCCACTGCAGGGGGCACGGGTTCGAACCCTGGTCGGGGCAACTAGAATCCTACATGCCTTGTGGCTAAAAAAAAGAAAAAAGAAAAAAAGCTTCAGCCTCCTAGACCTTTTCTGAGTTCCAAAGGGCATATCCATACAGTCACTAATTAGGGAAGGGAGGGAATGCAGAAACAAAGGAGGAGCGGTCAAGAAAACAATAGCGCAGGAATAAAGCAGGGTCCTGGTTCCACCTCAAGGGATATACATAACAATATATTTTTGAGTTCTTCTGCAGGATCTGAGGCCCCCACCCATGTGGAGGATGGTAGCTTCTGGCTGAACACAAGCACATGGACCCCAGACTGGCTGGAACCAGAAGGCTGATGACTGAGATTCCTGAAAGACCACCCTGTTACCTTATCACCAACCAATCAGAGGAGGGTTACACACCCTGCAGCCCACCCCCGGATTTTGCCTATAAAAACTCTTCCCAGAAAACCATTGCGGAATTTGGGCTTTTTAAGTAAGTGTTTCTGCAAACTTTATTGATCCTTCTGATCTCGGGTGGCCTCGGCCTGCAGCGGCTTGAAGCAGGATTTCCCTTCCCCGGCCAGAGAATGAATTCAGTTAGGCTGCAGCAGCGAGAGCGCTGAATTTTAGCCACTAGACCAGTGGCCAGCGACAAGGCCCTCAGCAGGAAGCCCCTTTTCTTGTCATTTTAGCAAAGTTATACTGTAACAAACTTTTAAACCAGGCACCCGCATGCTCTACTAATCTCCGGCCCAAGCACACCTTTCAAGTCTTTTAATCACAGAATACCTTGCCTAACTTGTCATTTCTTTCTGTAGATCAAAGAAGCAGAAATGAAAAATAAGTAATTAACAGATGACCAGATCTCTTCCCTAGCTTCCCCTTCAATGATCTCACAAACAAACTGTGAACAAGATAACATCTAGGGGAAGATCACAAGAAGTCCACGAGCCTGCATGCAGTGGAGAATGGCAAGGACTCTGATCCGCCATCTTGAAACCGTGCACCTCAGATTGGGACTTGAACCCACGTGCCGGGACTCGGACCTGGCCAAGACCCTGATTGGGACTTGAACCCAAGTGCTGGGACTTGAACCTGGCCAAAACCCACAGTCTTCCAACTGAGATCGCACACCTGGCTTCAGGACTTAATGAAGCTCAGGTTCTTGATGTCTAATCGCAGAAAGAATTCAGTGATAGACAAAGTGATAGGTAAGAGGTGGATTTATTTAGAGAGAAACACACTTCACAGACAGAGCGTGGGCCATCTCAGAAGGTGAGAAAGGCACGAGGGTGTGGGGTTGTCAGTTTTTATAGTGGTGGGTAATTTCTCATAGGATAATGAGTGGGAGAAGTATTCCATCTATTTTGGGAAGGGGCAGGAATTTCCAGGAATTGGGCCACCGCCCAATTTTTGATCCTTATTGTCGCCTTAGAACTGTCATGGCACCTATGGGTGTGTCATTTAGCTCACTCATGTGTTACAATGAGCATATAATGAAGCTCATGGTCTAGGGGAAGTCAACTTGTCCACCATCTTGGACCCATTTGGTTCTAATCCATTTATGTCATGTCCTCGGCCTATGTCATCCTTTCAAACGTTGTGCCCTGCCCCCTTCCCTCCTGTTGCAATCTCAATGATTAACTGAGATAACATCCCTCCTTTCCTTTAAAACTTTCATGGCCGAGCAGAATCTCTAGAGGTGTTTTTTGGGGGACGCTGAGTCCACCATCTCCCCAGATTGTCAGCATTCTGATTAAAGGCACCTTTCTTTTCTATGGCCATTTGTGAGTATGTAATTGAGTTTGTAAGCTGCGAGCAGCGAGACCTCCATTGGATAACAGCAGGTGGAGGATCCACGTCCCCAAGCCCAGCCAGGCCTCCGTATAGGTGCAGCCCAGAGAAGGCACAGAGACTCTGGGAGGAGGCACAGTGCCCCTCACTCCTGATATCCCCCAAGTTGAGGAGGTCTGGCAGCGATTAGAGCAGAGTGATGGAAAGCGCTCTTGGAGTGGGGGGCCTGAGGAGTATTTCCCGGGACAGACCTGAGCTGTAGATGCCCAGGGTGCTCCCCCTAGTCATTCCCTGTCCCCCCAGGACACCGCCGGCAAGCTAGCACTAGGGCGACCATGCCCCACAGTAATTGCGTTGTCGGGGCAGGGTGGGGATGTGGGTGTGGCCAGTGCATCCTCTCCTTACCTGCTCTCGGAGCCCTGGGATCAGGCCCCTCCATCCTCTGCATTTTGCACAGGAAGAAACCGAGGCTCAGAGAGGGGGTTTCTCTTGCCTGTGCTAAGTAAATGCCCAAGACAAAGTCAGATGACCAGTGTCCTCAGGACAACAAAGTAGACTGAGAAGATCTTAGAGTCTGGGGTGACTTCCCAGGGGGCAATCAGAGGACTGTCAGGAAAGGACACAAGTCAGTCTGGGATGAAGTGAGGGAGCCACGTGGATTACAAATGAATAAAAAGAAAATTCTGGGAGTTCCCTGGCAGTCCAGTGGTTAGGACTTGGCGCTTTTACTGCCTTGGGCCTGGGTTAAATCCCTGGTCTGGGAACTAATATCCTGCACACCATGCGGTGCGGCCAAAAAAACCCAAAAACAAACAAAAAAATCTTACAGTGATCAGGGCTGTGGTGAGGGTAAACAGGGTCACAGCTAGAGAGTAGCCCCAAGCCTTATTTGGGTTTCCATAGGAAGGGATACAATGCTCCTACACATAATCACTATTAAATATTTTAATGAATTCATTTTTCAATTATAAATAAATATCTTAAAGAGGAAACTGGATTCACAACTGTAAGGGGTAAGCCAGCTCCACTTGGAATAAACAGAGGGCAACCCACCTGCAGAGAAAAATCCAGTGACCTTCTTGGTTCCTTTCTGCACAGGAACCCTCTGTTTATGAAACTGTGGGCCTCAGATTGGGACCTGAACCCACGTTCTTTTAACTGAGATAACACACCTGGTCTCAGGACTTAACGAAGCTCAGGTTCTTGATGTCTTGTCACAGAAAGAATTCAGTGAGAGACAAAGTGATGGGTAAGAAGTGGGTTTATTGGGGGGGCTTCCTTGGTGGTACAGTGGTTAAGAATCCACCTGCTGGGCTTCCCTGGTGGTGCAGTGGTTGAGAATCCGCCTGCTAATGCAGGGGACACGGGTTCGAGCCCTGGTCTGGGAAGATCCCACATGCTGCGGAGCAACTGGGCCCGTGAACCACAACTACTGAGCCTGTGCGTCTGGAGCCTATGCTCCGCAACAAAAGAGGCTGCGATAGTGAGAGGTCCGCGCACCGCGATGAAGAGTGGCTCCCACTTGCCACAACTAGAGAAAGCCCTCGCACAGAAATGAAGACCCAACAGAGCCAAAAATAAATAAATTAATTAATTTTTAAAAAAATAGAAAAAAAGAATCCGCCTGCCAATGCAGGGGACACGGGTTTGAGCCCTGGTCCAGGAGGATCCCGCATGCCGCGGAGCAACTAAGTCCGTGAGCCACAACTACTGAGCCCGTATGCCACAACTACTGAAGCCCGTGCACCTAGAGCCCGTGCTCCACAACAAGAGAAGCCACTGCAATGAGAGGCCCATGCACCGCAATGAAGAGTGGCTCTTACTCGCCGCAACTAGAGGAAGCCCGTGCGTAGCAACGAAGACCAAACACAGCCAAAAATAAATAAATTAATTTAAAATATATATATATATTTTTAAAAAGAAGTGGATTTATTTAGAGAGAAACACATTCCACAGACAGAGTGTGGACCATCTCAGAAGGCAAGAGCGGCACCAGGGTATGGGGTTGTCAGTTTTTATAGGAGTGGGTAATTTCATAGGCTAATGAGTGGGAGGAGTATTCCAGCTATTTTGGAGAAGGGGTAGGAATTTCTAGGAATTGGGCCACCACCCACTTTTTGGCCTTTTATGGTTGGTCTGGGATCTGTCATGGTGACTGTGGGTGTGTCACTTAGTGTGCTGATGTGTTACAGTGAGTATATACTGATGCTCAAGGTCTGGTGGAAGTCAACTCATCCGCCATCTTGGATTTATTTGGTTCTAACCAGTTTGGGTCATGGCCTTGAGCTATGTCATTCTTTTAAAGGTTGTGCCCTGCCCCCTTCTCTCCCGTTTCATTTAGAAGCAGAAACTCCCCAAACGTGTTAGTCTGGACTTGTAGCTGACTCTCCACCTCAGTCGAATGCACAGGAGGTTACCAGTGGGAATCCACCTTTGTATTGTTGAACTCTGCATATAATCACTGAGCTTGGAGATGGGTGGAGGCCAGCCACTCAATCTATTTATGATTTCAGTACCTGTGTGATGTGTGTGATGCCAAGTAGAGTCAGACAGGCAGCTGGTGTGTCAGGGAGACGTGTCAACTGTGCATTTAACCTGCAAAATCCAAGCATATTGGCTAAGCAGAGGGTGTGAGAGAAAGAGCTGGGTTTTTTTTTTTAACTTATTTATCTTACTTGCTGATTCCAATAAACTCTACCCCGGGGGTCCAGGTATTAAAGTCAGAGCAGTCACAAAACCAAGCATTTCAGAAGACATGGACATTCAAGATCTTTTGTATTGCTAATGGTGCTACAATGGGTAAAAACCACTTTGAAAAAGTTTGCCGCTGGGTATTGGAAAAATACTTGTGTTTCTCCTTTACTCTCACTCTACTGCCATACTCAACGCTATTTTTTTTCATTGAAGTGTAGTTGATTTACCATATTATATTAGTTTCAGGTATGATTCAATACAATAGTAATTCAAGATTTTTATAGATTATACTCTATTTAAAGTTATTAGAAAATAATGGTTATATTTCCCTGTGCTGTACAATAGATCCTTGTTGCTTATTTCTTTTATACATAGTAGTTTGTATCTATTAGTCTCCTTCCCATATTGTGTCCCTCTCCCCTTCCTTCTCCCCACCGGTAACCACTAGTTTCTTCTCTATATCTGTGAGTCTGTTTCTATTTTATCATATACATTCACTTATTTCTTTTTTTTAGATTCCACATATAAGTGATAACATAGAGTATGTATCTTTGTCTGATTTATTTCCCTAAGCATAATACTCTAGTTCCATCCATATTGTTGCGAATGTCAGAATTTCCGTCTTTTTTATGACTAATATTCCATTGTATATATATACCACATCGTCTTTATCCATTCATCTGTTGATGGCACGTAGGTTGCTTCCATAACTTGGCTATTGTAAACAGTGCTGCTATTAACATTGGGGTGCGTGTGTCTTTTTGAAGTAACCACACTCAACACTTCTGACATCAGAAGTGTGGCTGTTTTCTCACACCAACCAATTGTCTGTGGCACCAACTGGGTGTTCTACAATTCAGTGAATTCTGACACTAATTCGGGTTAGTGAAAATCCCTCAGGTTAAGGGCTCAGTCCCATATGATTGCCCCCCACTTCAGAGGCCAATTGCAGATAGTGGGTACCCATGTTACCCACAACTTCTGTCTGATTTGGCTGCAAATCAGAGGTTCCCCTAACTGCCCTCTTCGAATTGGATTATTCACTAGAACGGTTCACAGAATTTAGGGAAATACTCACTTACTTAAACAGTTTATTATATTTTAAAGGGTATGATAAAGGGTACAGATGAACAGCCAGACAGAGTTACAGAGGGAGAGATCAGGAAGGGTCCCGAGCACAGGAGCTTCTGTCCCTGTAGAGTAGGGGCATGCCACCCTCCTGGCACATGGATGTGTTCTGCAACCTGGAAGATCTCCAAGTCCTGAACTTAAGAATGCATGATCCATTATTAACTCAATCTCCAGTTCTTCTCCACTTCCAGGGATGCAGGGGTGCGGTGGGGCTGAAAGTTCCAAGCTTCTAATCATAGTTCGGTCTTTCTGGTGATCAGTCCCCATCCTGAAGCCATCCAGGAGCCCACCAAGCATCACCTCATTTAAAGCCAAAGACACTCCTTTCATCCAGGAAATTTAAAAGGATTTAGGTGCTTTGTGTCAGAAGCCAGGGTCCAAGATCAAATTTTAGAACAAAAGATGCTCCCAGAGGAATTCCCTGGAGGTCCAGTGGTAAGCGTCCACTCTTTCACTGCTGTGGGTGCGGGTTCGAGCCTTGGTCAGGAAACTACCATCCGACAAGCTCCATGTCGCAGCCAAAAACAAAAACAAACAAAAAGCTCCTAGTGCTCTTATCTCTTAGGAAAATACAAGGGTTTTGGGGGCGCTGTGCTGGGGAACCGGGCAGAGTCCAATATATATATTTATTTGCTGTTATTTCACAACCCATCTCCCAGAGGTCTTTCCAAAGAAAAGCCTTCTTTCATACCAAGATTTGCAAGAATATTCACCATAGTAAAATACCTGGAGACAGCCCAGGAAAGAGGATGGATGAATGGGCTTCTCCACATAGTGGAGCATTATCCCAGCCCGATAGCAAGGGAATCAGAGAAGTGTCACAATTTACCCCGCAGAATGCCCCTGTTCCAGGATTCAGGCCATTTCTACAGGGCACCTTCTAGTTTCTCAATGAGACTGAACCCTAATTTCCTATTGGAAGCCAGATCACAAATGTGTTCGCAATAACTAGCATGTGAGCTTTTGCCTCGACTGTACACAGAATCCGTTTTCTCCAAACTGCCCTTTCAAACTGGTTTTGCATATAAGCCTTCCCTACCCCCACACGCTCCATCTACTGGAAGAAGTGCATGGAAAACATTGGACTTTTCTGGTATTTGTTAATAAAATTGTACTCTGCAACTTTCAGTCCCCAGTCTTCTTTAGGTCCAGTTTAGCTATTAAATTGCCAGTAAATTAAATGATTATATATTATTTAAATACAAAGGGTCCCTTTCTTCAGTTAAGGCCTCTTTCCAAGTTTCCATCTCCGCTCCCCACCTTTTTAGGTGCCTGTGGCTGCACTAGAGATAAAGGGTGTGGACAGAGGACAGGGCAGCAGGCAGGGAAAGTCTCGTTGGACCACTGAGCTTGGAACTCGCTGTCTTATTGTAACCGAAAGTGGGGTCGGGCTGCTCGCCACTCAAAAGCCAATAAAGAGACCAGGTTGGTGGAAAGGAAACTGCTTTATTTTGGATGCCGGCAACCGGGGGATGGGGAGGGTGGACGCCTGTCCTAAGGCTGACTCCACCCCCACCCCCACCCCCACCCCCCGCGACAATCAGTGGGCAACAGTTTTTATAGACGGAGGGAGGGGACCACATGCAGAAACAGCACAGTCAGCTCTAACAGTCATCTTGAAATTGGTCATCTGTGCTCTGATCAGCGTTCTCTTGATTGTTTTAAGCACAATTAGTCTTCAGGTTCAGGGTCCGTTCTTTCCCTATTTCTCTGAGGCCAATTCTCAGAATTGTGGCAGCTTATGTCATGGCTACAGCCTGGTCATCATGCTGTTAACTTCTTCCACCTGGTGGGGGTTTCAGTATCTACAAGACAGCTCAGGAAATGGCTCAGAGTATTATCTACAGTCTTTAAGGAGGAACTAAAGATCCTTGATTTTTGCTTAATGACTAAACAATTATTATTTGGTCTCCTTTGACTGTTTTCCTTTGTCTCTGCATTTTCTCACTTCTCTGATTAAACTTATTCTTTTGCTGAAGTTTTTCCACAGACAAAAGCAGGCTGAGGACATGGGGGGGCAAGGAGCATAGGGTCCTGCTCCGTTTCATTCTCACTTGGGGCACACGCCAAAATTTTAAAGAATAAACACCAAAATAACACATCCATTCATTTATTCAACAGATATTTATTGGTTATTTGAAATGTGCCAGATGCTTTTCTACGCACCTGAGATACTTTAGTGAACAAAACTGAGAAATTCCCTGCTCTTCATAAACTTACTTTTTCTTTTGGGGTGGGGGGTGAAACAATAAATGGAAAATACAATCAGGAAATTACATTCTTTTTTTTAAATTGTCTTTTAAAATTTATTTTCTTTCCTTTTTTAATTTTTCATCTTATTTAATTATTATTATTTTTGGCCGTGCTGCCAGGCATGTGGGATCTTAGTTCACCGACCAGGGATGGAACCTGTGCCCTCTGCAGTGGAAGAGAGGAGTCTTAACCACTGGACTGCCAGGGAAGTTGCCACTTTTTTTTTTTAATTATTATTATTTTTTTTTTAACAAAATTTTTTAAAATTTGTATTTATTTATTTATTTATGGCTTGTGTTGGGTCTTCGTTTCTGTGCGAGGGCTTTCTCCAGTTGCGGCAAGCGGGGGCCACTCTTCATCGCGGTGCGTGGGCCTCTCACTATCGTGGCCTCTCTTGTTGCAGAGCACAGGCTCCAGACGCGCAGGCTCAGTAATTGTGGCTCACGGGCCTAGCTGCTCCGCGGCATGTGGGATCTTCCCAGACCAGGGCTCGAGCCCATGTCCCCTGCATTGGCAGGCAGATTCTCAACCACTGCACCACCAGGGAAGCCCTTTAATTATTTTTATAAAGTATATTCTATAGAGCAGTACTATGGAAATAAACATACGCACATACATAATTTCTATACATCACATTGGGGCCATAGCCAAGGAAGCATTTAGCGTGGAGGGAACACTTTTGAGGGCAATTTTCTGGTGAAACCTAAGGTGGCGGTGGTAGGTGGAGGACTGGCGGAAGCGTCTCTGGCAAAGGGAACATACATAGGGCTTCTCTCCCGTGTGGATTCTCTCGTGAGCCCGAAGGTTGGTTTTGTGGCTGAAGGCCATTTCACACATGCTGCACATGAAAGGCTTCTCTCCTGCATGAATCCTCTGATGCACATGTAGGTCTGATGCCTGGAAGAAGCCTTTGCCACACTCGGCACAAATATATGTCCTCTCATTATTGTGTCTTTTCTGGTGAACTTTTAACCGAGAGGAATACCTAAAGATCTTGGGACACGTCTCACATTTGTATACTTTTGGGGCTCCGTGGAATCTTTCTTGGTGTTCCCCACGTGCAGAGTTCCCCTCAGTGCTCTGGTGGGTAGAAACAGGCTCAAGGGTGACCTGGTCTGGCTTGAAGAGAAACTCTGGTTCCACCTCCACAAGGACATCTTGATAGGAGGGTCCTTTCAGGGACCCTTCCTGGGACCTGGAGGGGCCTGGACCTGCTCTTCTGGAGCTGAGTGGATTCTCCAAACAAACACCTCCTTCTTCAGACCTCGGACTGTTCTCTTCTTGGATAATGAGTAGGAAAGGTATTTGATTGTTTGGACTAGCAATACGGTCATTTACTTGACATGTTTTCAAAGAAATGTTGCCACCATTTTCTTTACCTTCACTTTCTGTAGCGGGGGAAAAAGTGACTCAGTGAAGTTATACCCAAGAAAGAGTCCACACAGATCATCCCTCTGGTACCTGGGCTTTCCCCACTCACTTTGTCTTGTTTCCAGGGAAGTATCTTGAGGAGTCCAGAAAGGTGTCCCCATGTTCTCTCTTGCTGGAGTTCCTGTCGACAACTGTTTTGTGAAGTGAACAATGACTTCTCTTAAGGGCATATTCTCACAAAAGAGGGCTTCCTGTCCCTGCATGTGGACGTGGACCTGTGAACAAAGCCTGATTACTATCTATAATAACTTCTTTCTCTACTTCCAGGCAACTCCAAAAGACTACTTATTCCTTACACTCCCATGCCCCTCACCCTGGGGGTCAGAACCCTCTACTTACTAAGCCAGGTGGCTTCATGCCATCATCGGTCAGATCTTCCATGAATTTCTCCAGGTTTCTGCCGCTTGCATTCCATTTCTCTTGTAAAGTGGACCTGTCACCGCAGCGGCCATTGATCATAAACTGTTCCAGGACCAAACGAGAAATTATTTCATCCTTGCTGTGTTTTTCTGGCTGCAGCCATGAGTGAAATAATTTATAGAGTCTTTGCAGCTCCTGCCTTGCACATGAGTTATTGCTGTTTTGAAATAAGCTGAGCTGAGTGCTCCGGAACTCAGAGATCCCCTCTCCCTCCTGGATGGCAGATCCTTGGCTGGGTTTAAGCTCTAGATTATCTGACCCAGGATCCTTCCTGGATGGTTCATCTTGAAAGGAGATTCTGAGGTCTAAAGCCATTCTTAACAAGAATTCTCAGAGAGCCGCAACTTCAGGGATTCAATCTCTGCTGACTTGTTTCTTGGGGGATCTCTTTCAACAACTGGTGGATGTTTAAGAACTGCAAACTAGAAGAGATATGTAATAAATTACAACACTGGTATAATTGAAAAGAAACAAACAAAATTCAGGTTCAGTTGAGTTCATGGATGAATTCTACTAGACATCTGGTGAATAAACAAATGGAGAAAAGCGCAACCTCATCAGTCATCCCAGAAATGCAAAATAAAACTACAACAATGTGCTACAATATACCTACCAGAATCACTAAAATAAAATAGAGTCAGCATTGACATGGGTTGGAGCACCTGGCACTCTCAGTCACTGCTGGTGAGTATTCACGTTGGAAATGCTTTGACTAATATGTGCTAAATCTGTATTTATGCATTCCCTGTGACTCATCAATTTTACTCCTCGGCATGTACTCAACGGAAGAATATACTCATGTGCAACAAAGGCATATACAATAATGTTTCTATCGACATAATTCATAATATTCCTATGCTGTAAATAATCTAAATGTCCAACATTCAATGGGACAGATTACAATTAATTGATGTAGAGGCATTTTTGATAGCAATGAGAAGAAATTCTTCATGCAACAACATGGAAATAATCCAGGCACCAAACAATACATTTTGTTTCTTCTCGTTTATGTTCATTGAAAACCATATAAATACTATCAATATTATTTAGGATGTTGGTTAAAATTTTGGAAACAATAGTAGATCCTGGGATAGGTACATATGGAGGGCTCCATAGGACGACCCCATCCCAGTTTGCCTGGGACTAAAGAGAGAGTTCCTGTGATGCTGTACTTCCAATTTTAGCTGGCGATAGTCTACCTCTTGATCTTGGAGGCAGTTACACACGAGTGTTTCTCTGTAAAAATCCACCAATCTATATACTTTCGCTTTTCCTTTTTTCTGTATGTGCGTTACATTTCAATTTAAATAGTTCAATTTTAAACAGTAAATAGCGTCTTAAGTTGTAATTGGACATGATTTAACTGAACGAAGGCGATCTAGTACAAAGATGTTCTTTCAGTCATTATAAGAAAACAAAATATTACAAACAATTGACAAGAAAGTGAATGAAATAGGACAGGCTGGAATCCATATACATGATTTCATCTTGTGCTAGAAACTCCTACATCAGACACAAACACCTGCAAAACCACCTCAGCTACACCCCGTGTCAGCCCAATGATACATTCCTCAGGAAATTTTCATTTTACTTTCACCTCTTTCTTTTTTCCAATTACCCTTCCTTATGAAAAACATTTGTCTTTGCTTCACTGATCTTATCAAAGTTATAATTTTATATTGATCTGTTTCTTTCTTTTTAAAAATAAATTTATTTATTTATTTTTGGCTGCGTTGTGTCTTTGTTGCTGCGCATGGGCTTTCTCTACTTGCGGCGAGCGGGGGCTACTCTTCATTGCGGTGCGCAGGTTTCTCATTGCGGTGTCTTCTCTTGTTGCGGAGCACGGGCTCTGGGCACGCGGGCTTCAGTAGTTGTGGCTCGTGGGCTCTAGAGCACAGGCTCAGTAGTTGTGGTGCACGGGTTTAGTCGCTCCACGGCATGTGGAATCTTCCCGGACCAGGGCTCTAACCCATGTTCCCTGCAGTGGCAGGAGGATTGTTAACCACTGCACCACCAGGGAAGTCCGTATTGAGCTGTTTGTATTGCCTATCCTTTTCTACTGGAGTGTAGGATTCAGAGGAGAAACTGAGTTTGTATTATTCAATATTGATTTGTGACTGCAAATCAATGATCTGGGCAACCACAGGCATACCCCTTGGGATGTCAAACAGATAAAAGATTTAATCCTCTTTCTACATCATTGCTCTATTTTTTTGTGTGTGTGTTTTTTTATATATAGTCAACATTTCAAAGACTTGTATTATTATTATTATTATTTTTGTCCACACCACGCAGCTTGCAGGATCCTAGTTCCCCCAACCAGGGATCGAACCCGCACCCTGGGAAGTGAAAGCACGGAGTCTGGACCACCAGGGAATTCCCAGATTTTTTTTCTTTTTTCTTTTGGCTGCGCCACGCAGCATGTGGGATCTTAGTTCCCCGACCAGGGATGGAACCCGCGCCCCCTGCATTGGAAGCTGGAGTCTTAACCACTGGACTGCCAGGAAAGTCCCTGTATTTGTTGTTGTTTTCTTTTAAAGCAAACGTCGTGCCACAAAATTTGAAAATGTGGGTGTTTGTTGGGATATGTGGGCTCCCAAATACCTAATTAATTTCTGTTAACTGATGTCATGTTTTGTGTCAACCCCACCTGCTGATCTGATAAAACTAGCCACCCTGATCTCATCAATGAATGAGGCAAAGATGATTCTAGGCAAAACCCTATAGGAGAAAGTTGAACACATCCTTGCCTTCCCCTAATCCACTTATCACACCTATTTAGTCAACCTTTTTAAAATGCTAATCTGCTCAGGTCATGCTCCACTGCTCCACTTAATTCCCTCCATGGCTCCCTCTTGCTCTCAGGGAAAAGCACTAAGTCCTTCGTGGTTCCACCAGGCTTTGCCTGGGCCTGTCCTCACCCTTCCCACCCCACCTTAGGTGCTGTGGCTGGTTATCTACACCCGGGTATACTGGTCTCTATTGTTTTTCTTTTTTCTGTATAATCCATACCTCCTCCTTCGTCTGGGACTCCCCAGGAGTTCTCTCTCTCTCTTTTTTTTTTTGGCCACACCACATGGCATGTGGGAGTTTAGCTCCCCAACAAGGGATCCAATCTGCGCCCCCTGCATTGGAAGTGTGGAGTCTTAACCACTGGACAGCCAGGGAAGTCCCATGGGTTCTCTTTCTGGACTACCCCAGGCACACACAGACCACTTGGTCACATTTGCAGACATGCACTCAATTTCACACAAACAAGGCCACGGAGCACTATTATGGCTAGGACCTTGGATTCGAAATTGCCATATTTAGAATTTTCATCACAAGAAAAAGGGATGTAATGATGCATGCTGACGGATGTTAACTAGACTTACTGTGATCATTTCTCAATACATGCAAATATTGTATCATATGCAGTACATCTGAAATTAATACAATGTTATATGTCAATTATATCTCAATAAAAAACAAAACACAACAAAACCCCCCCAGACTGCCAATGTTCTCAACCTGGAGCCTGGCATTTACAAGCTGTGTGACCCCAGACACGTTACCCATCAGGCCTCCATCCTTGTCATGGGGGCTCTGATCTCTAATGACACCCAGCTCAGAATTGCCATGAGAGCTAAAAGAATTGATACGTATGAAGCATGTGGAGCATTCACTGGTAACTGACACACACTCTTTCATTTTCAGCCCCACCATCATCTCAATCGGCCATGGACCTCCACTGCCACAAGATACAATAAAAATGAATTACTAGAACATAAAATTAACAAAAAGCAATGACAAACTAACAGACTTTCCTAGGAGAAGTCTACTTCAGTCAGGCCAGATTTTGCACAGCCAGAGCAGCTGTCATAATCGACTACCCTCCATGCCTGAGAGACATCCATATCTTTGTACCTAGGAATTTTCTCCCCACAGCTATGCATAAATATACACGCATGCACACTCACACACACACACGAAATGGGAAACTCACCTCCTCCAGAAGACTGAACTTCAGACTGGGTAATCTTGAGCTAAAGGTTGAGGGCTCGCTGTGTGACTCACTTTCTGAACTGGGTTCATCTGATGTGCCTTCCCAAGGCTCCTCCCTTTTATAGGATCAGGGACAATAATGCATTTAAAGACGTGATTGGATAAAGTGTGACTGTTGATGGAATCTCTGTTGGAATCCTCATCAGCTGCAGCTCCAGCTTTCCAGTATGGTGTTATATAACAGCCCTGGGCCTGGGGCAATAGGCCACAATCAAACACACATATTTCTGCAGTGAAATATAACAACATTCGCACTTAAGTGGGGATATAATGTTTAATCTCACATCAGGTTTTGTCCTATGTGAGTCTTATACAAAGTTAACACTTTCCAATTTTCCAAGACCTGTGGATTGCAAGTGAAGCAGAAAACAAGGCTAAGATTCTCTCCTTCTGGGAATTTCCTGGCGGTCCAGTGGTTAGGACTCTGCACTTTCACTGCTGAGGACCCAGGGAACTAAGATCCCTCAAGCCATGTGGCACAATGCGGGCGTGGGGGTGGGGGGGATTCTCTCCTCCTGTGCATCGGGGCTGATGAGTCAGAGGGTGCCCCAGGACCCCAAAGGAGAGGTTTCTAATCCAACAAATAAATCGTAGGGGCTGAAACCAAGATCATTTAGTGGGAAGGGAAATAGCAGTGCTTATTTTATGTAAAGAAAGCACATGATGTTTGATGGACTTGTGGGGACTGAGGAAGAGGAAGGGGTTAAAATGGGGAGAGGCTCCTGGTTTGAAAATGTGGTGGGAGGGGTGGGGTCTTACACTCACTAGGGGGAAAGCAGGAGGAAGAGATTTTAGGAAAACTCAACACTTCTGTTTCCTGACTTCTTGTGGAGTGAGTAACCACCTGGAAGATAAAAGAAGAGATAGGGAAGCAGATGGAATGTTTTTTGGAGAGAAGGGACTTTTGCAGCAGTCCTAACATTATCTGCTTTCAAGTTATATCCAGAATCAAACCACGTTTTAACCTGCACTGCCCAGGCCCCATCATCCTTCCCTTGGATTAATGAGGTCAGCTCCTAACTGGCTTCCCCTCCTCCCAGTAGTCTTCTTTCCTTTCTTTTCTTTTTTTCTGGCTGAGCCACAAAGCTTGCAGGATCTTAGTTCCTGACCAGGGATTGAAGCCAGAGCCACGGCAGTGAAAGCACGGAGTCCTAACCACTGGACTGCCAGGGAATTCCCACACAAGTCTTTCTATTCCCAAAGCAGCCATCATAGGAACCCTGTTATAACCGAGTCTGGACACGTGCCTCCTCTGCGGAAGCTCCCCAGTGGCTTCGAGTTACTCAGAGCAGGGCTCAGACTGCCTCTGGTAAAAAAAAACTTCGCCGCTCCCCGTGGCTTCACAGTTTCACAAAATTCAGTAAAACCAAATTATCAGGGACTTCCTTAGTGGTGCAGTGGTTAAGAATTCGCCTGCCAATGCAGGCGACACAGGTTCGAGGCCTGGTCCAGGAAGATCCCACATGCCGTGCAGCAACTAAGCCTGTGTGCCACAACTACCGAGCTTGCACTCTAGAGCCCATGAGCCACAACTACAGAGCTCACGCACCACAACTACTGAAGCCCGCATGCCTAGAGTCCATGCTTTGCAACAAGAGAAGCCACTGCCATGAGAAGACTGCACACTGCAACGAAGAGCAGCCCCCGATCAATGCAACTAAAGAAAGCCCGCGTGCAGTAACGAAGACCCAACGCAGCCAAAAATAAATAAATAAATAAATATATATATATATATATATATATATATATATATATAAAGAAAAGCAAAAGAAAAGCGGTTTCATACTCGCTTCGTCAGCACATGTAATAAAATCGGAACGATACAGAGAAGATTAGCATGGCCCCTGCACAAGGATGACACACAAATTAGGGAAGTGTTCCATATTTTGTGCCCTTCCCCACCGTCCTGAAACCCTTTGCCAATTCACACACACACACACACACACACACACACACACACACACAGAAAAGCGGTTTCAGTTACCACCTACATGGCCTCAGTTCAGTAATTACCAGCTGTACCAGCTTCAGACTGTGGTGCTGGAACAGACCGTAATATCTGGCAAGAGGGTCTGAGGAGAGGTCAGGCAGATCAGCTGCCCCTGGGCTGTCAGGCCATCCCCTCTCATCCCGCAGACTTTTGGGATGACAGCTCAGGAGACGCCTCCATCCTGGCTAAGTTAAGATGAAAATAGATGAGCCTGGTCGCCTAGTGTGGTGAAAACTGGGCTCCCTTCCCTGGCCCATCTCCTCATTTCATACTCTTGCATCTGCCAGGGCATCTGGCCTGACCTTGGCCATTCCTCCATACACACACAGAGCAACTCATACATCCAGGGAAAAGTAACTAGATACAGAAGAAGAATCGCAACCTCACAGAAATCATAGTAAGCAACATATGTTATATAGTTTAAAGAATTGGAAGTACAAAGAAATTAAAATAAGAGGATAAAATAATCCAGGACATGAGGAAAGAAAAAAGCCACAGGAGCAAGAAGATATGCTTCAAAAAAATTGGGAAAATGTTGGTTATGGAAAACATTGATAAAGAAAGGACTGAGTAGAATACATAGGAGGATGGGGATATTTAAAGAATGAATCAGTGAGTCCGATGATCAGATTGAAGATGACATCTAAATGGCCAAGGGTAGGAGAATGAAACAGAAAGCATAAAAGAACAAAAGTTGTGATCCACCTGTGGGAAGGGATTTTCTCTGCTTTATGCCTCTGAAACAGTGGCTGACACCTATTGCTACTAAATACTAGTTGTGGGATACATAAAGTAAATGGAACTAGAAACACCAAGATCTGGATCCAAGTAGTCTCCAAAAGAGGGGGAAAATATGTGATGCCCGGGCAGGAGACATGGGGCGGTGGGGGGGAGGGTGGGGTTCAGCAGTCTAAGTCAGGTGCAGTCATGAGATCCCTTTTTTTTCCCCTAAATTATCCTTTTTTTTTTTTTTAAAGGTTGTTGACCAAATTCTTTTTTAATTAATTAATTTATTTATTTATTTATGGCTGTGTTGGGTCTTCGTTTCTGTGCGAGGGCTTTCTCTAGTTGCGGCGAGCGGGGGCCACTCTTCATCGCGGTGCGCGGGCCTCTCACTGTCGCGGCCTCTCCCGTTGCGGAGCACAGGCTCCAGACACGCAGGCTCAGTAGTTGTGGCTCACGGGCCTAGCCGCTTCGCGGCATGTGGGATCTTCCCAGACCAGGGCTCGAACCCATGTCCCCTGCATTGGCAGGCAGATTCTCAACCACTGCGCCACCAGGGAAGGCCAATTATCCTTTTTTACTTTTTTAAAAACATCTTTATTGGAATATAATTGCTTTACAATGTTGTGTTAGTTTCTGCTATATAACAAAGTGAATCAGCTATATGTATACAAATATCCCCATATCCCCTCCCTCTTGCGTCTCCCTCCCACCCTTCCTATCCCACCCCTCTAGGTCGTCACAAAGCACCGAGCTGATCTCCCTGTGCTATGCAGCTGCTTCCCACTAGCTGTCTATTTTACATTTGGTAGTGTATATATGTCAGTACTACTCTCTCACTTCGTCCCAGCTTACCCTTCCGCCTCCCCGTGTCCTCAAGTCCATTCTCTACGTCTGCGTCTTTATTCCCAGACACGAGATCCTTGAGTTGCTGGACTCTGAAGGGCATGGCTGGAAGTGGCCAAAGTTTAGGGATGAGGCAGGACAACCCATGTGGGTGAGTCAGGGGACGAGAAGACAGAGGCACAGGTGACCGCTGTCGGGGGCACCATGAGGATGTTACCTGAGGGCATATGTATAGAGGCTGGCAAGAGTGGTAAAGAGGCCAGAATGCAAGAAGGCAAGGGTCCTGGGAATTCCCTGGAGGTCCAGTGGTTAGGACTCCGCACTCACTGCTGAAGGCGTGGGTTCGATCCCTGGTCGGGGAACTAAAATCACACACACACACACACACACACACACACACACGTACGCACACAAAAATCCAAAAAAAAAAGGCAAGATTCCTAATCAGGAAATGGCACAGCTCATTTAACTTGAGGGGGTGAGGCAGGGTCTCTCCCATCTCTCAGTGGCCCTTAATCTTGAGCCATTTAGTATAGCTCAGAGACGGTTACCGACTTGGGTTCTTGGATTTTTGCCTTTTTTTTTTTTTTTTTTTGGCTGCATTGGGTATTCATTGCTGCGTGTGGACTTTCTCTAGTTGCGGTGTGCAGGCTTATTGTGGTGGCTTCTCTTGCTGTGGAGCATGGGCTTTAGGCGCGTAGGCTTCAGTAGTTATGGCACGTGGGCTCAGTAGTTGTGGTTCGCGGGCTCTAGAGCACAGGCTCAGTAGTTGTGACGGGCTTAGTTGCTCCACCGCATGTGGGATCTTCCCGGACCAGGGTTGGAGCCAATGTCCCCTGCATTGGTAGGCAGATTCTTAGCCACTGCGCCATCAGGGAAATCCCTCTTGGATTTCTTTAATCAATAGAAATTGGTTAAGAGGCCAGGGACTTCCCTGATGGTCCAGTGGTTAAGACTCTGAGATCCCAATGCAGGGGGCCCGGGTTCGATCCCTTGTCGGGGAACTAGATCCCACATGCATGCTGCAACTAAGAGTTCACATGCTGCAATAAGACCCGGGGCAACCAAATAAATAAATAAATATTTTTAAAAATAATTTTAAAAATAAAAAGAAATTGATAAGAGGACAGATGAGAAATTTAGGCAAGGCTTAATTGGGAATTGTGCTGCAGCAGGAAGAATCAAAAACAAGAAATAGATGCACTTGCTCTCTCCTCACGAAGAGGCGAGCTGGTCTCTTAAATGGGAGGAGAGCAGGAGTGGATTAGTGGGTCTGCCTGCCCCCTTGGTGGTGTTCTGTGCAGGCATCATGCGTAGTACACTGCTTTTGCCCCTGGCAGGCAGTCACCTCAAAGGTGGCAGTTGGGTTTTGGCCTTTTCATATCTTATTGTTTATAATTTGCCCCAACTTCTCATGCATATATTTATTTTTAGTCCCTTAGAGTTTCTTTGTATTCTGTTGTTCAAGAAGACGTTTGTCCAGGTGCAAGCACTGCAGTGAAGGCTCTCAAGTCCCAGGTCCCAGCCTGTCTCAAGGTGAGGAGCCAATCTTTCATTATGTCACCTGGGGTGGCCTATCAGAACTGAGCAGCTGAGGGCCAGATCCCAGGCTTTCTTTTGTTTTCCTGTTGGATGTTAACGTCCAATCTCAGTAGAAAGGCTTTTGGTCTCTCTAAGGCTGTTGTTGATATAGATGATGCACACATCCATACTTACTATAACGCTTTGAAATTGATGGGTTTTTTTCCCCCTGTATCAGTAGTTTATTCCTTAATATTGATGGGGAGTATTCCATTTATAAATATAACAATTTCTTAACCATTCATCTGTGGATGGATGTTTGTTTTTGTTATCTAGTTGTTGGCTTTGAAGAATAAAGTTCCTGGAAACGTGCCAATACATACAAGTATTCCTGTGGACACAGGTTTCCATTTCTCTTATAGTTATACTTAGGAATAAGTGGATGATTAACTTCATTAACTGCCAGTGTTTCCAAATTTATTTGTACTATTTTGCATTCCTACCAGCAATGTATGAGAGTTCCACTTTTCTTCACATCTTCAACACCTAGATATTGTCAGTCTTTTAATGTTACCATTAAAATGAGTGTGCAGTGGGACCTCACTGTGGTTTTCATTCATATTTCTTTAAATAATAATACTGAATATTTTCATGTGCTTACTTATGATTCATATATCATATTTAGTGAAATATGTGTTCAGATGTTTTGCCTAGTTTTTTAGTAGTGTTGTTTACCTTATTACATGTTCTGTATACCTGCCTTTTGTCAGATATAGGTTTTGTAAATATTTTTTCTTAGGCCGTAGGTCGATTTTTTTTTCATTTCCTTATCAGTACCTTTTGAACTGCAAGAAATTTTAATTTTTTTTTAAAGAATATGCATTTTAAAAAAATTTTATTTTAAAAAATTTATTATTTATTTATTTATTTATTTATTTTTGGCAGTGTTGGGTCTTCGTTTCTGTGCGAGGGCTTTCTCTAGTTGTGGCAAGCAGGGGCCACTCTTCATCTCGGTGCATGGGCCTCTCACTATCGAGGCCTCTCTTGTTGCGGAGCACAAGCTCCAGGCGCGCAGGCTCAGTAGTTGTGGCTCACGGGCCTAGTTGCTCCGCGGCATGTGGGATCTTCCCAGACCAGGGCTCGAACCCGTGTCCCCTGCATCAGCAGGCAGATTCTCAACCACTGCGCCACCAGGGAAGTCCCCAGAAATTTTAATTTTATTAAAGTCTAGTTTATCATATTTTTCTTGTATGGTTTTTTTTTTTCCTATGTAAGAAATCTTGGGCTAAAGCAAGAACAAAGAGCATTCTTCCTGTTATATTTAAGATGGTATATATTTCTATCTCTTATATTAAGGTTTGTGGTCCATTTTGAGTTCAATTGTGAATATTTTGAGGGAAGGGTTGAGGTTCTTTACTTTTATGCATGAGGATATCACAGTTTTTCAGAATAATTTGTTGAAAATATTATCCTTTCATTTTAAAATTAAGTTGGCAATTTTGTTGAAAATAAATTAATGATATGCATGTGGCTCTATTTCTGGACTCTTCCATTGCTCCATTGTCTACCCTTTCACCAATACCACACAGTCTCATTACTACAGCTTCATAGTAAGTTTTGAAATCAGGTCTTTAAAGTCCAAATTTGTTCTCTTTTAGAAAATAGAAAATGCTTGGACTATTATAGGCCTTTTGCATTTCCATATATATTTTGTTTTTTTTTTAAAGAGAACATATTATTGTCTTCATAATAAAACAAAAGATGAAGCTTGGAACTGGATTGCTTGGCCTTGTATCTTCTTTTCTCAATTCACATGTGAAGCAAGGCAGTGTGGGCTAGTAGCTAAGTGCTTGGACTCTAGAGACAGACTGTTTTTCTAATTCGCCTGAGCTGTGCCATTTACCAACTGGCTGACCTTGGTCATGTCCATTCTCCTCAGTACTCAGCATTCACATCTGTAAATGTGGGAAAATGGGACATTGAACTGCACAGCTACGCAGTGCAATGAAGACTCCATCCAGGTGCGAAAGTGAAGAAAAATTCCCTGCAAACGGGCTTCCCTGGTGGCGCAGTGGTTGAGAATCTGCCTGGCAATGCAGGGGACATGGGTTCGAGCCCTGGTCTGGGAAGATCCCACATGCCGCAGAGTAACTGGGCCCGTGAGCCACAATTACTGAGCCTGCGCGTCTGGAGCCTGTGCTCTGCAACAAGAGAGGCCGCGATAGTGAGAGGCCCGCGCACCGCGATGAAGAGCGGCCCCCGCTTGCCGCAACTAGAGAAAGCCCTCACACAGAAACGAAGACCCAACACAGCCATAAATAAATAAATTAATTTAAAAAAAATTCCCTGCAAAGAGAAAAGCATGTATCAACACCCCAAGGTTAGTGAGAGCTTGGCTTGTTGGTATCGAGTGAAAGACTGCAGGGCTGGAGCGGGAGACTGGTAGGTAGTGAGATGAGCGGGGCAGGGGCTGCTGCATGTATTTTGGAGTCTATGATGAGAAATTTGGATTGTATTCTTACTGCTCTGGGAAGTTGTGGGGATTTAGCAAGACAAGACACATGATCTGTTGTTTTGTTTTTTTCAATGTCTTATTCCGAAATAACTGTATAGTCACAGGAAGTTGCAGATATAGTATAGAGTATCTTTCACTTAGTTTCCTCTGTGGTAGCAACTTATGTAACCTTAATATCAAAACAAGGAATTTGACATTGGTTAAATCCTCCTATCTTTTTCACAGTTCACCGTTTTTACGTGTGTGCATGTGTGTAGTTCTATGCAGTTTTATCACGTGTAGAATCATGTAGGCACAACCACAATCAAGATACAGAATTTTTTTTGGCAGGAGGCCAAAAGGTTATATGTGGTCCCCAAATGCAGATACTACAAGTCATATAAAGAGAGGGAAGTCTGATATGGAGGAGGATATGCCTGCAGAAGTGAGAAGTATTTAGGGAAATAAAACCAATAGACCTTGGGGGCTAAAATCTTGAAAACAGCATTTGACATGAGCAACCAAGAATTAATATATTGCCAACAGGAATTTTGGTCAGGACCTTATAGTGACCATCCTGAATGGCTGGAGTTAGTATTTATTATTTTTTTAATTAAAAAACCACTGGACCGCCAGGGAAGTCTCTAGAGTTGGTATTTTAAAGGGAAGGCCAGGGAAAGTTGCCCTTTAACTACATAAGCAATAGAGTAGCCCTTAGGCACACTGGATGAAGCTAAGAAATCCACTGGGGTGGCATGAAGCTGAAACATGTGGGGCAGTAGCCCATCTGCTCTCTGTAAGCACAACGATGAACGTATGCCTTGCACAAGTGTCTAGCAAATCCCCTCATGAGGGGATGTCATCAACGTAGCGCCATACTTGGGTGCGTGGGGACAGCTGGATCCAATTAAGTTCTTGTCAGTTGAGGTTGTATGTGATGGCTGAACCGTTGCGGTATCCCATGGACAACTAAGTAAAGGTGTATAGTACTGAGTTCCTATGTAGGTGAAGGAGAGGCTGTTAAAATAGGCACTGGCTAGAATACATGTAAGAGCAAAGTATTGGCCTGTGAAGATTGAATGGCACATTCACTTGAATTATGTGAGGTATAGGGGCCTCAATGGTTGGGATCAATGTAGCCGTAATCCACCATGAGATGCCATTCCTCCTAGGACACTTAACTTCTATGGTGGTGTCTCAGATCTAAACAAAATTGGTTACTTCTCACTTTAAGTTAATGAACCTGATCTGTATGTCAAAGATATTTTTTTGATATGTCTTCAACATGATTTCTGGTCATTTTATTTTCTCATTTAATGTGTTATTTTTGTCTACTAATTCCTTTTTTTATTTCGTGTTTAAATTTACTTGGAAAAGTTCGTGTAAATACACATGAGGATAAATTTAACACACACACTTTCCTCCCCACCTGTATATGTATGAAACAAATCAATTATGGTTGAGGATCCTTTCAGTAACATTTGGATTTGCTTACATACAGTAGCATCTGTTCTCACTCTCTCGATATGACCTCCTGGCTGTTTGATTCATTCCCATAGTGCTCTTTTAGCCCCTGCCAGATGCCTGTATACAGCTGTACGTTTGTAGCTTGTGAGATATGCCCTTCAAGATCCTGCCCCAGACCTGTGGACAACAGGCAACTATTTTCTTCCCAAAACATTAGTGCTAATTATATTTTGTTATTACAGTATGCAACAAATATGGACAATTGATATGTGACAAACACAAAAAGATAGAGAGAAAGAGTCTTCAATAAATCCTAGTTTATATACACTGGATAACTTTAGAAATTAGGGCCTAAAATCTGCTCCCCTGTTAAATATGGGTGATAATATTGAGAATGTCTAGAGCTAATAACACTTTAAATTATAACTGTGCTCCCTCTGATTGTTCTAAAATGTACTGAAATTCCCCAATCACTTTACAGAATCCCAATTATTATGAATTATGTTGGATTACTTATGGCTTTTCTGTCAACAAGAACAAAGACACAAAATACTAGAGGATTCATACTGAAAACAGTATGGTTTTGACTCCAAAATAAAATGCTGGAAAACTGCATCTCAACTTTTAATTTAATACGCTTTTTTTTTTTGGCCATACTGAGTAGCATGTGGGATCTTAGTTCCCAGACCAGGGATCGAACCCACACCCCCTGAAGCGGAAGTGCAGAGCCCTAACCACTGGACCGCCAGGGAATTCCCTAATATGCATTCTGTCTGATCCTTTGTGAGAAAAACATTTTCAAAGTTTGGGTTTTTTTTTTCCTCAAGACCTGCCTGTACTTGAAATATCTTGCCTGCTCTACTTTTGTTTCTTGCATAATTGAAGTAGTGAACTCAATAATTTAACTGAATAAGTGCCATTATTATATCAATAGATTGTCTTTTGTTTCCAATGAAAATTTTGGTTTCAGGGTGTAAGCATGTATCAAAACATCAAAATGTACACCTTAAATACATGCAGTTTATATGTTGTCAATTATACCTTCATGAAACAAATATTCAAAACCTGTCACTTCCAAATAATTTTATTATGTTTTATTATCATCTGTGTCCTACAGGTTATTGTAGCTACTGGAACAGTATGGCGGAGTTAGAATGATGGACCTCTGGCAACTTTTCCCAACTCCATGTTCGGTGACATCGTGTTGGCAGTTTGAAATTGGCCATGGTGGGAGTATTTATATCAGGGAAATTGGAAAACACTACAAACCAGGACTTAACTGTATTATTGAAAGCCTAGACTTAAGAATATAGGAACAATGCAGATTAAAATTGTAAGTATATGGTGTATGCGGTAATTACATTGTACAGAAGGCACAAAAATTGAGGAACAAAAATGAGCTGATTACTTGTTAATGAAAAGGGAAATAGTCACAACATAAAAAAGTAAAATAAGATATAAACAGATATTTCACCAAGAAGATAAACAGATGGCAAATAAACACATGAAAAAAATGCTCAACACCATGAATCCTTAGGGAGATGTAACTAAAACTACTGCTTCCTTACTAAAAGTGTAAATTCAAAAGACTGACAATAGGGCTTCCCTGGTGGCGCAGTGGTTGAGAGTCTGCCTGCCAATGCAGGGGACACGGGTTCGAGCCCTGGTCTGGAAAGATCCCACATGCCGCAGAGCAACTGGGCCCGTGAGCCACAATTACTGAGCCTGCGTGTCTGGAGCCTGTGCTCCACAACAGGAGAGGCCGCGATGGTGAGAGGCCCGCGCACCGCGATGAAGAGTGGCCCCCGCTTGCCGCAACTAGAGAAAGCCCTCGCACGGAAACGAAGACCCAACACAGCCATAATATAAAATAAATAAATAAATAATTAAAAAAAAAACAAAACAAAACACAAGAGCTGAGAGATGCTCATGATAGCTTTAAAAAAAAAAAAAAAAAAAAAAGACTGACAATACCAAGTATTGGCAAGAATGTGGAAGCATTTTACATAAACCTGGTGGGTATACAAAAGCAAACCATAATTTTAGGTCATCATTTGGCAGTTTTGTAAGTTAAACATTCACCTATTCTATGACTCAGGCATTATACTTTGAGTTACTAACACAAGACAAGTGAAAATATATACATACACATAGAATTACACACAAATGTTCTAGCACCTTTTCTCACAATAGCCAAAACTGGAAGTAACCCAAATTCTCTTAACCAGACAAATGAATAAACAAATGGTATAAGTATAGAAAAGATACTACTCAGCAATAAAAGGTATGAACTACTATGGATCATTGAAGAATCTGAAAATAATTATGAACCATGAACGAAACCAGAAAAAAAAAAGTAAACATTTTATGAATAAAATCATATAAAATTCTAGAAAATACAAAATAATCTATTATAAATAAAGGTAAATCAATGATGGCCTGGAGGCCTGGGGAGGATAAGGGCCTGAGGTAAACTGGGGGTGAGAGACATGTTCATTATTGTGATTATGATGAGGTTTCATGGGTTTATATGTAAAATTTAAATTGTATACTTCAAATAGATACAGTATACTGCATGTTGACTATACCTGAATAAAAATTTACAAAATGGTTCAAAAGAAAAATATAGATATCCCACTCTTTTCAGAAAATCAGGCCTGGCAATCCTATATTGCCTCTCTTTTCTGATGACCTTGGAGGAGCAGCCTTGCCTTAGTGGTAGCAAATACTGATGAGTAATAGATTCCTTCCCACCTGAGTTAACAGGAATGCTGGCTGGTCACAATGCCACACTGTGGACTAAGGCAGCGGTCCCCAACCTTTTTGGCACCAGGGACTGGTTTTGTGGAAGACAATTTTTCCACGGACAGGGGAAGGGGGTTGGGGGATGGGGTGGTGTGTGTGATGGTTCAGGCAGTAACGTGAGCAATGGGGAGTGGCAGATGAAGCTTCACTCTCTCGCCCGCTGCTCAGCTCCTGCTGTGCAGCCCGCTTCCTAACAAGCCTAGGAGCGGGCCGGTCCGAGGCCAGTGGGTTGGGGACCCTGGACTAAGGGATCTCCTTTCTCTCTATGCTTGTTTCTCTGTGTAGCAATGGCCTTTAGGTGAACATCCCAGAGAGGCTATAGGAATCCAGAAAACCAATAGCTTATTTTCTTTCACAATGACCTCAGCTCCAAAAGATACACTTGCCTGGAGGTTCTGAGAATTTCTGGGCATCTGTGCCCACTGATACTGCACAGTCACAGTCAATGGAGCATTTGTTGATGCAATTTTAGAAGGGGCATACTCCATCTACTTCACTGCATTCTCCTCCGCTCCAGGGTTCCTTTACCAAGATGGTTCCCTCTGGCCCTAGTCTTACAGTGGCATTATCTAGTGAACTCTGGGGATCAGGGCATGTGGTTTTTTGCAGGATAACTGCTGAGCATTATGTGATATTTACTGTGAATAAGAAAAACAATTTGTGTTGTTATCAGAAGCACTGGAGGCTGTCATAACTTCCTGGCTCCTCAGGGTGTTTTCTGAGCCCACAAAAAACCCTGATACCCAGTCCACAAATTAGGACCCTGAAACCCTGCAGTCTCCTGCAGTCTTTCCTAGGAGATCCTGGGCAACAATGTACATTAGGCCAAAACCAGAAAGACAGCTATATTCTTAATCATAGTGACATGTGAGGCACACAAAGCATGGGACCTCCATGAGAGCTGTGCAGTCCTTAATGCTGGTAGAGCCCAGTTGTTTTCAGATCACCTCACACAGTGAATAGAACCCCAAGACCAAAGGTGGCTTAAACACTAATATCTTTATTATTACAAAATGCAGAGAAATAGGAGACATGCAGTTCCCAGCTTGGTGACTCAGAGGCTGGGAAAATCCAAGAGAAGTGTCACCAGAAACTAACGTGTCCCTGAAAATGCAGTGCTTCCCGACAAGTCACCAATGGAACTCAGAGAGGGTCCACTGGGCCCAGACTAGGTCGGGTCCACGCCCTACTTTGGAAATGAGAAGGGAATGAGGACCCCATAAGAGCTAAGACTACTCATCACTTCCCCCGCAAATGGGGATGGGACAGAGGTCAGCTTCCCTGAGTATGTTGGGAGGTAACTTTTGCACATTGTGGACTTCCCAGGTGATAGAGGTGAAATGAATTCTGCCATAGATGGCACTAACATAAAGCTGGCAAGGGTCCTGGGCAGGTAAGAAATTATAAAACAGTTCCTTAAAGATTCTCACATACCTGGAACTTTAGGGAAATCTCCCCGCTGCAGACTTTCAGATATATGGGCTTTAATTCAGGCAGATGGCTCCCTCACAACTTCTCTCCTCCAGCGTAATTATACTAGAAGTAAACTGTACATCCCAGCATATCTACGGCACTTCACTAGTCTGAAGGCTCTGGTATTGAATGAGATCAGATTAGCAGCTAACAGATTACCTGCATTCACTGCACTTGTAAGACATCTTCCACTGTGAACTCTCTAATGTTGAATGAGGCTGGAACTTTGGCTAAAGGATTTTCCACAGTCCCCACACTCACAAGGCCTTTCTCCAGTATGAATTCTCAGGTGTTCAACGAGGTTAGATTTGCAGCTAAAAGATTTCCTACATTCTCTTCACTTATGAGGTCGTTCTCCAGTGTGAACTCTCTGGTGGTAAACGAGACTAAACTTTCGGCTAAAAGATTTCCCACATTCATGGCATTCATAAGGCCTTTCTCCAGTATGAATTCTCTGATGTTGAATGAGGATGGACCTTTGACTAAAGGATTTTCCACACTCTCCACAATCATAAGGCCTTTCTCCAGTGTGAACTCTCAGGTGGTTAATGAGGTTAGATTTGCAGCTAAAGGATTTTCCACATTCCTGACACTCATAAGGCTTTTCTCCAGTGTGAACTCTCAGGTGGATAATGAGGTTAGATTTGCAGCTAAATGATTTTCCACACTCTTGACACTCATAAGGCCTTTCTCCTGTGTGGACTTTCCGATGTGAACTGAGGCTGGAGCTTTGCTTAAAGGATTTCCCACATTTACTGCACTCATAAGGTCTTTCTCCAGTATGAAGTCTCCTGTGGTGAATGAGAGTGGAGCTTCGGCTAAAGGATTTTCCACATTCATCACACTGATGAAGCCGTTCTCCAGGGTGACCTCTCTGATGCTGAATGAGTTTGGATCTTTGACTAAAAGATTTTCCACATTCCCTGTATTCATAAAGTTTTTCTCCAGTGTGAGCTTTCCTATGGCTATTGAGACTGAAGCTTTGGGTAAAGGATTTCCCACATTCATGGCATTTATAAGGCCTTTCTCCAGTGTGGACTTTCTGGTGCTGAATGAGGTTCCATCTTCGGGTACAGGCTTTTCCACATTTGCTGCAATTATAAAGCCCTTCTCTAGTGTGGACTCCTTGGTCCTCAACAAGTGTGTCTGTGCAGCTAAAGGCTTTCCTGCCTTCTCCCCAGTTGTGGTGCATTTTTCCACTGTGAAAGACAGCCTCACACTCATTATTGTTGTTTGGGTTCTCTTCAGTGTGAGTGACTGGTTGATGGAAAAATCTCGTGCTGGCTAAGAAGTCTTTCCCTATCTCCCTACAGGAAAAGGATTTCCCTGACACATGGGTTGTGTGGCTCTTTATAAACAAGGCTCTGTCCACAGAACTTCTGATGGGTATCTCTCCAATGTGCTGCCCCTGATACTGTTGAAGGTTGGCAGAGAAATAGAATCGATTCCCACACGTGTATGGTTTCTGCCCAAGATGTGTTCCCTGGTGCTCAGGCAAGTGCAAAGTATCTCCCAAGATTGGGCCACACATCTCAAAGGGCTGGGCCTTCTGGGGAGATGAACCTGCCTTGAGAATCCGGATCTGTGACACTCCATCTACAGAAATGCTCTGTTGAGAAGGTGCTTCCTTATCTTCTACTCCATGCCAACAGCCTGAAAGTAAAGAAGTGATGATGAAGTACATGTTAACCTTATTGAGAGGGGGCAAAATCATCACAAATGTCACTCGACACATCAAAGAATCAGTCCATGAAACTGTTTTCAGGAAAAGCAAGTTGGGGTCAGCTTGAGGAAGCAACTGCTGTGCAATACTGGGTCCCTAAGGTCACAGGATGGTGCAGGCCTCACTAGGCACAGGACGTGAGGAAAGGGTGTGGCCCAGGGGAAAGGCATGTTCTACAGCTTATTCTTCTGTCAACAGCTTTTCTTTTTTTGGCCGTGCCATGCGGCATGCAGGATGTTAGTTCCCCAAGCAGGGATCGAACCCGTGACCACTGCAGTGGAAGTGTGGAGTCTTAGCCACTGCACTGCCAGGGAAGTCCTCTCAATGGTTTTTAGCAGAATTATATCTGCTGATGACGTGATGCTGTGCAGAAGTCTTGTTCAGGCCCAGAAAAATCTGACTGAAAAAAAGGTAACAGGTGTTTAAGGATTATTAGACATGTGCACTCTTTAGGACACTACAAAGTGGGAAAGCACTGAGGAGGGAACAGTGTGAGGAATCAGTGAGGTAAACAGTCCAGAGAGGTGGGGAATAGTCTCAGCTGGAGTCAGAATAAAAATGACTAGTATTAAACATGACAAGTCAGCAAAGTGTTAAGAATGGAGAAGGAAAGATGGAGATGAGGTGTGGCCACTGGTGATGGCATCACCAAAACACAATTAAAACAGGACAGGTTCTTGATATGATTGATATGAACCAAGCCCTTAAGTCATGTCCTCCCCCAACAGCCATTTATCTGGGTCAGGCCCCATCTGGGCTCATCTTGTGGAAAATGGGATCATATCCATCCTGGGAAGCACAGAGGACTCTTCCTCTAGCCCCAACTGAGCTACTGCATGAGAGGTGGATGATACAAATCCTAAGGGAAGGACAGGAGAAGTCAGTAGCCAATACTGTCCCAGACAACTCAGACACAACAGATCACAGGAAAGATATTTCAAATATTACAAAAAGTACCCATGGGCACAGCTAAAGGGAAGGTGGCAGAGTAGTAAAACCAGGTATTTTTCCCACCTGGAAAACAACTACAATGGTAGAATCAATCTGATGTAACTACTTTGCAATGCAAAATTGCTTTAATTTAGGTCACCTGCAGCTGTTACTATTACCCTGATATAAAAAAACAGGCAAAGACACTACAAGAAACCTACGGGGCAATACATTTGATGATTATCGGTGCAAAATTAATCAACAAAATACTAGCAAACTGTATTCAGCAGCATAGTAAAAAGATTATACACCATAAACACCTGGGATTTATTTCTAGAATGCCAGGATGGTTCAACATACAAAATTAATCAGTGTAATATGTCACTTTAACAGTAAGAAAAAAAATTATATCACCTCAATCAATGTACAAAAACCATCTGACAAAATTTATCACCCTTTTATGATGAAAATACTCAACAAACTATGAATAGAAGGAAATTAGCTTAACATAATGGAAGCAAAAAATTTAAAACCCACAGCAAATATTAAACTCAATGGTAAAAGACTGAAAACTATTCCTCCAATATCACTACCAAGAAAAGAATGCCAGCTTTCACCACTACTATTCAACACAGTATTAGAAATTCTAGACAGAGCAATTAGGCAAGAAAGACAAATAGGCATCCAAAAGAGAAAGGAAGAAGTAAAACTCACCACAGCTCATGAAATCTTAAAGATTCCACCATAAAACTCTTAGAATAATTGAAGTTTGCAAAGGAAGAAAATATAAATAGAAAATGAAAAAAATCAGTTATATTTCAACACACTAACAATGAACAATCTGAACAGGGAACTAAGAAAACAATTCCACATATAAAAGTACCTGTCAAGGGACTTCCCTGGTGGTGCAGTGGTTAAGAATTCACCTCCCAATACAGGGGACGTGGGTTCAATCCCTGGTCAGGGAACTAGATCCCACGTGCCTGCTGCAACTAAGAGTTCGCACGTCACACCTAAGGAGCCAACCAGCCGCAGCTAAGCTAAGATTTGGCACAACCAAAAAAAAAGAAAAGTACGTGTCAAAAGAATAAAATACTTAGAAATAAACTTAACCAAGGAAGTAAGATTTGTACACTAAAAACTACAAAACACAGCTAAAAAAAATTACAGACAATAAATGGAAAGATTTCTATACTCATGGACTGGAAGACTTAACACTGTGAAGATGTCAATACTATCCAAGCCATCTACATATTCAATGCAATTCTTATCAAAATTCCAATCATGTTTTCTGCAGTAATAGAAAAATTCATCCTAAAATTCATATGGAATTTCAACAGACACCAAATTGCCAAAACAATATTGAAAAAGAAGAACAAAGGTGGAGGAGTCACAATTCTAAATTTCAAATATTACTGAAAAGCTACAGTAATCAAAACAGTGTGGGGCTTCCCTGGTGGCGCAGTGGTTGAGAATCTGCCTGCCAATGCAGGGCACACGGGTTCGAGCCCTGGTCTGGGAAGATCCCACATGCCGCGGAGGAACTGGGCCCGTGAGCCGCAACTACTGAGTCTGCGTGTCTGGAGCCTGTGCTCCGCAACAAGAGAGGCTGTGATAGTGAGAGGCCCCTGCTTGCTGCAACTAGAGAAAGCCCTCACACAGAAACGAAGACCCAACACAGCCAAAAATAAATAAATAAATTTAAAAAAGAAAAGATGACTACTATCTTTAAAAAAAAAAACAAAAAAAAACCCAGTGTGATACTGGAATCAAGGCAGACATATAGACCAATGGGATAGAATAAAGAGCTCAGAAATAAACTCTCGCATATGCAGTCAAATGATTTGCAACAAGGAGGCCAAGAACATTCAGCGGGGAAGGACAGACTTTTTAACACATGATGCTGGGAAAACTGAATATCCACATGCATAAGAAAGAGGTTGGGGGCTTCCCTGGTGGTGCAGTGGTTAAGAATCTGCCTGCCAATGCAGGGGACATGGGTTTGAGCCCTGGTTTGGGAAGATCCCACATGCCGCGGAGCAACTAGGCTGGTGAGCCACAACTACTGAGCCGGCGCGTCTGGAGCCTGTGCTCCACAACAAGAGAGGCCGCGATAGTGAGAGGCCCGCGCACCGCGATGAAGAGTGGCCCCCGCTTGCCGCAACTAGAGAAAAGCCCTCGCACAGAAACAAAGACCCAACACAGCCAAAAATAAATAAATAAATAAACTAATTAAATGTCACACCCTCACAAATCTTTCCTGAACTCCAAAAAAAAAGAAAGAAAGAAAAAGAAACCAACCTAGACCATGCAGTAATATCTCTCCTATCAGGAAACCTTAAAAAAAAAAAAAGAAGGAGGTTGGATGGATACCAGGTACATAAATTAACTAAAAATGCATCAAAGATCTTAAGAGCTACAACTATAAAACTCTTAAGAAAACATAGTGGAAAAGCTTCATGACACTGCATTTGGCAATGATTCCTTGGATACGACAAACGCACAAGGAACGAAAGAAATACAAACTGGATTTCATCAAAATGAAAACCTTTAGTACATCAAAGGATGCTATGAACATAATAAATGGCAACCCACAGAATGGGAGAAAATATCTGCAAATCACCTATCTGATGAAGGGTTAACATTCAGAATATATAGAGAATTCCTAAATCTCAACAACAAAAACACCAAGCAACTTGATTCAAAAATTGGCAAAAAAATTGAACAGATATTTCTCCAAAGATATACAAATGGGCAATAAGTGCATGAAAAGATGCTCAACATCACTAGGCTGTCAAGGAAATGCAAATCAAAACACAATGAGATACCACTTCACATTAGTTAGGATGGTTATTACTCAAAAAAAAAAACAGAAAAGAAGTGTAGGCAAGCATGGGAGAAATTGGAACCTTTGTGAAGCTGCTATGGAAAACACTACGGTGATTCTTCAAAAAATTTAAAAAAGAACTATCATAAGATGCAGCAATTCTGATTCTGGGTATATACTCAAAAAGAACTGAAGCAGGGACACTAAAAGATGTCTGCACACCCATGTTCATAACACCATAATTCACAAGAGCCAAAGGCAAAAGCACCCAACTGTCTACTGATAGAATAATGGGTAAACAAAACGTGGTATATACAATGTTATTCAGTCATAAAAAGGAAGCAAATTCTGACACATACTACAACATAGATGAACCTTTAAGATACTATGCTAAGTAAAGTAAGCCAGACATCAAAGGATAACTACTGTCTGATTCCACCCACATGGAATACTCATAATAGGCAAATTCATATTTACAGAAAGTAGAATGGTGGTTGTCAGTAGATGGGGGAAGTTACTGATTAAGGGGAACAGAGTTTCAGTCTGAAGATGAAAAAGTTCTGTGGATGCAGGACTGTGATGGTTGCACAATGAGAGTGTACTAAATGCCACTTAGAAATGTAAATATTTTGTTTTGTATATTTTGCCACAACTAAAATAAAGTAAAGAGACTTCCCTGGTGGTCCACTGGTAAAGAATCCGCCTTACAATGCAGGGGACATGGGTTGGATCCCTGGTTGGGGAACTAAGATACCACATGCTGCGGGGCAACTAAGCTCGTGCACCTCAACTACAGAGCCCACACGCTCTGGAGTCCACGCGCCACAACTGCAGAGCCCACGCGCTCTGGAGCCCGTTTGCCACAACTAGAGAGAGAAAACCCGCACGCCACACTAGAGAGAAGCCCACGTGCCACAACGAAGAGCCCATGCACTGCAACGAAGATCCCGCATGCCACAACAAAGACCAGATGTAGCCAAAAGAAAATACACCATAAATAAATAAACAAATAAATATTTTAAAAAAGAGAAAGAAACATAAACCTTTAAAAAATAAAGTAAAAAGAACCTAAGCAAAGGACCTCTCAAGAACACTTGTGTAAGCAGTGACTATATAAGTGACTACAATTCCTGACACAGTCAGACAAAAATAAATGTAAGCTATAGGAAGGGAGACATACCAGGGTGCCATGGTGCTAGACAGTCACCCAGAGAGGGAAAGCGCAAGACAGGTGGGATCCATTACGCTGACCTAAAGAACAGCGATACCAAATCCTTCCCTGTAAGGCCTTTGGCGCAGTAGGCGCTGGAGTGATAAGGATGAGAAGTAGGCATGCACTCAGCTCACCCCTTGAACCACAGCACATACCCAGGCAACTGGGGAAGGAAGCAGTGCCCATGGTTTAGATGGAGACATACCTGACCCTGGAGAAAAGAGAAAGGCCAAGCCTTGCCCAGGGCATAGGGGCAGGTGTAACAGCTTACCCAAGGAAGATGTAAGTGCAAAATTCTCCAGCATCACATCGTGGTACAGGCATCTCTGAGCCTCATCAAGGAGAGCCCATTCCTCCCAGGAGAAATACAGGGCCACATCCTCAAAGGTCACACTTCCCTGCCAGGATAGAGACAGATGAAATCATCAACAGCCTCACTCCGGAAGACCCACAATCTATCTCCTCACACATCTACCCCATGTCCATCCTCCTTCTAAGATCTCAGAGGAGATTCCAGACTCTGGTGCCACTGGTGTCTGCTGTCTTCTCATGCTCCCATTAACCACTGTGTTCACTCTGCTGTCCACTCTGCAACCAGACGGAGCCTGTTAAGACCTAGATGCGAACACCTCCCTCATCTGATCCAGACCTCCCACTGCCTGCAGAACAGATGCCTAACCTCACAGGCAATCACTCCAAGTCTGACTCTTACTCCCCACACCCAGTTTGTTCTCACCAGAAAGGAAGGAGACCTGCAATTCCCTGAACCAGCTTAGCCTCACCTCCAAGCACTTCCCGTTTTTGTGATAAGCTTCCACATCTCTTTCCATTGGTGGCCTGAAATGGGAACCCCTCCATCAAACCCCTGGACTCAACTCAGGACCCTGAGCTAGGATTCTCTAAGGTCCCCACACCCAAGGGCTGGGAAAATGGCAGGTAACAAGTCTCATGACACCACAAATTTGGAGAAAATAGGGGTTGGGACCAGTGAGGGAGGACGAAACCACCACTTACCTGACTAGGTTCCAAAAGCACTTCTGCAGCCATGGAAACCTGTGGGAAGAGGCAGGTCTTAGAGGGATGTGAGCATGGCATCCTTCCAGGGGCTCAGGCCTTCCCTGAACCCCTGGGGGTCACCAGAGTCAGGTAATCTCGGGCCGACCATCTAACCTCTGCATTGACTCTCAGCAGTTTTGTGTCCTTGGGGGAAAAAACCCTTAACACCCTCTGCCTCAATGTCCTCAGCAGCCCTACAATTTGTGCTTCCACTGAACAGACTCTGGGGATCTTTTCAAACTTAACTTAGATCATGTCTCTTTTCCGCAAAAATTTCCATGGCTCCAAGAGCCCCAAGAAGGAAGGTACAGCTCCTCAGCCTGTCACTGCAGGTGCGACTCTACCCACACTTTGTTCCCTGCAGAAGCAACACGGACCCCAAGTTTCCCCAATCCTCCCGGCTCAATCCGACCTCCCAGCCTTTGCACCTGCCGGTCCGTCCGCCTGTGACCCTCTGCCACGCGCCATCACACCGTCTGTCAGAAACAGGACCCCACCCACGGCCGCCTCACCGTCCTGGACACCGGGGCCTGGGCTGCGGGCACGAGAGCAGGCGCCCCGCACTCGGGGCTTTAGTGTCTGGTGGGGTGAGGGCGGTGAGGGCGGTGAGGGCCGGGAGGACGAGCGTTTACCTGAGGCGGGTCCCTCGGTGCCGCCGCCGCCGCCGCCACCTGAGCCACAAGCCGGGGCAGAGAGGGGACAGCCGAGCGTCCCGAACGGACCGGGCACCAACGTCTCCAGACCGGCCCCGCAAGCGGCGATGTGCCCGACTATAGAACCGCCTCTAGTCACTGGGGACAAAGCCTCTTCCCGCGCTTCCTCTGTCTGTCACCTCAATGCCGACTCTGCGCTCTCTGCCTCCTGACCCCGAGGACCGCCAAAATGACCGCCACAAAATACCGGAAGTCCCGCCTTCGCCCAGTGCGCCCTCACGGAAATGCCGAAAGTCTGGCTGTTCATTGGGTGTTCGTCGCTGCCGCTCAGCTCATAGCTTTCTGGGTAATGGAGTTCCCGCCGCCACACAGGCCCGCAGGAGCGGCGCCTTAGCTGGACTCTCCCAGGGAAAGGGTCAAGCAATGCCCCGGGGCTGCTCAGAACTGAAGGCCTTGTTCTTCTAGGTCGGAGAGAAGCTTCGCTTCTTCTTAAAGGGGCGAAGGCCAATTTCTGGGGGGTCCGAAGTGCATTTAGAAATCCTTCAATGCTATTGATCTCTGAAGTGTTTAGATATTCGGATTCCATGCGAACTTTGTCTGGTAGATGCGAACATTGTCTGGTAGATGCAAGTGATTATACATTATCTTATTGTCCTGTAAATGCACGCAGACTGAGGCATTAAAGTCTTTTTTGTGAGCTTTAGTACGTTTTGTCCGGGAATTTAAAGAAAAAAAAAAAATCACCTAGGCCACAGTAGACAAGATAGAGGAGGCATATTGGACGGCTCTGACGAAGCCGGATGTGGTGGGATCTGGGCCTCTCCTTCCTGGTAGTCAATGATTAATGATTATGCCCAACTCAGTGAGAAACACCGTCTTATCCATAAAACATTAAATCGTTTTATCTAAAAAACATAAATCTGTTTTACACATGCACATTCCTTTTTGTACTGCACAGTTGACAGTTTCTCTTGTATGAAATATAACATTGGCTATTGTTTATTAAGGAGTACTACTCTCTGTACATTTATAAAATAGAAGGTTGTTGATAAACAAAATTCAACTGACTACATGTTAAAGATCTAAACGGGGGCTTCCCTGTTGGCGCAGTGGTTAAGAATCCGCCTGCTAATGCAGGGGACACGGGTTTGAGCCCTGGTCCAGGAGGATTCCACATGCCGCGGAGCAACTAAGTCCCTGCGCCACAACTACTGAGCCTGTGCTCTAGAGCCCATGAGCCACAACTACTGAAGCCCGCACACCTAGAGCCCATGCTCCGCAACAAGAGAAGCTACCGCAATGTGAAACCCGCATACTGCAACAAAGAGTAGCCTCCACTCGCGGCAACTAGAGAAGACCGGCGCGCGGCAACCAGGACCCAACGCAGCCAAAAATAAATAAACTAATTAATTTTTTAAAAAGAAAGAAAATATTTTTTTAAAAAATTAAAAGTAAATAATCATGAATGTATCTCTAAAACATGGAATTCATTCATGAGCAGAACATTTATGTGCTTTTCACACCTACAAAAATAACAGTGACATCAAATACATGGTCACAGTTTACACATAACAAATTTCCTCCCCGCAGAAAATTTCCGTTTTAGATCATTTGAATCAGGATCCAGTCATTTTGTCTTTTAGACCACTTGTAATTAATATTTCTCCCTCCTTCAAAACCTTTTTTTTTCGTGGAGAAGAAAATGGATCATTTGTACAAGATCATTTCCATCATTCTACTATCTAATTGCAGCTTTTTGATATTGTCTAATACATTCTTCCAAATGGCCAATAAATGCATAATTTGCTCCAAAGGGTGGTCTAATGCAGGTTCAGCTTTTTGTCAAGGATACTTCCCAGGCGGTACAATGTCCTTCTCATTGCCTACAATGGAGGGCCATTATGACAGGCTGTATGTAGCCCTTTCTGTGACATGAGGATTGATCAGCACGACCATGTGATCCAGTATCAATTTCCCACAGCCTGTGATCGGTTGGTTGCAGCTGTCACTGATGATCATTCTGTAGATACACTACTATACTAGAGGAAGCAGAATGTTAATATTCTATTATCATTTTTGTATTTTCACTTAGAATCCTTCTACAAAAAACTTTTCTGCATCCTCTATTTGATTACCCTGAAATAGTCTGTACTGGAAAGACAGTAGAAATCATTCATATTTCCCTTTATTTTTCTGTTTCCAGAATAACTAGTCAATTCCTTAACTTTCTGAAAGGCTTCTGACTCTGGCTTTGTAGCATTACGAGCATGTGGTTACTTAAAGTACTTGATGCGTTTAAAACTTGTCCAGGTAATTTTCTTTGAGATTTAATTTGTATCATGACTGTGGAGGGGGATGCTTTTCAAGTTGAATCCTGTGGCATCCTCATTCTTACATGACCCCAGTTGTGTGGTAGACTGTCCTTGCGTCCTGGATTGAATAGATGTTCCGTCTTGAACATTTCCTGCACTAGATCTGGAATTGGCAATTTTTTTAAAGATGCTATTTTCTTTCATGAGAAAGTGCATTTGGAGAACACAGCCTGAGTAATTTGGATGGTAATTACTCAGGACAGGGCTATCATCTGTAGATCCCTTTAATGAGAGGAGATAGAATATACATATATGATTTAAACAAATATAGATCAAGTTTAAGTTCATTCTTCCAATCAAGTTTAAAATGATATAATTTTTACTTAAATTGTTTCCTTTCATTTTTTCTAACTTTTGATCAAACTGTGACAAATCTCTTGTATAATGTACTTATTAATTTTAAATATAAATATTTTCTTGAAATATAAACATGAGTAAATTTTTTAAATCTCCATAGGGATTTTGCATAGCTATGTTTCAGTACAAATGTATAGTCCAAACTGTTTTTAAAAATGTACTTGGGGAATTCCCTGGAGGTCCTGTGGTCAGGACTCTGTGCTTCCACTGCCGGGGGCCCAGGTTGGATCCCTGGTCGGGGAACTAAGATCCTGAAAGCTGTGCAGTGAGGCCAAAAATAAAAAAGTACTTTAAGTATTACTATTTTGTATGGATAGACTACGACTTTATTACACAATGAGATTTATATATTTGTTTTACTTTTGTCAGTAAATTTGATTGATTGTTTTAATTTCATTTTGATATAATATAGTTTAATAAATAAGTGAAATATTTAAATTTACCCCAAAGTCAAAATTATAATTGAGGTAAATTAATTCAGATATATCTAGTTTCTATTCCTGTCCCTCCACATTGTTTCATCTCTGCCCCTCTATATCATTATTTATTGAAGGTTATAGTTCATTCTTTAATTGTTTTTAATGTAATTGTATAGATAGATAGGTAGAGAGAAAATGTGTATTTATCTACATTATTTATATTCTTATTCCTTCACAATCATAAGAATAATTGTAGAATACTAAACATCTCCTAACCCACTTGCCTTTTCTCACTTAAGAATAAATCCTGAAGGTAATATCATATATGGAGGAAAATGATCTTCATTCAGTTCATGGCTGTAGGAAAATATGTTGTGTGAATGGTGCATCCTTTATTCAAATACCCCCTCATATGAACACTTGGATGAATTCCATCATAAGACCTTAATTAATAACCACTGCACCCATAAGTATGTACTGCTATAATCCAGTTAAAGTAAGCAAATGTGTTACCAAAAGAGAGGAAATCATGTGCTATGTTCAGCAGTAGATACAGCTGAGCAGAAGAAGGTGACACATTTATGTTCATTTATCTTTCTAGCATTTATTCATTTATTTCTATCTCAAATTAAAATCAATATCTCCTAGATACGAAAGTGAAGGGTTGGACTTCCCTGGTGGCGCAGTAGTTAAGAATCCACCTGCCAATGCAGGGGACACAGGTTCGAGCCCTGGTCCAGGAATATCCCACATGCCGTGGAGCAACTAAGCCCATGTGCCACACTACTGAGCCCGCGTGCCACAACTACTGAAGCCCGCGCGCCTAGAGCCCATGTTCTGCAACAAGAGAAGCCACCGCAATGAGAAGCCCGCACACCACAGCAAAGAATAGCCCCCGCTCACTACAACTGGAGAAAGCCTGCCGAAGACCCAACGCAGCCAAACATAAATTAAAAAAAAAAAAAAAAGAAGAAGAAAGTAAGGGAATGCCAACCTGGAAATGGAAATCATCTTCCTCACTCAGACTGGAGATGGGATCCTGGGAAAATCCTCCTTCCTTTGTCATTTAAACTTCACTTTGTTGACTGGATAGGAGTTGAGATCCACAGATCAGATTGTCAACCACTGGCCTTAGCCAACAGCTTGTCTCTCTTCTCCAGACGGATCCCACAGACAATGGCAGCTTTTGGATTGAAATATTTCCTGGATGATGCTGGATGTAAACTTGTCTTCTATTTACACAAAGTGGCCAGAGGGGTTTCTCTCAGCACTACCAGCCTTCTGAGTGGTTTCTAGGCCATTAAGTTTTGCCCCAGAACCTCTTTGTGGGTGTACTTCAGAATTCGATCCACAAAGTGTATTGGCTTCTGTAGTTTTCTGTTCTGGATCCTACAACTCTTGCTAAATGTCTGCATTCCTATTAGAGTAATTGGTCCAAGAAGTAGCAAAAATATAAGTGTAAAAACAAATTATGGATACCATTCCTCACTCATGCCTGATAAATTTATCAGCTTATTACATGCAGTTATATTATCTTACATGGATGTTATATGTTTGGGCTTCATGATCTGGACTAGTGGGTACATGGTCCTTTTCCTTCACAGGCACAAGCAACAAGTCCAACACATTCACAGCAACAGACTCTCCCCCAGACCTTCCCATGAGGCTAGAGCCACACGCACCACCCTGATTATAGTGAGCTCCTTTGTCTACGTTTATTGTCTCTCTTCCATTTTGAGTCTTTGCATTACTCTTATTGTGAATCCAAAGCAGTGGCTAAGGGACACCTCTGTGCTAATAGCATCATTTTCCCTGCTTTCCTTTGTGTTCATCAGCAGTGACACCCATGTCTCTAAGTTCTTCCGTGATTTCTGAACCAGGAAAAAAAGTTTCCTAATCTAGCTCAAACAGCTATAAGTCTTCTGATTTCTCCAGTTGGATCAATAGTAATTTGTATTTTTAATTTCTTAAATTACATGATTGTCAGTCCAAATTATTCTGCTAGAATTGGCGATATAATAGTAAATAAGAATAACTCTTGTTAAGTGAGCAAACAACATATCTATACACAAATTATGAATCCCTTTTACTAAACAAACAAAAAAATAGGAATATATATATATATGAATACACAGGCAAACACAGAGCGATGCATTCATGTGCAGACAGAATTCAGAAAAGTTACCATGGCATAAACATTGCTTTTCTCCACAAGATAGAATTATCAGACTTTTCACTTTGCTAAACCAGAAACAACAGCCTCTAAGTGGAGTCACTCGTGCTAACACCAAGACTTAATACCTAACATAGCTGCAGTTACAACCTTCCCCAGAAATGTAATCAGAAGCAGTAAGTGTGGAATTGTCTGGTCGGTACCAATGGGACCATCTGTCACATGGGCCTTCTCCAGTTCTCAAAGGAAGATGAGGTAATCCACCTCAAAAGAACTTTTTTCCAATTCTACAATTATAGAATTGTAATTCTACAATTATTCTTATGATTGTGAAGGAATAAGAATATAAATAATGTAGATAAATACACATTTTCTCTCTACCTATCTATCTATACAATTACATTAAAAACAAAGAATGAACTATAACCTTCAATAAGTAATGATATAGAGGGGCAGAGATTAAACAATGTGGAGGGACAGGAATAGAAACTAGATATATCTGAATTAATTTACCTCAATTATAATTTTGACTTTGGGGTATATATAAAATGACTTTAATGCCTCAGTCTGCGTGCATTTACAGGATAATAAGAATGTATAATCACTTGCATCTACCAGACAATGTTCGCATCTACCAGACAATGTTCGCATGGAATCCGAATATCTAAACACTTCAGAGATCAATAGCATTGAAGGATTTCTTTTTTTTCTTTTTTTTTAAAACATCTTTATTGGAGTATAATTGCTTTACAATGGTGTGTTAGTTTCTGCTTTATAACAAAGTGAATCAGTTATACATATACATATGTTCCCATATCTCTTCCCTCTTGCATCTCCCTCCCTCCCACCCTCCCTATCCCACCCCTCTAGGTGGTCACAAAGCACCGAGGTAATCTCCAGGTGCTATGCGGCTGCTTCCCACTAGCTATCTATTTTACATTTGGTAGTGTATATATGTCTAATGGCATTGAAGGATTTCTAAATGCACTTCGGACCCCCCAGAAATTGGCCTTCGCCCCTTTAAGAGGAAGCGAAGCTTCTCTCCGACCTAGAAGAACAAGGCCGTCAGTTCTGAGCAGCCCCGGGGCATTGCTTGACCCTTTCCCTGGGAGAGTCCAGCTAAGGCGCCGCTCCTGCGGGCCTGTGTGGCGGCGGGAACTCCATTACCCAGAAAGCTATGAGCTGAGCGGCAGCGACGAACACCCAATGAACAGCCAGACTTTCGGCATTTCCGTGAGGGCGCACTGGGCGAAGGCGGGACTTCCGGTATTTTGTGGCGGTCATTTTGGCGGTCCTCGGGGTCAGGAGGCAGAGAGCGCAGAGTCGGCATTGAGGTGACAGACAGAGGAAGCGCGGGAAGAGGCTTTGTCCCCAGTGACTAGAGGCGGTTCTATAGTCGGGCACATCGCCGCTTGCGGGGCCGGTCTGGAGACGTTGGTGCCCGGTCCGTTCGGGACGCTCGGCTGTCCCCTCTCTGCCCCGGCTTGTGGCTCAGGTGGCGGCGGCGGCGGCGGCACCGAGGGACCCGCCTCAGGTAAACGCTCGTCCTCCCGGCCCTCACCGCCCTCACCGCCCTCACCCCACCAGACACTAAAGCCCCGAGTGCGGGGCGCCTGCTCTCGTGCCCGCAGCCCAGGCCCCGGTGTCCAGGACGGTGAGGCGGCCGTGGGTGGGGTCCTGTTTCTGACAGACGGTGTGATGGCGCGTGGCAGAGGGTCACAGGCGGACGGACCGGCAGGTGCAAAGGCTGGGAGGTCGGATTGAGCCGGGAGGATTGGGGAAACTTGGGGTCCGTGTTGCTTCTGCAGGGAACAAAGTGTGGGTAGAGTCGCACCTGCAGTGACAGGCTGAGGAGCTGTACCTTCCTTCTTGGGGCTCTTGGAGCCATGGAAATTTTTGCGGAAAAGAGACATGATCTAAGTTAAGTTTGAAAAGATCCCCAGAGTCTGTTCAGTGGAAGCACAAATTGTAGGGCTGCTGAGGACATTGAGGCAGAGGGTGTTAAGGGTTTTTTCCCCCAAGGACACAAAACTGCTGAGAGTCAATGCAGAGGTTAGATGGTCGGCCCGAGATTACCTGACTCTGGTGACCCCCAGGGGTTCAGGGAAGGCCTGAGCCCCTGGAAGGATGCCATGCTCACATCCCTCTAAGACCTGCCTCTTCCCACAGGTTTCCATGGCTGCAGAAGTGCTTTTGGAACCTAGTCAGGTAAGTGGTGGTTTCGTCCTCCCTCACTGGTCCCAACCCCTATTTTCTCCAAATTTGTGGTGTCATGAGACTTGTCACCTGCCATTTTCCCAGCCCTTGGGTGTGGGGACCTTAGAGAATCCTAGCTCAGGGTCCTGAGTTGAGTCCAGGGGTTTGATGGAGGGGTTCCCATTTCAGGCCACCAATGGAAAGAGATGTGGAAGCTTATCACAAAAACGGGAAGTGCTTGGAGGTGAGGCTAAGCTGGTTCAGGGAATTGCAGGTCTCCTTCCTTTCTGGTGAGAACAAACTGGGTGTGGGGAGTAAGAGTCAGACTTGGAGTGATTGCCTGTGAGGTTAGGCATCTGTTCTGCAGGCAGTGGGAGGTCTGGATCAGATGAGGGAGGTGTTCGCATCTAGGTCTTAACAGGCTCCGTCTGGTTGCAGAGTGGACAGCAGAGTGAACACAGTGGTTAATGGGAGCATGAGAAGACAGCAGACACCAGTGGCACCAGAGTCTGGAATCTCCTCTGAGATCTTAGAAGGAGGATGGACATGGGGTAGATGTGTGAGGAGATAGATTGTGGGTCTTCCGGAGTGAGGCTGTTGATGATTTCATCTGTCTCTATCCTGGCAGGGAAGTGTGACCTTTGAGGATGTGGCCCTGTATTTCTCCTGGGAGGAATGGGCTCTCCTTGATGAGGCTCAGAGATGCCTGTACCACGATGTGATGCTGGAGAATTTTGCACTTACATCTTCCTTGGGTAAGCTGTTACACCTGCCCCTATGCCCTGGGCAAGGCTTGGCCTTTCTCTTTTCTCCAGGGTCAGGTATGTCTCCATCTAAACCATGGGCACTGCTTCCTTCCCCAGTTGCCTGGGTATGTGCTGTGGTTCAAGGGGTGAGCTGAGTGCATGCCTACTTCTCATCCTTATCACTCCAGCGCCTACTGCGCCAAAGGCCTTACAGGGAAGGATTTGGTATCGCTGTTCTTTAGGTCAGCGTAATGGATCCCACCTGTCATGCCCTCTCTCTCGCTGGGTGACTGTCTGGTTCCATGGCACCCTAGTATTGCTCCCTTCCTGTACCTCACATTTATTTGTTCCTGACTGTGCCTGGAAGTGTAGTCACTTATATAGTCACTAGTTACACAAATGTTCTTGAAAGTTCCTTTGCTAAGATTCTTTTTACTTTATTTTAGTTGTGGCAATTTTGCAAAACAAAATATTTACCACTTCTAAGTGGCATTTAGTAATTCTCATTGCGCAACCATCACAATCATGCATCCACAGAAGTTTTTCTTCTTGTAAACTTCAACTCTGTTCCCCTTAATCGGTAACTTCCCCCATCTACTGACAACCACCATTCTACTTTCTGTATCTGAATTTGACTATTCTGAGTGTCTCATATTGGTGGAATCATCAGCAGTTGTTTTTTTTTGGTCTGGCTTTTTTGACTTAGCACAATATCTTAAAGGTTTATCTGTGTTGTAGTATGTGTCAGAATTTCCTTTCTTTTTAAGGCTGAATAATATTGTATTTTATGAATGTACCACATTTTGTTTACTATTATTCCATCGGTGGACACTTGAGTGCTTCTACCTTTTGGCTCTTGTGTATAATGCTGTTATGAACATGGGTGTGCAGATATTTAGTGTCCCTGCTTCAATTCTTTTGGGTATATACGGAAAATTGGAATTGCTTCATCTTATGATAAATCTATTTTTAATAGAATTAAAATTACAGCTGCACAAAGGTTCTAGTTTCTCCCATCCTTGCCGACACTTCTGTTTTTTGTGGGTGATAACCATCCTAATTGGTGTGAAGTGGTAGCATAGTGGGGTGTTTTGTTTGTTTTGTTTTTGTTTTTTTAAAGCAGATATGTTCATTTATTTATTTATTTTTGGCTGCGTTTTGTCTTCGTTGCTGGGCGCGGGCTTTCTCTAGTTGTGGCGAGTGGGGACTACTCTTTGTTGTGGTACGCGGGCTTCTCATTGCGGTGGCTTCTCTTATTGCAGAGCATGGGCTCTAGGTGCACGGGCTTCAGTAGTTGTGGCATGTGGGCTCAGTAGTTGTGGCTTGCGGGCTCTAGAGCCCAAGCTCAATAGTTGTGGAGTACAGGCTTAGTTGCTTTGCAGCATGTGGGATCTTGCCGGATCAGGGATTGCATCCGTGTCCCCTGCATTGGCAGGCAGATTCTTAACCACTGCACCACCAGGGAAGTCCCGGTATCATAGTGTTTTGATTTGCATTTCCCTAACAGCTGGTGATGTTGAGCATCTTTTTGTGTGCTTATTACCCTTTTGTATATCTTCGTTGGAGTACTGTCTGTTGAAGTCTTTTCCCGATTTTTGAATCAAGTTGCTTGATGTTTTTGTTTTTGAATTTTAGGAATTCTCTATATATCCTGGATATTAATTTTTTATCAGATATGTGACTTGCAAACATTATCTCCCATTCTGTAAGTTGCCTTTTTACTATGTTCTTAGCATCGTTTGATGTACCAAAGTTTTTCATTTTGATGAAGTCCAGTTTGTTTTCCTTTTGTTCCTTGTGCCTTTGATTTTGTTTCCAAGGAATCATTGCCAAATGCAATGTCATGAAGCTTTTCCTCTGTTTTCTTTGAAGAGTTTTATATTTGTAGCTCTTAAGTTTAGATCTTTGATCCATTTTGAGTTAATTTATGTACCTGGTATCCATCTAATTTCATTCTTAAGCATGTGGTATTCAGTTCTCCCAGCATCATGTATTGAAAAACCTGTCCTTCCCTGTCGAATGGTCTTGGCCTCCTTTTTGAAAACCATTTAACCATATATGTGAGAATTTATTTCTGAGCTCTTTATTCTGTGCCATTGGTCTGTATGTCTGCCTTGATTCCAGTATCACACGGTTTTGATTACTGTAGCTTCACACTGATACTTGAGATTTAGAGTTGTGACTCCTCCAACTTTGTTCTTCTTTTTCAAGATTGTTTTGGCTATTTGCTGTCACTTGAGATTGCATATGAATTTTAGGATGAATTTTTCTATTACTGCAGAAAACGTCATTGGAATTTTGATAGGGATTGCATTGAGTCTGTAGATGGCTTGGGGGTCATATCGACATCTTCAGAATATTAAGTTTTCCAATTTATGAGCATAGAAGTCTTTCCATTCACTGTCTAATTTTTTTTTTTGGCAGTGTTTTATACTTTTTAGTGTACAAGTCTTACTTCCTTAGTTAAGTTTATTTCTAAGCATTTTATTCTTTTGATAGATACTTTTATAAGTGGAGTTTTTTCTTAGTTTCCTGTTCAGATTGTTCATTGTTAGTGTGTAGAAATACAACTGTGGAAAACTGCTGCCACGTCCTGCCCGCTGTCTGCCACACATGGTGGGGTGTCGATCCAGGACCTTGCTTCATACGTGTGGAGGGAAGCCCTTCCCCTGAAGTTAGTTATGACTTACAGCAATTGGGTAAACTACACCTGTGCGTAGAATTGAAACATTTTTCTTTTCTCTTTGCCTGGTGCCTCCAGAAACTGGGGACTCTTGGGTTCCGAGCAGCCTTATCAGGGGAATGGAAAAGGCTGGCTCCTGGCATGTGCAGGAATCTCAATATTTTGGGGATTTCTAGAAGAGAAAAATCCACCAAGGCATAATCTGGTGGTAGGCCTTTGGCATGGCTTTCCTGGCCTTGAGAGGCCTTTTGGGAATTCGGTCTGACACTCCTTCTGAGGAATTCCACCACAACCAGTTTGGAGGAGCCTAGGTGGTCAATTGACCACACTTGTTTTGCAAACAAATTAGTTTCGATTTGGCTGTGTTTGGTGGAGATGAGGGTAATTTCAAGGAGAAAAAAGGCTATGTTTTAGTGGATATTAAATTCTAGTTCTGTTAATTGAGGTTTGTATTTATGAAAGTTATTGTGTTAGCCGTACTTTTGCCCTGATGTTCTGGATGGAAAGAAAATTATCTAGTGAAATTGTCACAGAGTGTGTGACAGTGTGACAGTGTGTCACATGAAGTGTGACACTGCTTGCTTTAAGTCTGCTACTAAAAGCACATGTACAATGCTTGTGTGACAATTGGGTATAAGAAATATATGGTCTAGGGCTTCCCTGGTGGCACAGTGGTTAAGAATCCGCCTGCCAGTGCAGGGGACACGGGTTCGAGCCCTGGACCAGGAAGATCCCACATACCACGGAACAACTAAACCCATGCACCACAACTACTGAGCCTGCGCTCTAGAGCCCGCGAGCCACAACTACTGAAGCCCACGTGCCTAGAGCCTGTGCTCTGCAACAAGAGAAGCCACCACAATGAGAAGCCCACGCACCACAGTGAAGAGTAGCCCCCGCTCGCTGCAACTAGAGAAAGCCCGTGTGCAGCAACAAATACCCAATGCAGCCAAAAATAAATAAATAAATAAATAAATTTATTAAAAAAAAGAAGGAAAGAAATATGTGGCCTATAAAGTGTTTGCCCATTAACATTCCTCTGAGCCTGTTCATGAGATCTGATTGGTTTTCCCCCACCTTGTATGACTAGGCAAATATAAAGGAGGCCCAGCACCGAGGGACATGATCTGAACCTGGGGTAGGAGCCAGCACCCCAGCAAAGAGGGACGGATATTTTAGTCATCAGTGCTTTCTACTGAGAGATTTGCAGTCAGAAGGGGAAATGATGGAAAAATCTCCATGTGTTGAGGTATAGGGAAGTCATTCTGGCTTAACTTAAATTTTACTGACCAGAGCAGCCTATTTGTGGTCTTTCAGACGTGCATTGTACACCTGCTTTGGCCGTTGAGGAAGGGAATGGATTTGAAAGTCAAAATGGAGTAACTTGTTCAGACATCCAAGGTGAAACTAAGGGGCCATTGTATACATGATTTTAGTCACGTTCTTGTGTTATTGAAAGTTGAGTTTTTGAACTGTTACACAGACTAGGAGAAAAACCACAGGCAGGTGTGTTATCTCAGAATGTGGTTACTGCTTGTGTTTTGCTTAATTGTCATAATCTCCCCTGTGCTGTGCCTGTTAGATGTCTTAAATTTCATCTCTAGCCTGAAAGAGGAAATCTATTCCACGACTGAGCAGCAACACTGGCCTCACTGCGAAGTGAGTCTAAGATGCCATTGTCAACCTTCTCTGGACTTCCATGAAAAATTGACCTGGCTACTATGACTATGTGGGGACTACTGACAATGTGGGAGAAAGACTCTCACCATATTCCTGCCCCGCATGCCAGTACATCAAAAGGAGCCCTGTTGAACTAAGATCTCGCATGCTTTGTGGCACAGCCAAAAATTAAAAAAAAAAAAAAAAAAGAAGAAGAAGAAGAAGGACCCCTGTTGGTAAACGTTACTATACAACTGACTGCCCATGAGCCTCCCTTGGCTATGCTGTGTGGAATGGAATAGGCTGGCTTCTGGACACACAAGTCCAACTAGTGGGATTAACTGTTTTTTCTTTGGAAGGACCTAATGGGTCCACTCTTAATGGCACTCAACCTAGCATGGAAAGACAGATCTGTAGTGTGACTGCTGACCCTTGGCTAGGCCACCAGAATGTTTCTTTAAAATCCGGACCTCCCTATGGGGGTAGCTCTGGGTTTGTGAAAACCCGGGGTGGCCTTACCTTCCTGATAACTGGACAGGGCACTCCTACTATTGACTCTCTTTCCATCGACCTGGTAAGCTCTTGGCTCCAAAATTTGCCCACATCCTGGCAAATGACTCTTCTGAGCATAGTAGGTATCTTGATACTCTGAGGCTGCTGCTGTCTGTATTGTATTTGTGGTATCTGGTTGCAGTGCCCCCTACATACTTGACCCCAGGGATATCGCGTAAGAGGGTAGACCAAGATTGTAAGGGTCGTGCAGTGTGTGTAGGGGTAGAGTGTATGGTCAGGCCACTCAAGATGGCTGTTCTCTTGCTCTCTGTACATCCCCTGCCCGACCAGTGCCTGCTTCATCTATACCCTATGCACATGACTGACCTTCCTACTCACTTGCCCCAGGCCCCAGCTAGTGATCATTCTTATCAAAGGGGTGGTGAGGGGTTTGCCCCTCTACTGGTTTCCCTGGTAACTAATGAGCCCACCTGATGCCAGTTCCGCTATAGCTGGTAATCTTCCGTTCCCCCTGGGAGCGAAGACTGCTGTCATGTCCTGCCCATTGTCCGCCGTACAGGGTGGGGTGTCACTTCAGGACCTTGCTTCAGATTTGTAAGCTCCCCCATCCATTAAACCGTTGATGTCTCTGTTGCTGGGAGGAAAAAAAAAAAAAAACAACTGCTTAATTCTTTTTTTTCCACACTGCCTGGCTTGGAGGATCTTGATTCCGGACCAGGGAGTGAACCCAGGCCTTGGCAGTGAAAGCGCTGAGTCCTAACCACTGGACCTCCAGGGAATTCCCACAGCTGTTTAATTTGTATCCTCTTCCTTTGCTGAATTCATTTATTCTAACAGTTTTGTGGTGGAATCTTTAAAATTTCATGAGCTATGGATGCCTTTTGTCTTTGCTGCCTAATGCTCTGTCTAGAATTTCCAGTACTATGTTGAATAGTAGTGGCAGAAGCTGGTGTCCTTTTCTTGTTTCTGATATTGTAGGAATACTTTTTAGTCTTTCACTGTTGAGTATAATATTTGTCATGGATTTTAAATCCTTTGCTTTTATTATGTTAAACTAGTTTCCTTCTATTGATAGTTTGTTGAGTATTTTCATCATGAAAGGGTATTAAATTTTGTCATGTGGTTTTTGTGCATTGATTGAGGTGGTATGATTTTTTCCTCATTCTGTTAATGTGATATATTACACTGAATTTTGTATCTTTTTAAAATATTTAGTTGCAGCACGCAGGATCTTCCTTGCAGCATATGTGATCTTTCATTGTGGTGCGTGCTTCATTGTGGCGTGCAGGCTCAGTAGTTGTGGCTCGAGGGCTTTAGTTGCCCCGCGGCATGTAGGATCTTAGTTCCCTGACCAGGGATCGAACCTGCGTCCCCTGCGTTGGAAGGTGGATTCTTAACCACTGGAACACCAGGGAAATCCCTGAATTTTTTATGTTGAACCATCCTGGCAAGTTGTATCTTGTAGAAAGCAAATAGTTGGATTATGTTCTTTTATCCATTCTGCCAATTTCTCTTTTGCTCAGAAATTTTATTCCATTGACATTTAGAATAATTACTAATGAGGGGGGAATTCTGTCATTTTGCTATTTGTTTTCTACACGTCTTTTGGTCTCTTTTGTCCCTCGTTTCCTCATTACTGTTTTTGTGTGCCACTGATTTTTTGGTAGTAAAATGTTTAAATTTTTTGTCGTTTCCTTTGTGTACTTTCTATAGCTATTTTTTTCTTTTTGGTTACCATGGAAATTACATTTACCATGCTAAAATTATAACACATTATTTGAATTTATACCCTTTTAGCTTCAATGATATTTTAACAAGGGTGAAAGGGGGTGGAGGGATAAATTGGGAAATTGGGATTGATGTATACACACTACAATATATGCAATAGATAACTAATAATAACTCACTGTATAGCACAGGGAACTCTACTCAGTACTATATATACTTATATGGGAAAAAATCTAAAAAAGAGTGGATTTATGTATATGTATAACTGATTCACTTTGTTGTACAGCAGAAACTAATACAACATTGTAAATCAAGTATATGCCAATAAAAATTAATTTAAAAAAACCAATATTTTAACAAAATGCTCTGCTTCTATATAGCTTGGTCCCCTCCCCTTTCAGTTATTGATGTTGCAAAATTACATCTTTATATGTTGTGTATTCAGAAACTTAGACCAGTAATTGTTTTTTATGCATTAATCTCTTAAATATTATGGAAAACAAAAAGTGGAGTTATAAACTCAAGTTATTATAAAAGTGCTTTTATAATTGTCTATGTATTTACTTTTATCTGAGACCTTTGTTCTTTGTTTACTAACTAGTGTTCTTTCATTTCAACCAGGAGTCCCTTTAACATTTAATATTATTTGTTAATATTAAAATTTTATATATATTATAATATTGTAAAGAATATTTCATTTTTTGCAGGACACATCTAATAACTCCCTCAGCTTTGGTTTATCTGTGATGTTTTAATTTTCCCCTCAGTTTTGAAGGACAGTTTTTCTTGATATAGAATTCTTGGTTGACAGATTTTTTTTCCCCTTCAATACTTGGAATATATCAACCCACTGCCTTATGACCTGTGTGGTTTCTGATGAGAAATCTCTTCATAATCTTGTTGGGGATTGCTTATATGTGATGTGTGCTTCTGATTTGCTGCTTTCAAGACTCTCTCTTTGCCTCTGGCTTTTGACAGTTTGATTCTAATGTGCTGCATGATGGGTCTCTGAATTTATCCTGCTTGGAGTTTGTTGAGCTTCTTAGATGTTTATATTTTTATTTTATCAGGTTGGGATGTTTTCAGCTGTAATTTCTTCAAATAAGGTCTCTGCCTTTTTGTCTCTCTGTTTTACTTCTGGATGTGTACATTGTGCTTGTTGGTCTACCTGATGGTATCCCACAGGCCCTTATGCTCTTTGCTTCTGTTCAGTATTTTTTCTTTCTGTCTTCAGAGGCAGTGTCTTCAAATTCACCGATTGTTTCTTCTCACTGCTCAGATCTGCTTTTGAATCCCTCTAGTGATTTTTTTTCAATCAGTTATATTGCATTTTTCAGCTCTGATATTTCTTTTTCGTTTGTTTATGTTTCTTATGTCTTTATTGGTATTTCTGTTTTGCTCATGCAGCATTTTCTTAACTTTGCCCACATATTTTTTTAAATTTTTTTTTTTTTTTGGCCACATGGCACGTGGGATCTTAGTTCCCCAACCAGGGATCGAACCCATGCCCCCTGTAGTGGAAGCATGGGGTCTTAACCACTGGACCGCCAGGGAAGTCCCTGCCCATATTTTCTTTTAGCTCTTTCTGCATCTTTTAAAATAGTTGTTTAGTTGTTTTCAAGTTTTTCTCTAATAAGTATACCATTTGGTCTTTCTGAAGGATGGTTTCTATTGATTTGTGGGTTTTTTTTTTTTCCTTAGAAAGGGCCATGCTTTCCTGTTGGTTTGTATGTCCTGTGATTTTTTTTGTTGTTATTGAAAAATGGGTGTTTGTGTCTTACATTGTGGTAACTTGAGATTCAGTTCTCCCTCTTCCTAGGGTTTGCTGGGATCTGTTTGTTTGTCTTTCTGTTTGTTTGTTTATTGGTAGGGTGTCTCCATCCTGGAGATCAGTCTGAGGTATAAATTTAAGGTCTGCTCAGGTTTTTTTCTTACCCAGATATGCATGGTGACTTTGTAAATTCCCCTGTATATATGATTGATTTTGAGTGCCTTAGTCCTTGAATTTCTGCCTATCAAAACGGGACTAAGAGAAAAATGGTGTGAGGGGGGTGGACGGAATAGACGCCTGCCCTTTAAATCCCCTGTGAAATTGCTTCAGCTAGTGAGGGGAGGGCCTTTGCAACATTGGTAGTGTGGTTTACAACAATGGCTGCCCAACTCCGTAGCACTACCATCATTAGAAGCAGCAAAAAGAGCACAGATTTCTGATATTTGGAGGACAGACGCCTTATTGCCCACCCTGGCTCCTAGAAGCTTCTCCAGGAACACATACATGGTGCCTGCCCCAGGGCTCAGAGTTAGGGGAGTTGGAGGATGAATACCATTACCATGCTAAGAGCTGAAAGTGATCAAAATTAAAGCAGTTTAGCATTGCAGAGGGGTTACATCAGATTGATTCTACCAGTATAGTTGTCCAGAAGGGAAGACACATTGCTGGTTCTTACTTTTCTGCTCTCTTACCTCTGTCTGTCCTTAGGAACTTTTTTGTAGTATTTAAACAGCTTTCTGGTAGTCTATTGTGTGCTGAGTTGTCTGGGACAGTATTGGCTACTGACTTGTCCTGTCATTCCCTTAGGAATTGGATCCTCTTGGTCTCATGCAGATCCTCAGGTGGGGCTACAGAAAATGTCCTCTGCTTCACAGGATGGACATGACTCCATTCTCAACAAGATGGGCTCAGAGCAGGCCTGACACAGATGAATGGCAGTTGAGAGAGGACATCACTTCAGGGCTTTGTCGAAATCATACCAAGAACCTGTCCTGTTTAATTGTGTTTTGGTGCCATTGCTAGTGGCCACACCTCACTTCTACTTTCCCTTCTCCATTCTTAACACTTTGCTGACTTGTCATTTCTACTAGTCATTTTTATTCTTACTCCAGCTGAGAGCTACTCCCCACCTCTCTGGACTGCTTACCTCACTTATTCCTCACACTGTTCCCTCCTTAGTGCATTCCCACTTTGTAGTGTCCTAAAGTGTGCACGTGTCTTATTATCCTTAAACACCCATTACCTTTGTTCCAGTCAGATTTTTCTGGGACTGGACTGGACTTCTGCACAGCATCCCATGTCGTCAGCATATGTAATCCTGCTAAAAGCCGTTGACAGAAGAATGAGCTGTAGAACATGCCTTTCCCCCTGGGCCACACCCTTTATTCATGTCCTGTGCTTGGGGAGGCCCGCACCATCCTGTGACCTTAGGGACCCAGTGGTGCACAGCAGCTGCTTCCTCAAGCTGACCCCAACTTTCTTTTCCTGAGAACAGTTTCATGGCCTGATTCTTTGATGCATCTATTTACATTTGTGATTGTTTTGCCCCCTCTCAATATGGTTAACATGTACTTCACCATCACTTTTTCAGGCTGTTGGCATGAAGTGGAAGATAAGGAAGCATCTCCTGAACAGAGCATTTCTGTAGAAGGAGTGTCACAGATCAGGACTCTTAAAGCAATTTCATCTCCCCAGAAGGCCCAGCCCTTTGAGATGTGGGGCCCAATCTTGAGAGATATTTTGCACTTGCCTGAGCACCAGGGAATGCATCTTGGGCAGAAACCATACACGTGTGGGAAACGGTTTTATTTCACTCCCAACCTTCAGCAGTACCAGGGGCAGCACATTGGAAAGATACCCATCAGAAGTTCTGTGGACCGAGACTTGTATATAAAGAGTTGCACAACCCACTTGTCAGGGAAATCCATTATATGTGTGGAGATTGCGAAGGACTTCTTAGCCAGCATGGGATTTTTCCATCAACAGGTCATTCACACTGAGGAGAAGCCGAACAACAGTAATGAGTGTGAGGTTGTCTTTCACAGTGGAAAAAAGCATGAGAACTGGGGAGAAGGCAAAAAAGCCCTCAACTGCACAGACACACTTGTTGAGGCCCAAGGAGTCCTCACTAGAGAAGGGCTTTACGAGTGCAGCAAATGTGGAAAAGCCTGTACCCGAAGATGTAACCTCATTCAGCACCAGAAAGTCCACGCTGGAGAAAGGCCTTATGAATGCCATGAATGTGGAAAATTCTTTACCTACCTTTCCAGCTTCATTATACATCAGAGAGTTCACACTGGAGAAAGGCCTTATAAGTGCAGTGAATGTGGGAAATCTTTTAGCCAGAGCTATAGCCTCAATAGCCATAGGAAAGTTCACACAGGAGAAAAACCTTATGAGTGCAGGGAATGTGGGAAGTCTTTTAGTCAAAGATCTAACCTCATTCAGCATCAGAGAATTCACACTGGAGAAAGGCCTTATGAGTGCAGTGAATGTGGGAAATCCTTTAGCCAAAACTTTAGCCTCATTTACCACCAGAGAGTTCACACTGGAGAACGGCCTCATCAGTGCGGTGAATGTGGGAAATCCTTTAGCCGAAGCTCCAGCCTCATTCACCACAGGAGACTTCATACTGGAGAAAGGCCTTATGAGTGCAGTAAATGTGGGAAATCCTTTAAGCAAAGCTCCAGCTTTAGTTCACATCGGAAAGTCCACACAGGAGAAAGGCCCTATGAGTGTGGGGACTGTGGAAAATCATTTAGCCATAGTTCCAACCTCAAGAACCACTGGAGAGTTCACACTGGAGAAAGGCCTATTGAGTGCAGTGAATGTGGGAAATCGTTTAGCTGCAAATCTAACCTCGTTAAACACCTGAGAGTCCACACAGGAGAAAGGCCGTATGAGTGTGGGGACTGTGGAAAATCCTTTAGCCAAAGTTCCAGCCTCATTCAGCACCAGAGAGTTCACACTGGAAAAAGGTCCTGAGTGCAGTGAATGTTGGAAAAAATTTTCAGCTGCAAAAATAACCTCATTCAACACGAGAGACTTCACACTAGTGAAGGGCCATAGATAGCTGGTATGTGCAGTTTCCTTCTAGTATAATTACACTGGAGGAGAGAAGTTGTGAGGGAGCCATTTACCTGAATTAAAGCCCATACATCCAAAAATCTGCATTGGGGAGACTGCCCTAAAATCCCAGTTATGTAGGAATCTTTAAGGAGCTCTGTTATACTTTATTTCCTGCCAGGCTCTTTCTAGCTTTATGTCACTGCCAGTGTGGCAGAATTCATTTCACCTGTGTTACCCGGCAGGTTCACGCAATGTGCAAAAGTTACCTCCCAACATGTTCAGGGAAGCTGACTTCTGTCCCATCCCTGTTTGTGGGGGATGTAATGAGTAGTCTTAGCTCTTGTGGGATCTTCATTCCCTTCCCATTTCCAAAGTAGGGCCTGGACCCGACCCAGTTTGGGCCCAGTGGACCCAGTCTGAGTTCTATTGGTGACTTGCCAGGAAGAACTGCATTTTCAGGGACATGTTAGTTTATGGTGACACTTGTCTTGGATTTTCCCAGCCTCTGAGTCACCAAGCTGGGAACTGCATGCCTCCTATTGCTCTGCATTTTGCAATAATAAAGGCATTAATGTTTAAGCCACCTTTGGTCTTGGGGTTCTATTCACTGTGTGAGGTGATCTGAAAACAACTGGGCTCTACCAACATTAAGGACTGCACAGCTCTCATGGGGGGTCCCATGCTTTGTGTGTCTCACATGTTAGTATGATTAAGAATATAACTGTTTCTGGTTTTGGCCTAAGGTAAATACATTGTTGCCCAGGGTCTCCTAGGAAAGACTGCAGGGTTTTAGGGTCCTAATTTGTGGACTGGGTATCAGGATTTTTGGGCTCAGAAAACACCCTGAGGAGCCAGGAAGTTATGACAGCCCCCAGTGCTTCTGATAACAACACAAATTGTTTTTCTTATTCACAGTAAATATCACATAATGCTCAGCAGTTATCCTGCAAAAGAACCACATGCCCTGATCCCCAGAGTTCACTAGATAATGCCACTGTAAGGCTAGGGCCAGGGGGAACCATCTTGGTAAAGGAACCCTGGAGTGGAGGAGAGTGCAGTGGAGTAGATGGAGTATGCCCCTTCTAAAATTGCATCAACAAATGCTCCATTGACTGTGACTGTGCAGTATCAGTGGGCACAGATGCCCAGAAATTCTCAGAACCTCCAGGCAAGTGTATCTTTTGGAGCTGAGGTCATTGTGAAAGAAAATAAGCTATTGGTTTTCTGGATTCCTATAGCCTCTCTGGGATGTTCACATAAAGGCCATTGCTACAGAGGCAGAGAAACAGAGAGAGAAAGGGAATCCCTTAGTCCAGGGTTCCCTAACCCACGGGCCTTGGACTGGCACCGATCAGCAGCCTGTTAGGAAGCGGACTGCACAGCAGGAGCTGAGTGGCGGGCTAGTGAGTGAAGCTTCATTTGCTGCTCCCCATTGCTCACGTTACCGCCTGAACCATCACACACCCCACCCCACCCCCCAACCCCCCTCTGTTGAAAAATTGTCTTCCACGAAACCGGTCCCTGGTGCCAAAAAGGTTGGGGACTGCTGCCTTAGTCCACAGTGTGGCTCTGTGACCAGCCAACATTCCTGTTAGTTCAGGTGGGAAGGAATCTACTACTCATCAGTATTTGCTACCACTAAGGCAAGGCTGCTCCTCCAAGGTCATCAGAAAAGAGAAGCAATATAGGATTGCCAGGCCTGATTTTTGTTTGTCTGTTAATTTTTGTTTTTTGGCTGTGCCATGCGGCTTGTGGGATCTTAGTTCCCTGACCGGGGATTGAACCCAGGCCACGGCAGTGAACCACTGGACCTGCCAGGGAAATTCCCCAGACCTGATTTTCTGAAAAAAGTGAGAGATCTAGATTTTTCTTTTGAACCATTTTGTAAATTTTTATTCAGGTATAGTTGACATGTGATATACTGTATCTATTTGAAGTGTATAAATTTTTACATATAAAACCACAAAGCCTCATCATAATCATGATAATGAACATGTCTATCATCTCCAGTTTACCTCATGCCATTTCATAATGTCCTTCCTCTCCCCCACCCACAGATCACCATTCATTTACTTTTATTTATAGTAGATTGTATTTTCTAGAATTTTATATGATTTTATTCATGAAATGTTTACTTTTTTTTTCTGGTTTCATTCATGATTCATAAATATTTTGAGATTCTTCAGTGATCCATATATAAGCAGTTCATTTTTTTTATTGCTGAGTAATATGTTTCCTATACTTATGCTATTTGTTTATCCATTTGTCTGGTTATGGTCACTTGGGTTATTTCCAGTTTTGGCTATTGTAAATAAAGGTGCTAGAACATTTGTGTGTAATTCTATATGTATGTATGTATTTTCACTTGCCTTGTGTTACTAACTCAGAGTATAATGCCTGAGTCATAGAATAGGTGAATGTTTAACTTATGAAGCTGCCAGACTGTGACCTGAAATTGTTGTTTGCTTTTGCATACCCACCAGGAGCTTGTAAAATGCTTCCACATTCTTTTGAATTTCCTTAAATTTTGAATTTAAGCAACCAGTAGTTTTAATTGCATCTCCCTAAGGATTCGTGATGTTGAGCATTTTTTTCATGGTTTATTTTCCATTTGTATATCTTCTTGGTAAAATGTCTGTTCATATCTTTTGACTATTTTTCTTTTCATTAACAAATAAATAGCTTATTTTTATCCTCAATTTTTTTGCATGCTACATACAATGTAATTACCACAAAAACCATTTATATACTTTAAATTTAATCTGCATTATTCACATATTCTTAAATCTAGACTTTGAATAATATAATGAAGTCCTGGTTTGTAGTATTTTCCAGTTTGCCTGATACAAATACTGCCACCATGGACAGTTTCAAACTACCAGCAAGGTGTCACTGAACATGGAGCTGGGAAGAGTTCATAGAGGTACATCATTCTAATTCCAGTAGCTACAAATAACCTGTAGAACACAGATGATAATAAAACATAGTAAAATTATTAGGAAGTGACAAGTTTTGAATATTTGTTTCATGAAGGTATAATTGACTGAACATATAGACTGCACATATTTAGCATGTACATTTTCATGTTTTAATGCATGTTTACACCCCGAAACCAAAATTTTCATTGGAAACAAATGACAGTCTATAATAATGGCACTTATTCAGTTAAATACTTCAGTTCAAGAAACAGAGCAGGCAAGATGTTTGAATACAGGCAATTTTTGAGAAAAAAAAGCAACCTAACTTTGAGGCTATTTTCCTCACAAAGGATCAGAAAGAATGCATATTAAATTAAAAATTGCAGTTTTACAGCAGTTTATTCTGGAGTCAAAACCATAGTCTTTTCAGTATGAATCCTCTGGAAGTTTGTGTCTTTGTTCTTGTTGACAGAAAATTCACAAGTAAGCCAACATAATTTATAGTGATTAAGGTTCCATAAGTGAGTGGGAACTTGAGTAAATTTGAAAACTCAGGGAGCATACTTATAGTTTAAAGTGTTATTATGCTTTAGCATTCTCAGTATTATCATCCATATTTTAGAGGAGCAAATTTTAGCCCCTAATTCCTGAAGTTATCCAGTGCATCTAAACTAGGATTTATTGAAGTCTGTTTTTCTCTGTCACATTTCAGTCGTCCATATTTCATACAATCTATAATAACAAGTCCAATTAGTACTAATGTTTTGGGAAGAAAATAGCTGCCTATCATTCACAGATCCAGGACTGGACGTTTTTTTGTTTTTTGTTTTTTTTTGCCTGCGTCGTGCAGCACGCAGGATCTTTGTTCCCCAACTGGGGATTGAACACGTGCCCCCTGCACTGGGAGCGTGGAGTCTTAACCACTGGACCGCCAGGGAAGTCCAGAGTTGGACCTTGAATAGCACATCTCTGGAGCTACAATCACGCAGATGTTTGCAGGCATCTGGAAGAGGCTAAAAGAGCACTATGGGCATGAGTCAAACAGCCAGAAGTTCAGATCAATGGAGTGAGAAAAGATGTTACTATATGTAAGTGAATCCGAATGTCTCCAGAAGGATCTACAGCCATAAATGTGTTTCCTTTCAGACTCATACAGGTGGGGAGGGAAGCGTTTGTTTTATATTTACCCTCATATGTATTTATATGAACTTTTCCAAGTAAATTAAAACACGAAATAACAAAAGGAAGTAGTAGGCAAAATAACATAATTTAATCAATTAAATGAGAAAAGGTCAGAAATCATTTTGAAGACATATCAAAAAATATCTTTAACATACAAATCAGGTTCATTAACTTGAAGTGAGAAGTAACCAATTTTGTTTACATATGAGACACCACCATAGATACTAAGTGTCCTACGAAGAATGGCATCTCATGGTGGATTACTGATACCCTGGTCGCATCCATTGAGGCCCCTATACCTCACATAATTCAAATGAACGTGCCATTCAATCTTCACAGGCCAATACTTTGCTCTTACATGTATTCTAGCCAGTGCCTCTTTCAACAGCCTCTCCTTCACCTACATAGGAACTCAATACTATACACCTCTATACTTAGTTGCCCATGAGGTACCTCAATGGTTCAGCCATCACATACCTCCTCAACTGACAAGAAGTTAATTGGATCCAGCTGTCCTCAGGCACCGAAGTATGGCGCTACATTGATGACATCCCCTCGTGAGGGGATTTGCTAGACACTCATGCGGGACACATATTCATCACTGCACTTGCAGAGAGCAGACGGGCCACTGCCTGACACAGATTTCAGCGTCATGCCACCCCAGTGGATTTCTTTTTTTTTTTTTTAATATATTTATTTATTTTTGGCTGTGTTGGGTCTTCGTTGCTATGCGCCGGCTTTCTCTCGTTGGGGCGAGCGGGGGCTACTCTTCGTTGCGGTGCTGCGCAGGCTTCTCATTGCGGTGGCTTCTCGTTGCAGAGCACAGGCTCTAGGCGCCCAGGCTTCAGTAGTTGTGGCACGTGGGCTCACTAGTTGTGGCTCATGGGCTCTAGGCACACAGGCTTCAGTAGTTGTGGCACACGGGCTCAGTAGTTGTGGCTCATGGGCTCTAGGCGCGCAGGCATCAGTAGTTGTGGCACACGGGCTTAGTTGCTCCGCGGCATGTGAGATCTTCCCGCACCAGGGCTCGAACCTATGTCCCCTGCATTGGCAGGCGGATTCTTAACCACTGTGCCCCCAGGGAAGCCACCCCAGAGGATTTCTTAGCTTCATCCAGTGTGCCTAAGGGCTACTCTACTGCTGATATAGTTAAAAGCAACTTCTGATTTTGTCAGCTTCCATCAATGTAAGACGGGCCAAACCTATTGGATCTTTTTGGCTTCTAGAGGCAACATATTCTCCATTGACTACTAAGGCTTATTTACGCAGTCACCCAAAAATCAGCCTACTTTGGGGCCTTTACAACAGAAGGTCCTGGAGTCAGTTCCGATGGCTGACCATAAAATGGGCGCTTCTTTTGGTGCCTCCTGGAGACTCCAAGGTGGAAGCTCTTGCACCCACCTCCTATGCTTTGTAGAGTCTCTGGGCCCAGGATGGCAGTAAGTTGCCCAGGTGCTTCTTGTGCAAACTGCTGCCTGTTTCAACTTCACATGACATGCCGTGAAAGCAACAACTGCGGGCTGCTTACTGAACTCTTTTGGAAAGGAAGGCTTTCACAGGACCTGAACCTGTGATACTCTGCACCCAGTTACCTATTATTTCCTGGGTCATGAAAGCAACACCCCATAAACTCAGAATGACCATCAAGGCCTTGATACATGATGGAGCCATTCCTGGAGCTCTGGTGTATCCCACTTGCAGGAAGAGGTAGCCTTCCCTGTCCTCAGGCTCTTGCCAGATGCCACAGTGCTGAAGGAAAGCACCCTTCTCCTGGACCCTTGGCTACCTGGGCATTCACTTGGGGTCAACTAAGTAAACAATGGGAGATCACATACTTTATTTACAGTAATGTCACCAGTACATGTGATGGAGCTCTCTGGAGGGCTGCATTCAAAAAATTTTGGATACTGTTCCTCAGTCATGTCAGACAGTTATCTTGGCTGATTATAGGCATTCATATTTTCTTCCCTGGATATTATTGTTTGGGCTTCATGATCTGGATTACTGGGTACATGATCTTTGTCCTTCACAGGCACGAGCAGCGAGTCCAACACATTCACAGCAACAGAATTTCCCCACACCTTCCCATGAGGCCAGAGCCACATGCGCCATCCTGATCCTGGTGAGCTTCATCGTCTGTTTTTACTGTCTCTCTTCCATTTTGAATCTTTGTGTTGCTGTAATTGTAAATCCAGGCCAGTGGCTGATGGACATCTCTGTGCTACTAGCTTCATGTTTCCCAGCTTTCAGCCCGTTTGTGCTCATCAACAGTGACACCTGTGTCTCTAAGTTCTTTGATTTCTGCACCAAAAAAGAAAAAAATGTTTTTTCTACTCTTGTTAAAGATCTATAAGGTTTCTCTTATTTCAGCATTTGGATCAATTGTTCATTTTCTTTTCTTTTTATTATTTATTTATTATTTTTTAAAAATAAATTTAATTAATTAATTAATTATTTAAACACTCGAACGACCTTTAATGTGCTTACAACGAATCACTTTACAAAACGCACGAACACTTTCTAAAACGTAACTTTTGACACAGTACACAAATTAAAATAACGATATCAAAAACCATGGTTGCATGGTCTGATCCTCTAAAATGGACTTTAGGAATCTCTGAGCAATTTACTAGGATTCTAAATGTTCATCCAATGAGCCTAGCTACATTTCTACAGATCTGAATGTTGCACTGAGAACAGCTGCTCAAAGATGAGTTCCCTCTGTCAATCTCCACAGTTTTTCAAGGTCAAGTTACCTGTGAGCGCATTTGCATCCTCACTCCTTAAAAGTGTGCTATGAAATAAACCAGCAGGATGTATTGGGCGGAAACTGATTCCCAGGACACGTATGGATAAGCAAGTCAAACATTAAACATTCTATTTGAAAGAGGAAAAAAGCAAAGAAAGATGTCCCAATACACATCGTTCAAGGAATAGGAGTTTCTACTAAAATACAAAAGTTGCGCAGCAGCAGTTATGACTTTTAATGGTATTTTGTTACATGGGAAGACATATCCTGCCAGATATCTTGCAGGGAAAACTTTCAAGAGAGGTTACTCCTAATCTATCCCATATACTTAAAAATGGCCAAATCTGAAACTCACCAAGTCGTTTTAGGGATGAGGAAATAGGGCCACAGAAGTTAGGTGCCATCGTTTATGGCCATCAGGAGTCAGCATTTTATTCACTAAGCCCCTTGCTGAAGCACTGTATCCTTTACTGCAAGACTTCTTGCTAAAAACCCACGCCATCAAATGTCCCCCTGTTCTAACCACAAAGTGGTCTGCAAAGTTAGCCACCTACTCCTTTGTTTTGCTTGAAGCCAGATTATCACCGGCCAGGACTTTTGTGTAAGGACCTTCCCCACACTTGAAGTGGTGTATTAAGTCAACCGCAGGCCAAGTTCTTTAACGTTTTCTCTGTTGGGATTACTTCTCTGCCCTGGACCAGCACCTGCTCTGCACCTCTCTGGCTGGACAGCCCTGGGTGTGCTAACTGTCCTAACAGAGGGGCGTCCACAGGGTAACCTGAGCCAACGCTGACTGTGAAGGTGACGTGACTTCAGAAAGGTTTGAAAAGCAGTGTAGGAACTGCAAACCTGTGTGAACGGTTCAGGTTAAAATATTCGAGTTCAGAGTAGTATCAGCAGACAAGAGAGGAAGAGAGTGTGTGTAATGGTCTAATTGACCCGCGTGAGTCAATTACACTTAGTAAGGAGGTGGGACTAGAAGTGAAGAACAGAGAGGAACATTGAGGTGAGAGAGACAACAATGGAAAAGCAATGGTCAACTCCAAGTTCAGAGGAACGGAAGTGCCTCAATTTGTGCGCCTGCAAAATATACACAGTGATCTGCCAACTGTCATGTTAATATGCCATGTTGCCTCTGGGATCCTTAGGAGGAAGTATTGAAGGGCCCAACATTTCAGTATTTTTCAATGGTAATTTCAAGCTCTGTAGCTCCAGCTCTTAGACAGTAGCACTCTGATTCTATTATGTCTTGTCCTTCTTTTGAACTTTTTCCACTTTTCCCTGTTTTTGGTGATTCTTTCTCCTTCTTGTTTTTATTCGACATGGCTGGTGCAGACCACCGCCGCCGCTCCAGCCGCCTGCCCCCCTCAACGGCAGCTCCCCCGCCCCGGCCGCCGCTGCCGCCAACCGGGGCCTGAGTCGTTCGCTCACTCACGGTTTTCCTTTCCCAGGCTCCCAGAGGTGGCGGGCAGCGGCCTTATTTATGTATTTTGGCTGCGCTGGGTCTTCGTTGCTGCGCAGGCTTTCTCTAGTTGCAGTGTGCGGGAGCTATTCTTCGTTGCGGTGCACGGGCTTCTCATTGTGGTGGCTTCTCTTGTTGCAGAACATGGGCTTTAGGCACATGGGCTTCAGTAACTGTGGCACGTGGGCTCAGTAGTTGTGGCACACTGGCTTAATTGCTCCGCGGCATGTGGGATCCTCCTGGACCAGGGCTCGAACCAGTGTTCCCTGCATTGGCAGGCAGATTCTTAGCCACTTTGCCACCAGGGAAGCCGTCCTCTGTCTTTTCTTGTGGCCACCCCTGAGTGACCATCTCATAAATCGTACAAAACTCTTTTCATAGAAATTCCCTTTATTAAATGTATGGTGGTTTGTACCATCCAGAAAATATCATCTTTTATCAATTCTCCACGGAAAATTCACCTGTTCATTTTTTATTTATTTTTAATTTTGAAATTTTTTATTTTTAAAATAATATTATACTATTTTCAGGTGTACAGCATAGTGATTCAGTATTTTTACAGATTATACTCCATTAAAAGCTATTACACAATAATGGCTAAAATTCCTTGTCCTATACAATATAACCCTGTTGCTTATATATTTTATACATAGTAGTTTGTATCTCTTAATCCCATATGCCTAATTTGCCCCACCACCCTTCCCTCTCTACTTTGGTAACCACTGGTTTGTTTTCTATATCTGTGAGTTTGTTTCTATTTTGTGTCATTCATTTGTATTGTTTTTAAATTGCACGTAAATGATATCATACAGTATTTGTCTTTCTCTGTCTGACTTATTTCACCAGGCACAGTATTCTCTAGGTCTATCCAAGTTGCTGAAAATGGCAGAATTTTATTCTTTTTATGGCTGAATAATATTCCATTTCACACACACACACACACATCTTCTTTATC